>NC_137140.1:25986739-26586739 GCF_949319135.1 Squalius cephalus
TCTTGTATGCATTTTTTTTCACTGTAATAAATATATGCATTTGTATTTTTTTTTTTAAACAGATTCAATTTCATTGAGCTGTTAAATTGCCATATACAGAGAAGAAAAATAATTAAAAACTGTTAAATTAAAAATAAATTACAAAGCGACCTGCATGCTAAAAATTTGCTGTTATTTTCCATTTAAATTTGTTGTTCTGTTGCCATGAACAACTGTCAAACCATGGCCCTATTGCACATCTTGCTCTTAAAAAAAAAAAAACATAAGAAATTCAGAGTGAAAAAATGCCTACGGCGCACATATCATTTTTAACCCACTTGCAATATCTAACTAAAAGTTATCACTTCCATTGTGACAAAAAGAAAAAATACATAAGGGGTGATGATGGGTGGAAGGAGAGGCAAGAGCAAAAGAAGGAGAAAGAGAAAAAGAAGAGGAGGGAAAAAAGAGCCCTGTGCCACAAGCATATATAAGAGAACTTTCACCAATTAGTGAGGAGAAACAGGAGAGGGAGCTGCCGCAGAGATGGTGCTCAAAGAGCCAGGCCTTGCGGCGAAGCTGTCATGTCGGCTGGATTGATCAACAGGCCTGCTATTTCTAATGGCATGTTGTCATGAAGCTGCAGCCATGGGGAGCCACCTGCCTCACTCCTTGTAGACAGCAAAATATGTGTGTGTGTGTGTGTGTGGGAGCTGCAAAAAAAAAAAAAAAAAAAAAAAAAGAGGGGCTTATGGTGTTTGTGTCTGTCGTGGGGGTGGGGGAGGGGGATTCCAAGACCATACTTTTACTTCAACTAACAATTTGAGAAAAAACTCATACCTCCTCCCCGTTACTCCTCGACACCCTCCCCATCCCTCAGCTGTTGATATGACAGGTGCACTACTGCTCTTTTCTTAGCACCCAGACCGCAACACAAAGCCCCGGCTATGGCAATACGGCGAACGATCGGCAACAATAGCTTTAACGCAACTGTTTCTGTGTGGAAAATGTGTTTCTATGAGGTAGTTCGGAAGGTTCTTTTATGATCAACATTGTTGATGGCACGACAAAAGGCTAAATAAGCTAAACATCGCTATTATCTAAATGTCAAAAAAGCTAGCTAATACGTAAATCGGATTAAGTACAAAACAAAAAAGTGATGAAACGCTTTCAAAAAATGAGCAAGGATGTTTCATGCTTCTGTGGACACAAACAAGTAGCCGTCCTTCATTTCGACTCTCCACGGGCGCAGAAGTGCTGCCTCGCTAACGATGAAAAGTCAAATAAAAGTTACAGAACTTTCGAGTTCAAGGTAGCGCTAGCCATTTTGAGTGTATGTCACGTACAGGTAACCTTTTTATCGGGTCCGCCTCTGGTCTCATCAGTCGATGAAATTCTCTGCCCGCGGCGGTGGCTTAGCCGAGGGACACCAACCAATAGAAAAATATTTCATTGTGTTAGCATTTCAAATGCCGAGTGGAGCGCGGGGGGCGAGGAGGGCCGGGAGAAGCGCTAACCGATCATTGCCAGTGGAATTAATTGGCTATTCCGAGAATAATGTCCCTTACTGTGGGTCCTTGGAGGGCTGAACACTAGCAGAGTCTACGATTTTTTTTTTTTGTTCGGTGTCTTCAAAAAAAGGACCGCTGGGGGGTACTGGCCGCATTAGGGTTTTAGCTCATTCCCCTAAAGGGCGGGGAAAAAAATAATCAGAGCCAGTGAACCGAACTCAGCTAATCCGCACCCTAATTAAAAACACAGAACCCCATTACACCTAGCCATACTGCCAATTGACGAAAAACAATTTTCTAAAGACAAAAACTGAAATTACAGGGAACTACTTTTGTAATTTCTCATGCACAGACGAAATTCAGCTGATAAAGAAAACACGGCAGAAACGTTTGCCCAAATGTCGCGAACAATGGATTTCATTCGGCTTTCGGCCAGCGTTCGATAAATGGCTAAAGATGGAGCGACCGTGGTGCTGCTTCAATCCTTTTATTCAAGGGGATTTGAATTTAAGCTCTTTTCCACATCGGCCAAGCATATGCATTGACCCTAACTGATATCAGTGCATCTCTTAGACATATCTTTATCTAACCTTTCTTAAAGCCCTGTGCCTTTTCAAACTCAAAACAGCATTAAGAATAAGTATTGTCTAGAGTGGGAGGGTATCCCTGGGAGACTCCTTCGAATCGTTGGGCCTGGTTCGAGGCAGGAGCCTGCAGGATACACAGCTGCTTATGCACACCAGTCAGATGCTCTGAGTGCACAGAGATAAACAAAACAAGCCGCAAAAGAAAAAAGAAAAAAAGAATAGCCATCCCAAAAGTTCTATCTTTCCACACCGGGCTTCGTCGGGTGTCGATTTCATCCCATCCGAAAATGTATGGGCGATGCAGCAAGGCCCTATTATACGGTTTTCCTTTGCTCATTGTGAATTCCGTCAACGAAGTCAATCTTATTAACTTCCGCGCTGGTTCACACATGACATTTTCTTCAATTTTCTCGCCGACATCAAAAACATCAATTAGCAGCTCGAAAATAGGAAGGAGCGAATGACAGAGTACGATAACACAGACTTATTTGAAGCTAAGAGTAAATCTATTCTCCGGTTTCTGAATGTGTTCATTACAATTTTCAAAGAAGACCTCCAAATAGCAAAGAAATTAAATTTATCTCCGATAAATGTCCAGATTTTTTTTCTTGTTGTAATCCTGTGTCTGTTTCCTGCCCCCGACGGGCGACACAAAAGCGTAATGGTGCTGCATTCTCGCTCTCTCATTATAACAGATTACAATGCAGAACGTATGACTATAACAACGTTTTCAAGATAAAAAAAATACAACTACTACCAAAATGCAATAAATAACATGCAGACATATATATATTTTTTTTCTTTCTGGTCTTTCTCTCATACTATCGATCAGTTTCCTGTTATTCTTTTGTATCTCAAAATTCAAAGAAACCCAATCCTGCGCATTAATAAATTGAGCTTTCCATCCTTTTATTTTCTCCCTGTAAATAAAAAGCATGTAACTCAATAAACTTCTGATAGTAACCTTTAAGTAAAAGGTTATTTTTGCTGATAGCCAAACATTACTACACCGCTTCCCTGTGCTTATGTTACATCTCCAAGGGGGTGAATACAAGCAACTTCAGTGGCCCTGGAAAAACACTCTGGTGGAGTGCATGAGAGAGGAGATGTAGGATCACATTCCTCCGGCCCATTGATTTCTGATCTTTTGACATTATTTAGCTGCTTCCCATTTTCTCGGCTGTCTGTTTTTTCCACGTCGTGAAAGACAGCAATGTCCAAACAAGCGACGGTTGGGATATCTACTATCTGTCAAAGGACTGGGCTCTTCCCGGCACTACAACAGTGGAGAGTACTGACACAGTACCGAGAATCGCCGGGATGAAAATATCAATCTTTATAATGGGGCCTAATCAGATTTCGGATGCCATTTGCCTTCTAGCGAACGCGTAGTGGAGCTGCGGAGATGTAACCTATACACGTCCCGTGCCCGTCTGCCCCTTGGAGCAGAGTATTAGGAGGTTACATTTATCAAATGACTGATCACCAAAGGGGATCAGTGAGAAGATCTTTCAAAGGAAGTGCTGAAACTAAATGTAAAGAGTATTTTGACCTTCGACTCTGACAGAATTTTTTTTATTTTCATAACGCAGAGTTTTTCTTGCCACGTTTATGCCATCGACATGCTGAAACACGCATACATTCGCAAAAACAAACCTTACATTAAAAATCTTCAAATGTCATTAACCCATTAAATAATTAATTTTAATAATGAGTACTAAAGAAGAGTCTGATTTTGGTCAGACTACCGGCCTGGGCTTTAAAAATTATTAGCCTACATCTAAACAATCAAAATGGTGATGGTAATGTCCTCCAGTCTGACACTAATGGACTTTCAATGAGGTAAAAAAACTAAACAAAACGGGGGTTGAGGATCCAAGGAACACCCTTTCACTGCAGTCCCAAAGAGGTTTCAGTGGGGTCCGTTGAGGGCAGTGACCCCTGGCCTAATTCCACTAACCAACTAGTACAGCTAAACCAACATAATGTGAGCTCTTTTGCGGTCTGTAAATAAGAACATATTTAACATAACAAAAAATATACACATTTTACAGATTATTGCCATGGGAACGAAGCACCAGAAGCATTTTTCCCATAACTGACTTCATAGGGGCGTGCCACAAATTAGTATTAGCACAATCATCCGTTCCCTGAGAACGAAACATTTAGCCACAGCACAAGATATGCACTTTAAATAACATCCTGTCCAGGCATCCTATTCTCATTTAGTTATTACTCATCCCTTGGCTAATTTAACCTTAAAAAAACAGGTCTGCTTCCTTCTACCATTAATTTTCTAATAACAAATTTTTTAGTTAATTTTAGCACAGCCGTGTCACTTTGGTACTACCCTTTGCATCCACCTTTCCAATTACTTTTAGAGTTTGGGATTTACAAATTTGCTTTCATGTCCAATGTTGGTAGATAAGTCTCCAGCTCCTGGCCATGAAAGCAGCTATTTAATGAGCTGCGTTGAGGTTAATTGGTTCGCTAAGATCCCCAAGTCATGTGTCTCAATATGAAATTAAGCCATTTCCTAGAGTTTCTCTGACTTATTTAATTAAAAACACTTCAGCCCAATTTTCATTTCCCACAGTATACAGAGTAAGCAGTACGCTTGGATTGGGACCTCTCACGTTTTTTTTTTTTTTCCTCCTTCCTTTTGAATAAGCATTTGTTCGTCAGGGACAATTAATCTGAAGTGTGCAGCATGTACAATTAGCATGAGAGCATTCTCTCGGCCGCTGTGGCACTATGACGCTACTACACTGTTATTTGTTATGTGTTTTTTTCAAAATGACACATTTCTAGTCAAATTCTCCCCTTCCACCTTTGGAAATTTCCCTTTGTCAACACACACTACATAACTGAACAAATTCAGTGGGGCAACGGTGCAATGAAGGTGACGATTTAACAGCTAAATATGACTTCTAATGAACAGTTATTAAAGTAGCTATTAATTGTAATTGGCAAATGTTACTGATGAAATGCTCTATAGCACACTACTCAAAAATGATTAAAAAGATGATCTGGAAAAACAAAATGTAAGACTGGAGCTCTAAAAATGTTTGTTTTTTGGGGGGAATTTGGCATGAACAACCTATCAATGCTTCTAAATCTGTCAAAAAAGTATATAGGGCTTCTACAAAAACTTGTAGAATAACAATAACAACAATATTAATAATAATTATTATCCTACCAAATCATAATCCTTCCACACTACAAAAAAAAGTCTTTAAATTATTAGCCTATTATTATTATTATTATTATTATTATCATCATCATTATTATTAATGTTGAGGAATTAGTAATCATTCAGGGGAAGGGTCCATAATAATAATAATAATAATTATTATTATTATTATTAGTAGTAGTAGTAGTATTATTATTTGTGCAGTTATGTAGTGTGTGCGTATTATTATTATTATTATTATGGACCCTTCCCCTGAATAATTGCTTTAATTATTCAACATTAATAATAATAATATTCTGAAGATTTTTTTGGAAAAGGAAAGGTGCATAATTTAAAAACGGCACCAGGACTCATCAAATTCTTGTTACGCCATCAGTATTATTCACTTATTATTAGGAGAGACATGAGGTGAATCTGCCCGTATAAGAGTCCCGTAATTAACAGTAGGGTGAAAGTGTTAAGGTTAGCCTCTCGCTGATACGGTTCAATTCTCCTGACAGAGTAATTACGGGGCTGCTCAATAGCCAACCGTTTCACTAAAAACTAATTCAATCCATCTTCATTTCCTCAGCTCCGCCCCTCTGATTGATGGATAGTCATCATTAGTGGGTGACAAAACACTGAGTTGAGTGTGCAGAAGAAAATGTGATAATTCCTGAGCCACTGGAGGATGCTATCACGCACACACACATACACACACCTGCCCAGATCATACATTACAGCGGGAGTCTGGACTAGGAGGCGGAACAGAGGGAGAGTTACGGGTCACTGACCGTAGAGCAACCTGGGAGAGCACATACACAAGCAGACGCAAATAGAGCTGTGCGCCCAGTCATAAACGCACACAGTGGACTCCTCACACACACATGCCAGCGCTCTCCTCCAAACCTTTTTATAGCTGCGCAGACAGTTTAAAACAAGAAGACAACCCCTCACACACACATACGCACACAAACTCTGAGCAGTCTCATATACGTCGCTTTCAAACAGTAACCACAAACCACTGATTAACGGAGACTTGTCTGCTTCACTATATTTTAAGTCTATGGCTATATTCTGACCCAGCCGGGCTATATATTTTAATTATGTGTTCTGTTTTTTCCCTCCACAGGGGAGGCACGGGCTCCAGTGCTGCTGTACGAGGCCTCCTTAAATGAGAGCCTAGCAAACTTTATGGTTTGTGTTTGCCGACAGCATTTGAGATTACACACCTCGCTCTGAGCTTCAAGAAAGCTGATGTGTGTCATTTCTGTGCCGCTAGTGTCACCGAATGAAGTTGCATTCAAAATGCAACAGATTTCCTGAATCTGTCTGCCATTGGCTGGACAAACAGGTACTCTTACCCTAAAATTTACACGTAGCGTAACAGGGATAGTTCAACCAAAAATCAAAATAAATTTACTCATCTTCATGTCGTTCCAAACCTGTAAGGTTTGCTTTCTTCTGTGAAACAAAAAGAAGATATTTTGAAAAATGCCTCAGTGTTTTTTTTTTTTCAATGTTGTTTGGACCCCCCCTGACTTTCATTGTATGGACCAAAACAGTTGAAACACTTTAAAAGATATCTGGGAACAGCATGAGGGAGAGTGAATTTGGGGGTAAAATATCTCTTTAACAATGCCCACAATATTCTCAACCTCAAAGACGTCTTCTAATTATCTGCATTTCAGAGAAATGCATATGCATTTCGTGCGGGCAGATGGAGTCTTTGTCCACATGTAAATCTGGGAAATCTTGATAACAGACGGTGAACACTCTGTGGCGGCACGTTGTCGGCAGGGTGCGATAGCCGCGTGGCACGGCCGATCGAACAGCTAAAGGAACATGGCACTCTCACAGTGATTATCCCACTCTCCTCTGGCTCCCGGTTCTAGGGTCAGCGGTGCTTCTGAAACACGGCTGGCCTTGCCATTTCAATGATTGAATTTGGTCTGGATCCCTCAATCGATTGTGTGCAGTGACCCCAGAAAGCCCCCCATGAGAAAGGCCCGCCGCACCTCACGCATGGCCTGGAGGAGAGCATCTGTACGCAAACACACAGTAACACTCACAGATACAAACAAACACAACTACTGGGTTCACTTGCAGACAGTCATGTCACTAACTAAGAAAACTAGGGACCTGTGTTGAAAAGGTACTAACTAAAAGACAAACTGAAAGAAGTGACGCTTACTAACCAGATTTCTGAATTAGTATATAAAACAGTATAATAGTCTAGCTTTTCCAGTAACAAGCAACTTTTGACAACCATTAGTGGTAGATCAAAAACTAAGTAGACCTGATTAAATTGAGATAATCAGTTTGTTCAAATGGATCATCAATTACTATATATACACACACACACATACATATACATTACATACATACATACATACATACATATACATACATACGCTCAAGTCCTTGTGCAGCATTTTAGGTCTTGTTTTTAAAAGTGAAATATTTAGTTAATTGCCGTTTATCTTTTTGCCAAATATATTACAAATAAATACTAGTGTATGTGTATATATGTATATGTATGTGTATATGTCTATGTCTATGTGTATATATATGTATCATATATATGTATATGTGTATTATATGTGTATATGTGTATATATGTATTATCATATATATGTAAAGTGTGTATATATATGTATATATATATATATATATATATATATATATATATATATATATATATATACACACACATACATACATATATATATATATATATATATATATATATATAAATATATATATATATATATATATATATATATATATACACACACACACACACACAATGCAATAAATATATTTACATTATTATATTATAAATATAAAAAAATGATAGAATAGAACATTATTTTATATATAATGCAAAAGATAATTATATTCAATTATATGTATAACATAAAATATTATATACATAATTTGCATATGTATAAATCATATGAAAATAATATAATTTAATAAGCAACTTCAAAATTAGGTAACCTGTAGCGCTGCTAGCTACTTTTTCAAGACTCAAGAGTAGTTTAACTAAAGTTTAACTACTTCAAACAATGCATAGCTTGTAGCTTCCCCAACACTGCTAGGGCCATTAGTCTTAAGACCAACAAGTATTTCATCACCTGGCATGGCAAACATCATCAACACCCTCCTTAAATGTTCCTGGCAGGCGATATTTAACCGCAGAGGGCTGAAACGGGTTCACCGGTGGGTGATTTCTCGATGGTTGACACACCAGCAGAGTGAGTACATGTGAAAGTGAATGTGTGAATCATATTTAGACCTGTGCGCTCTTGTTCTGCTGGCTGACAGCAAAGGAAGAATATAATCCTCGTCCTCCAGTAGCAGTGGCACACGGCAAGTCCAAACTCATTGAGCGCCACAAACAAACACTCTCTGGGCTCATGCTACACATTATCCACACGGCAAGATGGTGGAACGCCGTGGCAAATGCAGCGTGCCGGCCTCCAGACCCTGCAGTTTGTTTAGTAACACTTGAGCTTATGACGCCCGAAGGGTGCAATTAAGTCCAATTACAGTCTGTGGTTTTTATTAAGAGCTACAAGCTGGCCAGGCTGCGGGGCCAGTGAGCGAAGCGCACACGCACAGAAGTCGAGTTCAGCACTGCTAAATCAAACCAATTCAGACTCAATAAAAGGAATACATAATGACTTATTCTGTAAGTTCAATAAAGGTAATAGAAAGAGATTGCTACATATTGCACAATAACCAGAATAATTAAATAAATGACAAATGAGAGATGAATAGCATACAGAATTATCAGAAAGGAAAAGAACATCAGATGAATGAGTACATGAAACACAGCAAGTTTTGAAAAGCAAAAAAAAAAAAAAAATCATACAATTATTATATATTATTGTGACCCAGATATTGATATAATGTCATATTCCAACCACTGAAATGGGAATTTTCATTTAAAAAATGTAAGGTAATAATTGAGATATTATTGAGATACTATGACTGCCTATAATTTTTATGTGAAAGGCCTTCTTCATACCCCGGGCATCTGAAATCGGGGACAGGTCAAATGGTCAGATGACCTCACACACCCCGGCGATGTCACCAGGGTAAGCCTGCGATCCCCATACAAAGGGACGGTACAAATGAAAGGAAAGCGAATGGAAAAGTTAGAGGTCACCGCACGCAGGGCTTTACTTGAGCGATGCGAGATAAGTACTCTGAACTCTCCCTCCGGCTAGATACCGCAGGGCACAAGACCCTTTTAGTGCTGAATACGCAAATCTGATCAATATCATGACCGAGATCCTTTATGAAAGACAGCTCAACCCTAATTCAACTTCGCTGATACAGAGCGAGCGGGAAAAAAAACGAAGGGAACACCCAAAATACCAATAGCGCGGCCGGCCTTTTCACGAAAATGGCAGGGGCAGATGTCACAAAGCATTCTGGGGTTTTGGTCACGTGACCTTGCACTAGGGA
Organism: Squalius cephalus; assembly: GCF_949319135.1. Classification (NCBI taxonomy): domain Eukaryota; kingdom Metazoa; phylum Chordata; class Actinopteri; order Cypriniformes; family Leuciscidae; genus Squalius; species Squalius cephalus. The sequence continues at coordinate 25,996,468 of NC_137140.1, forward strand.
TACTTGGGCGCATGACAAGTGAGCTACAGCTGTGACGGAACAAATAACAAGCACATCCTTCGGCATTCATCAGCGCATCAAAAACCAGCCCTGTATCAATCTGTCGTTCGCAGGGAGCGGTGAGAGAGCGAAGCATTTTCCTCTTTGTGTTCCTGTTATTGGGCTGTTAGCTGATCGCTATCATCCTCTTTCTCTGCACTGCGCTTGGACACGTTTCAAAAAGATGGGAGTCTTTTTTTCTCCCTTTCTGTAAGGAAACCGTCTCCTTAATGGCTTTCAAAACAGGAAGCACAACAATAAAAGTGAAAAGTGAGAATGCTCGCTGCAGACATCTTTTCCATTTTGCAGCGCGACGGCATCACACTCTCTGGCGTATACACACGCGCTCGCACAAACAGACAAGCACACACAGTTACACTGACACACTGACCTTCAGACATTCCTCATTCTGTCTAGTGTGATTCTCTAATGTAATGACTGAGTGTTACAAAAATAACTAATTCTCCCTCAGCGGATCAATTTGTTAGACGTTAAAGGGATCTACTCACCCTCACATTTTCTTCATAGAAAACTAAAGGATTTATCTAGAAAAATGTCCAGACTGCTCTTTTCCTCGCAAGAAAAGTATATGGTGACTACAGCTATTAAGCTCCTAAAAGGAGTATCTTGTAACCCTGTGTAAATCACAGAATTTTTTTTTAAGTCTTTTATGCTTGCCAAGTCAGCATTTATTTGATCAAAAATACTTCGAAATAGTATTTAGAAATACTTTGTAACATTATAAAATATTAAAATAACTGTTTTCTATTAGAATATATTATTAAATGTAATTTATTTCTGTGATCTGATGCTGAATTTCATTCTAATATGCTGATTTGGTGCTCAAGAAACATTTTTATTCACCATCAATGTTCAAAAACAGCTGTTCTGCTTTAAAAAACGTGACACAGTTTTTCAGGATACTTTGATGAATAAAAAGTTTAAAAGAGCAGAATTTATTTGAAACAGAGACTTACATTCTGTAACATTATAAATGTCTCTACTGTCACTTTTGATCCATTTAATGCATCCTTGGTGAGTAAATGCATTTCATTTCTCGGTAGCGTTTATATCCTGTTCGTAATTTTAGATTGTGCTTTATGCTATATTCCAAACAACTTTATAACAACACAAAGTCTGCATCTAACTTTCTCTGGCTTCTTTAAGACAGCCATCCTGTACAGAGGATCCCTGACCTGACCCTAACTCCAACCCATCAGAGACCTTCAACATGCCACGAGAAGCGCTTTCAGTTCAGCGGCACAAAAAGCTCAGAGAGACAGCTACATGTACTTCCTCACAGCTGGATAAAACAAATCTTAACAGCACAACTACGCCTCACCAAAGCGCTTCATATTTTTTCTACACCCTCAAACGTATTGTGTTGTCTCTAGGTACCAGGAACCTATCTATCATTTCAGTCTAAAAACAGAATCTGCATCACCCTCTTCAGTGTGAGCAACCCCAACCCCCCACCCCACCGAATTGATTTCTCCCAGTCGAGGCCTTTCCCAGTGCGGACCGCATCCGCAACAGTGTCATCTTTACCGCCAGTCCTCTTTTAACTGGCTTTTACTCTAGTGGCGGAATGTACAAACGATGAAGGCGGAGGGGAAGAAAGAAACAGAAAAACTGATACATGCGCTCCAAAGTTTCGTCTATTGATTTCTTTTTGATGCGCAGCCGAAAAAAAAGGGAAGGAGTTCAAAGCTGAGGAGATCTTTTTTTGATCACCACTAGAATAGCTGTGTTGGTAGTCGGCATGGAAGCAGCAGTGCTAGACGGAAAGTGTCGGCATGGATTCCTTTGTTCTGGCCGAAGCCCCGTGGCAAGGACCCTGACCTGGTGTGGTCAGCGAGGTCTTTAGCGAGGCGCAACATTAACATGTGCTGAGGGGTGATCATGAAGAAATTCAGAGCTGCCCATTCATACGTCTCCCTGCCGGACACAAAGAGAATATGTTTGGCTACCGCACTGTGGTTAACTGCAGACAACTGCAGTCAGTCACATAAGGAGCTATTCAGAAACTACGGGGAAGAGCGTGTTGGGAATTTAAATTTGTAGAATATACCTTTTTTTTTTTCAAATCCATTCCATTTAAAAAAAAAAAAAAAAAAATAGCACCTGAATGATTTTTTTTATTTTTTTACGTTTGGTTCCTTTGACAGTTCTTGAAATCCTGTTTATCAAGTGTTTAAAAACAATATTTTTTTCGATTTTAATTCGATTTTAAAGATTAGCTAAGTGAAAGTTAGACTATGATAAAAATAATCTAAATGTAAAAGAATAGTGGAAATACGCATGCATGATTAAATATTCAAATGCAATATCGACCAATAGAGATACTTTTAAATCTTGAATATCTGCTAATATTTAATACGGTACCGGTATGCAACTATTTGGTGCTTCATTTAAAGAATTAGGCCTAATAAACAATAGAATCGAAGAAACCCGAATCAATAAGTGGAATTCCTGTCAGGAGGATGTGAGGGGGAATGTAGTGGATGTGAAGGGAGAGAAACGCAGGGTAGAAAAGATAATGACAGGTTGATGGAAAAGGGCAGAAGACAGAAGCAGAGAGAAGAGGAAGATGGCAGTTTACCCCTGTGATGTGTGGGATGGACTCAGTCTGCTCTGCACTGTCAATAATATATGGCGCTGACCCTGTGATAAATGGGCAGGTAGCGCAGAAGGAACTTGAACACCTACAGTAGGTTTGTTCTGCTCCATCTGAAGATGCTCTATGAGGCATATTACACTGGATCCAGGCTCTCTGTGATATGCAGCTGTGTTCACCGGTGGCTACAATTAGACCATCAAACCCATTCCAGCCGGGAATCGGCACACATCTCCAGAGCCTGTGCTCCAAAGAGACGGCCAACTAGTGGATCTGAGGGTGGTAGTGTTTGATGTGCCACGCATGGAAGAAACCTCTCTTTTTGCTCATACTAATGGTGAGAAGATATAACAATTAAAGGAGAAAGCAGCGGGCAGACAGACAGCCAGCGTGGCTGCACATCCTGAGCTCAAATTAGCATACTGGAAGTCCTCCAAAAGGCGTACAAGCTAATCGTAGCAGAGGAACCAGAAGAACCAAACGTTTATAAAGGAACACCCAGCGGCAGGCTGGATTTAATGGGGTAATTAGACACACAGACAACTAGTTATAAAATTATAGCACAGCCATAATATTTTGAACAAGCTTCGATGTTAAAATGATCTAATGTTTTAGTTTGCGGTGGGCCTCCAGACGTGCGGCCACATAAGGTGGAACATAATTCCACTTCCTGGACCAGTGCCGCACTATTTGCTTTTTTTTATATGCAAGACGACAAGAGTTTCCTACAGCTGATCTGGATGAGAGGCGTCCACTAACATTACATTAGCCATGTGGTATCGGTTTGCTTCCTTCTGGACACAAACCATACCATGGCTGACAAAAAAAACATGTATTTCAATGCTTGAATACAAACTGTTTATGGTGCTTCTGCAAGATCAGTTCATAACCACTGCATAAAAATACATCAGTTTTATATAGCGTAAACTGGTCTTAATTACCAGAGGGATTATTTCTTGGCATCATGCATGTGCATGTCATAAATAATATAGTATCGCAATGCTATTGCCAAAGAGTGGTTCATGGTGAAGCAGTGGTCTTTTCAATAACCTGCAAACTACAGAGCGCATAAAAACCCACTCAGAGCATTCATCCGTCTGTCTGACATTATAATAAGGAATGCTCCTCGAAAACACTCAGAAAACAGCTGTGCTGCCGTAACAGATCTTATGTGGCATCTCAACACAAGGTGGAGACAGCGTTAAAAAAAGTTCCAATTAATGTTTACGTTTACAATAGGGGGAAATAAAATGGAGATGACTGAAAGTCTCCGAGCTTTCCAACAGGTGCTTGGAAAATGGGATAAAAAGGCACACGAGGAGCAGCCTCTGTATCTTAAGGATAGTAGTGACATCTCAGCTTTTTCTCTGTTCGCATCAGAGGTAGAGGAGAAAGGAAAAAAATCCGTTGTGTGAAGAAAAATGTCTTGTTATGGAGGAACGGAGCATGTCATAGATAAGAGTAGGCCGGTGTTCAAAGGAATACAGGCCAGTGAAGCGCTCGCTTCTTTCTCCACGTCGCTGCACTGTCCTTAATGAGCCTCCCAATAAAGCCTCGTCTCCTGTCTGCTGTCCGCAGACGCCATGTCTGTCTCACTTCAATCATGACCCACCATTTTATTTATTCATTTTATTCATTATTTTTATTCTTTACTCAAGATAGTTCACAATACTGATAAACAAATAAAAACACACGTAATGTTTAGCTAGTGCTTGCCATTATTAAGGAGACAGGAAACTGTTGGGCGTAGTAGGGCTGGATGGTATGACAATCGCCAAAATTGTCAAAATAATATAATCAAATATTTTTTATTAAACTTAAATTACAATAATAAATTAAATACATAAAAAGTCAAATAAATTTTATTAAAAAAATTAACTCCATTGAGACACAACAAAGGGCAGACTGGAACCTATATCTCCCACATGAGCACCAAGGCTCAAAGAGCCCAGAGCATGTGTGCTAAGTGCTTAACATCAGCTTTAATATAAATGTTTAAAAATTTGCTTTCCATCGGCAAACAAAAAAAGTAACTTTTTCCCGGTCCATCCTTCTCATTTTTTTATTTTTTTTTTCCTAGCCTCCAGCCTCCTTTTAGTCTAGTATCTTGTGGTCCGAGTAGTGACAGATTCTCCTGGACTTGTCAGGGCTGCCCTGTTAGCTGCCTGTCATAAATTAAGCCTAAATACAACACATCTGCTTTCACCACAGAGCCGTGCACACGAGCAGAGGTAGACATTCCTCTCATATCCGAAATGAAGCTAAATAAAAGATAAAGAGAGCATGTGCACACCTGCAACAGCGTGCCAGAACAAGACCACTTTAACTCACTGAATCATTCAAAAAAAGGCTGAACTAAAAAGAAACAATAAAAACAAAGAGATTTTCTGACTGTGAAAAACAGTCCCGTGTCATCTTTCTCTTTTTAAAGCCATAATGGAGACAGACAACTTGGCTCTGACTGCACTTATTGTAGAGAAACATCAAAAAACAAAGACGCAAATAAACAGTAAAAATATGTTTGCAAAGAAACTGCTGAGAGGAGCGAAATCAAATAAATTGGAAGTTTGTTTCACAAAAGGCAAGCTGAAGCACATCTGAAAACAATCTGAAGAGAGAGAGAGAGAGAAAACTAGAGGACAATGCAAAAACGACTCCAAAATCAAGAATCAACTTCCTAAAAAAAAACCTAAAAAAAACCCTATTGCTCTCTTAGCGAGGGCTATGGAAGCACGTGTGATTTCGGCCAGCTTAAGTGCTCCCTAGAAGGGCGTTTTAGGGGCCAACGCACACATACACACACAGAACCACCAAAAGAGGGAAGGTGTTCAACTTTAACTGTCACTGCACATTCAGCCATAACAATAAATTTTTCTTGGGTAATGTCAGTTTCACCCCTCCCCAATTCTTTGCCTCCTCCTCCTTTCTCACTTACTTCAACACAGCTCACAGGACATACACACACACACAGAACTTCTGAATCTCACCACATCGTGAAGCCAAAACAGTCTGGCCATAAAGCATTCAGCGTTTGCATCTGAAGCACGGGGGAGATTTCGTCCAACCTAAACAAAGGATTAGTGAAGGAACGTGCAGGACTTTAGGTGATTTCAATAGACCCCGACCACCACTACCTTCACACGCTCAGGGGGCAAAATTCCACACAATGGAATCACAGAGCATGAATTTTTCTAACCGCACATTGGACGTAAAATACTATTCATTTTCACTTCAATTAAATGATGCCATGTATATATCAGGGAGTGTGGTGAGCGAGAAGCTTACTAAAACAACCAGACTGCATCCAAAAAAAGCTCCTCATTCTACAGGCCACCCCGAGGGACGGAGTCTAAATCATTTCAACTTCCTCTTAAAAGTTCACTTAAAACTTCCTGGAAGCACAACAAGCATGCTTAAATGAAAATAAAGAGAGTTAATTGGTAAAAACAACAGTAATTATAAAAAAAAAAGTATGCTACAAGTCTACAAGTATGCTTTTAGTAAACTGGGATTGTGTCTAAGAATAATGCTTTAAAAAGTAAACAGATTATGTAAACAGAATAATGATTTAGTAAGCACATTTATTATTCTATATTTTAAGTAATGCAAAAATACAAAAAGTGACCGATATTATATTATTTTGCATTTATATAATTTATTATTTTTTTGCAGCCGATATCGACTAAGCTACCGATTTCTTGTCATCATGATCGGCCGATACCGATCCCGATCATGCAAGCTTTATAGTAGTGATGTATAAATATAAGAGTAAGCTCTCTGTTGACTGTCAACTGTTAACCCCTTTGATTTCAGGAGGCATATTTAAAAACTTATAACTCTGATTCACATTTTTAAGAAAATTGATTTTGATAAAGTTTGGAGGTTCTTATGTTACAACACTGCTGAGAAAACCCCAGAAAAAGTTAAGCAATTTTTGGATTTATATTGTTATTATTCATGCTTCACATGATGACTATTAGAAAATATATTTGACAGGTCATAAATTCATTTAAAAAAAAAAGTTTGGGCTTGTTCACAATTATGTCAACAGCATCTGGGCCAAATTTTATGTTGATATCTCAAAGCAAAAATAAAAGTTATGGAATTTGGAACCATGGTAGCCTCCAGTGTTTTACTGAACATAAGGACTACTTAAATGTTAAACGATATTTATAATTACAAAGAATAAGTAACAAGTAATAAGATCCTGGTTGATGAGTAATGATCTTCCAAAGCTATTTCTTCTGTGCGCTCCTATTTTATGGCACTCTGCAAATCAAGACCTGTCAATCTGAGTGATCGATTCAATCCAAGAGCGATCCAACTGTAAAACATTGTCCGATTGGTGGTAAACATCATCTCTACCCACCATGCCAAGATCAAGTTTCCATTAGTTGAACTTTCAAATGACATTGAAAAACACAGTGTCATGATCCCGACATGATCGGATCCCGATTCCCGAAAGTCCTATAGCTTTAGCCAAGCAGCATGTCATGTCACTCCATGAGGATTTTCGTAAGATACGCATCATGTTATGTTGTGTGGGGGCTCGTTTGAATCAAGACAACCTGCTCTAAATAATGATGTTCGATTTACTAATGTTTCACAAAGTTACAAAGAAAAATGTGCACAAATGCCTAATCTGTATACTGTTTACATGCACGTCAAGGCAACTTTTTATGGTTTTACGTCATCAAATTGCGATCAGTCCATGAGATTGGTCAAATTTAGTGGCTACCGATCAAGTGATAGAATATGATTATCGGCCGATACCGATCTACAGCCGATCGATCAGAGCTACCCTAATATGGTTTAGCGCATTAAAAACAAAAATAACGCAATTGACGCAGCACCTTTTTTTGCCTTGTTTTAATGATTTCCTGTTGTGGCTACTATTGAAAAGGCCGAAAATATGCCGTTCCGCCCCTCCGTGTTCGGCGATCAGGTTTCATTCTCGCGCAGCTTGTTTAGTAACTTCACGAGCGGGTCTTTTCCGCTCCGTGTGTGCGCCGCGCTCTCCGTTCCGTGTGTGTGTGTGTGTGTGTGTCGGCGCGCTGCGCTCTCTGCTCAATGTTCCGCTCCGTGTTTGTATCGATCACGCACTGGAAAAGCAAAGTCCGCTCAAATAACGTGAAATTTCTCAGTTGTAGACTTCTGTTTTCTGAGCTGGTAAAGCCATGCTGGGTAACAATGGTAAAATTACCTGCTCTGATCACATGCTCTGGTAATAATAGCTTTGTATGACTATACTTAATTTTGATAATTAGTCAAAATTAAATCCGTTAAATCTGAGTATGTTGCATAGAACTGAATGAAGAAGAATATATTGATATATTGATGTTTAATATTTTAATATAGGGCTATTTTCTGTCAATTTGTGTGGACATTTTTCTTTTTTTCCCCTTTTTTGTGTGTTTAATTTAATTAGTGATTCTACGTTTAAATATTGATGATTACAAGTTTGGGGGAAATGCGATTAATCACAGCAAATTGTGCGATTAATTAGTTAATTGTTTTTAATCGATTCCCAGCCCTAATATACATATATCTATATATATATATACACATATATATATATATATATGCATGTATGTATGTATGCATATATATATATATATATATATATATATATATATATATATATATACACACACATAGATACAGCATCAACAAGAATATAATTAGATTGAATTATAATTAGATAATTAGAAATAATAAATATAAATATATATAAATATATATATATAAATATATATATATATATATATAATTTATTTTGCACCCTCGATTTTTTTGCACCCTCAGATTCCAGATTTTCAAATAGTTGTATCTCGGCCAAATATCGTCCTATCCTAACAACCCATTCATAAATGGAAAGCTTATTTATTCAGCTTTCATGTGATGTATAAGTCTCAATTTAAAGAAATTGACCCATGTGCCTGGTTTTGTGGTCCAGGGTCACATACGATAAAATAATAGCTTTTATCCAATAGGAATTGAACAGATCATGAAAAGTTCTTCATATAAAACAGGTTGTCGGAGGGCAGGGGTCAAAAAGTTTTCTTAAAAATAAAAATGTTCCTTAAAAACAACATGCATTTTATCCTTTAAAAAGTTTGCTTCGTCTTTATCTCTTCCCCCTCCTCTTCCCCTATCTCTTATTCTCAATTCTGATCTACTTTCCCAAGCTACTCTATAACAGGCCTGTGAAAGGAGGTCACATATCAACTTACCAAGCGTCCCTCTCTGACCATATGACCCCTTCGGCAGCCCACGAGGCCCCATGTCATTCCATCACACTCTCTCTCGCTCGCAGTCCCCCACATTCACGTCTTCCAAACCACCATCTAAAAGCTGCCCCCCACCCCTCGTCTGCCCATATCCCGACACTAATTGGTAAATCTGTTGAACCATAGCACGCCCAACAATGAGACACCTGGAGTTCTGTCAAAACAAGTTTCCCTGTGAAACAGCCTCAAGTGCTAATACAGTACGAGTCCTAGCTAACTCCGTCTTACTCAATGCCGTGCACGAATATAATGCGTGTGTGGGGTGGGGGAGGTGTTATAGAAAGTTGTAGTGAAGTTCAGTGTGAAGGGGAAGTGTTAATGGCACTATTAAAGTTTAGATTCTCAGGAGTTTGGGAAGGAGGAGCACGATGCTGTCTGGCTCCACTGGAAGCCCACAGGAAGTCCTTGTGGAAGTTTTGGCCCCGACAAAAATCTCAAACATTCTTGCAGTTCTTGTTGGACACCCTCCCCGCCCACAATCCCTTCTGCACTCTCTCTATTTTAGACAGAATAGAGGAGTGCTCTACGTAAACTCAGAGTGCTAACATGGCAACATGCTGTGGTTTGTGTGAAATCATGTGCAATAAGCTTGAAAAACTAACCCCGATTTAACTGAGAACATGGAACCTGCTGCACATTTGCTTGTCAGTTAGCTGAAACATACACGGAGGCATTAGGGTGACATATGGACAAATTAAAACAAGCGTTCTATCCGTCTGTCTTTCACAAACACATTTGAAACAAGAGATACACTACTCAAGGAACTCTTGGTGAACCCTGTCTAACAAGTTCTGACAGAAACTCTTTATGAACACAAAAAAGTTTCTGGCCCTGCAATTAGTGTCAGATAATAAAACATAAGAAGATTCATTGTTTAATTTTTTTTTCATAAACTGCCACAACTTCTTAAAGGAATAGTTCACTTAAAAATGAAAATTCTGTCATAATTTACTCACACTCAAGTTATTTTAAACCTGTCTGAATTTCTTTCATTTGCTGAACACAAACGATGATATTTGAAGAATGTTGAACCAATCAGTTGATGGAGCCCATTGACTTCCATAGTATTTTTTTTCCTACTATGGAAGTCAATGGGGTCCATCAACTGTCTCAAAATATCTTCATTTGTGTTTTGAAGATGAACAAAAGTCTAATGGGTTTGGAACACAATGAAGGTGAGTAAGTGATGACAATTTTACATTTTGGGAGAACTAACCCTTTAAGAAAAATAAAAGTATAAAAATATGAGAATTTAAGAATTTTTCAAGAATTGCACTTATTTCATCCTAAATACTAAGTATAAGAGGGACAGTTTTCTCTAGATGTAAACCTTGTTCTGCAAAACTTTTGCGATATTTGCTTTTGCTGCTACTAATATTAGCGTTAGGATTTGCTGCTGGACTCCAATTTAAATCTCACAAGACTTCACAAAATGAGGGTTACCATCTCGACGTGACCTACATGACCCTGAGGGGCAGACAAAAATAAGACAAGCATATCCCACAATGCCACAGCTTTCTTCATAGACCTAAACACAAGGCGATGAGCTAAACAAGCTCGCACCGCTGTTGAGATTTGGCAGACCAAGGCTACCCATCGTGCCCCCCCCTTCAAATTCCACACACTGTTTGTGTCCGTCAAGGAGGGCCGAGGCGCAATTGAGACACTCAGCGGCAGTGGCCCCATGTTGCGTCACTCCGCGCCACATCAAAAACTGAAGAGCAGTGCCAGACTTTCTCTCTGCGCCTCATGTCGACGGACAAGAAGACAATTAGAAGAGGGTCTCGTCTCATCCAAACATCCTTAACCTTGACCCACGCAAACTGAGTCATGCACACATTTACACACTCATGGGTGCGCGTGTGCAAGCAAAAACACAAACCACTCCACCTCCTAACTTCTCGCTGGCAAACGTTCAACCCCAGATGCTACAAATGAAAAGCATCCTCTTCATGCCAGCTGCTTCAGAGAAAAGGAAAAGAAATCAGAGAGAAATAATCGCCACCATTCCGGAAGATGCAGGAAAATAATTAAGGCTGAGACGGGGCCTGCAAGCAGACAAAGATGAAGCTCAAGAGGCATTTCGGGCTGCCAGGAATCCAGAAATGCTGAATTTTACATTGCTGGAGTGGCACTGATGCTTTCCTGTTAAACGCAAATACTGTATATCGTAACAGGGATCCTGCTAGAGACAAAAATCATCATGTCAATGGACAGCAACAGTTTACAATTACCACACAAACTGAGCCAAGTCTGCTCATGAGGATGTGTGTTTGTGTGTGTGTGTGTGTGTGTGTATGTACAAATGCAAAGCAGATTCAACCCCATTTTATAGAAAAAAAAGAGCAAGAACACAGCAACAAACAATATCAAATACAGCAGAATATTACACTGTTATCAAAAACAAAATAGTTATTGAAATCTCCAATTGTAATGATTTTGATATTCTCATTTCATAATTTTATTTTTTACTTACCCTGTTGGAAAACCCAGCTTAAGCAAGAAAACATGGTTACTGGTTTCTAGCTGGTCAAAGCTGCTCCAAGCAGGTCATTAGCTAGTTACCAGCCCACGATGTTCCAAAAAACAGCTCGACCACCTTTAGCTGGTTTGTCGTGGATTAATGATGGTCTACCAGCTCAGACTAGATAATGACCAGCGTGGACCAGGAAATAACCATTAAGGCAAGCAGGAAAATCAGTTACCATGCAACTGAAGCTGCATTTTCCAGCAGGTAATTCATTTAAACAATCAATAAGCCAGATGCAAGAAACTTGGAATTCAGGATTCTCACCAACTGTAATTGGTGAACACTCAGATCAGTCTGTCCGGGGAATTCCCAGCAGAAGGGCCCCTGAAAGGCAAAGACGCACGGCCCGTGTCACAAATTGAGAACATGGTACACTCATCACTCATCCAGGGCATGAAGGCAAAAGGCATGACTTTTAAAACCACAAAAAAAATGTCTAGCTGTGTGCCACCCCTCTCCTTCCCTGTCTGTTTCCTCTCTGACTTGCGGTGTCAGGCCGCTGCCAGATACAAGCCCCGCATACAACATACAACACACGCAGAATACGTGAGTGCATGTTTGTTTACTGTGATATTGTTAGCATGTTGGCAGTGTGTCTACAACTTAAAAAAAAAAAAGAACTGATGTGGCTTTAAGCACCATATTCCTGTTGCACAATGTCATTCGAGAAAAAGCGAGACAAGCGATGGTATAAATACTTCACAGAGGAAAAATATATTGGTCAGATGTTGCTGTTTTATAGCTCAAGAGACTTAGGGCCAGATTGACTAAACAGGGCAAATTAGCGTAAGAGCGCAAACCCCCAAAAAGCGCAGATGGGAGTGGAAAGTTCTGACCGTGATCTACTGACGACGAGTAAATTAAAAAACACAGACGCAGGCGCATCATTTCCATAATGACAACGCAATCTACCAAGATAAATAATGGCCATCAAAGTGACAAGGGCAAACCTTAGTAAATCACCTTGCATAATTAATTTAAATACTCTCCCTCCAATAAATTTTGCGTCTGAAAGGGAAACTCCTACAAATGCATGTGCAATAAGATCAGCCGCAAAAAAAACCTGTCCACACCTTTTCAGTGCTATTTTTTTTACCGCATGTCTTCAGTAAACCCTGACAGTAGTTTTTAACGCCAAAAGAGGGTTTGCGCTGGCCCTAAATGGCATGTTTGTTTTAAATACACTTCCATTCAAAAGTATTGGGTCTGTAAGACATCTTCAATGTTTTGAAAGAAGTCTCTTATGCTCACCAAAGTAGCATTTATTTGATCAAAAATACAGTAAAAAGTAATATTGTGAAATATTATGATAATTTAAAATGTCATTTATTCCTGTGATGGCAAAGCTGAATTTTCAGCAGCCATTATTTTACTCTCCAGTGCCACTAGAGGTGAATCTTCACTTGACTCACGATTCAATTTGTCTACAATTCAGAGGGAAAGGATACGATCATAAAAACGATTCTCAATGCATCACGATGAATCTTTTTATCCAATTATTTTATGAATACTAAATATTATATTAATATACTTTTTGTTATTTTCCCTTTGTTATTACAAATAAGTTATTCAAGCAAGAGCAGGGAGTTATTCCCACTTTTCTTTTGTTGTTTGATTAACATTAATGACACAGACACAAGCTAGTTTATTATATTAAGACCTAATGCACAGATCTAATATAATTGTTACATATCAGATTCCCCCCAACTGTTTACATTCACTTAAAGGTGGGGTAAGTGATATTTGAAAAATTTTGTTTGAATACAACAACAAACGTGTAGCCAATCAGCATTAGGGGGCGTATGACGGTGGATGAGAGGGAACGAGCAAGAGGGAGATTTGAAGAAAGACTGTAGAAAGAGAGATGGCTGAGAGACATTACAAGAGAGAGAAATAAGAATATCATAAGAATATCATAAGCTCTTAAGAATATCAGAGGAAAAAGTAGGGTTATGATCAGGAAAGAGCTTTAGGATTAAACGTTAATATTAGTAAAGCTTTTCGGCGCTGCAGAGAGCTAAGCGGGAAGGGCTGAAAACAGACTAGGAGGTTGCATTTATTCCGATCCACACGTGAGTAACACTGGGTTTGAGTGTCATTGTTTATCTGGAGCTGCTGTTGGCAACTAACAATGAATTCTTGTTTGCATTTACTGTTGTGTACTGTGTTCATTTTTTGTTGTTTGTTTTATTTTTCATGAAGCATTATTTTGTTGCGCTTCTGCCACGATAAATAGACATCCACTCTTTACAAATGATCGACATCCAAACGATTATATTCCACTGCTCAAAATGTCACGTTCCTTCAAAAATCATTCTAATATGCTGATTTGGTGCTTAAGAAACAGGGATTTTCAGGTTTTTTTTATGAATAATATAGTAAAAAAAAAAAAAAAAAAAGCATTTATTTTGAAATAGAAATATTTTGTAGCATTATAAATGTCCCTTTTAATCAATTGAATGCATCCTTGCTGAATGAAATTATAAAAAATAAAAATTCTAATTAATCTTACTGACCCCAAACTTTTGAACGGTAATGTATTTTAAATGTTCCTACAATACCTGAAGAGAACTTTTTATGGGTGTACAATATGATATATCAGTTATTGGCCAATATTATATATCTTTTAATTTATTGTTCTTGGTCAATTTGGATATTTAAAAAAATATTGTTTAAGAGATATTAAAGAGATGACATATTTTGCCCTGCAAATGGACATGCTAATAGGAACACACAAGAGTTGTGAGTGTCCTGGAGGTTAAGGTTACAAAACAATACAAAAGTTTCAAAGGCTGATGACCTTGACACCAGGTCCCTTGTAAAAGAGTTTGTTAACATTCCCTGAGTTTAAGTAGAGGAAATGCTCCAGGGAGGCCTTTCATACACTACATAAGATCATGTGCTGAGATGTTCTCCAAGCTTTGGCCAAAGGTCTCAGACCAGAGACATCTCCTGGTTTCACAAGGTCCTGTCAAAAGCGACAACAACAGGCCGGGGTTACATCACTACGCACCAAGCAGCACTAAAAAAAGATGGGAAAGAAAAGGCGGAGGCTCTAGAACCAAGAAAAGTGAGAAATAGTAGAAAGGGAAGGAGAGAAGAAAAAGACAGTTGGTTCAGTGTCTTGTGGCTGTGACACTGGGGTCCTCATTAACAGCGAGGGGGCTGAGGTTTCCCAGCATGCCTCTGGCCCTCCCAGCCATTGTCAAGCCAGTCCAGGTGCACCACCATTCAGTCCGAAAAAAGGAAGCAAATTGCCCGGCAAAAACGACAGACCCCGTGCTAGCTTGAGGCGCTACTCCTACTCAGCTGGAGTCTGGGAAAATGTCCTGCATACTGTATGCGTGTTATTCATTTAGTTTACTCTGACTTTATTTTTAACATTGATTTCAATACACTTTAAGTGCAGTTTGAACTTCAGCTACTAAACAGACGTGTTTTGACAGCAAGCATGCCCTCATCGTACAGCGGTTCAGGCGGGAGGTCCCGCTCTGTCAAAACGCAACACATTCCATCACTTCCTAAATACTAATTACCATGCAGGAACAGACCAGGCCTCCTCCAGCTATTCTTCCAAGCTCCACCCCTCCTATTCTTCCCCCTTTCCCTGCGTTCTAACTGTTCCCGCGTTTTCCTGCCGTTGGTTCACTTGCACACAGTGTTGCACGCATACACACACTGCTGTGGGGCCTCGTGGGGAAATAGTTAACACTCCAGCCGTCCCCTGCTGCCTGTGAAAGCCCAGAAAACAATGGAGACATTGTCCAGTCTCAACAAGACTTGGAGCAAGAGGACTGTGTGTGTGTGAGTGTGTGTGTATTAGACAATGTGTAATATGCCTGCATGAGGTTGTGTGTGTGAGTGTATCCTCAGCATTATTTTAGAGAGTAGCATTAAAATATGAACTTAAAATGCCTCTCAATGGTTGTTAGCCAGCAAACTTTTATTTCATTTATTTTATTTGAATCTGATAAAATGGGTTAGATAAAATAATGTACAACACACATACACACACAATCCAGTAACAACATGGCATATTGTTATAACACTAATAATACAATATAATATAATGTAATATAATATAATATAATATAATATAATATAAAAATGTACCGTAATAACCACTGCAATTAGTTGCCACTTAGTTTTCAGTCTGTGAAATAATCAGTACTTATTAATTTGGGAAAAACTAAAATTCTGATCACAAAGTTTACACACATTTTCACTTTTTTATTGTTTTTTTGTACAACCACATGTCATTCAAATGGTTATTTCCTGAGCAAGTATACAGTTCTTGGCCATAACAAAAAACTGGAAAGGACCAGACTTTATGCTGTGAGTCAAACATCTGGCTATACCAGTCTGATATATGGTATCTATCTACACCAAGTAACACTACATGGGGAAACACTACAGAACACCATCGGACAGCTGTGCATACAAGTCGAGAAAGAGAAAGAGAACAGGAAACTGATCCCGGAACGAATGGCCAATGTGTCACAGATGTGGGGAAATCTCCTTTCGCCTCGTTGTTTCCAACTGCTTCCCACTGGAATTACAATCGCATGATCTCCGCTCATACCGTCCTTGAGTTCAGGCTCGGTCTGATGCCAAATACACACCACATGTGTTTTGCAGTCTACCTGTCTGAATTGTCATGTCTATATTACAGTCTATATAAAGAAAGGGGCTTTACAAATCACATTAAAATCTAGTGTAGATGGCAGTGGGACAAATGACTTGTGGTACTTTTCAGTGATGGGTTCTTTATGAGTTGTGAACAGGTAGTAAATGTGTGGGACTAAGAGGCTTTGAAAAGCCTGCGGGGCTCTTGAGTACTTCAACCATCCTGGCACTGCCTTCTATGGGCGTGGACAGAAACGAGAGGGTCACTTCCTGTGCTCTATTCATAGATCAGCGTGGAGTAGCACCTCTATGGCCACATGCGACACATAAAAGGTTGATGGATTATGCGTGAACTGTTTCTATGGATACAGTCACACACAGTTAGTGTTTGGGATTGACGATAGTACTTACTAACTAGTGTATGGATGCCTATTTTCACCTCAGAGTAAATAATACAAGTAAAAACAAGCTTTCTCTCATAACTTTGACTTTATATCTCTCGATTGCATCTATCTCACAATTATGATTTATATTTTTATAATATATTTTTGATTTAATATTTAAAAGGCAGAAACAAGCATTCATACAGGTGTGACTCAATCGCTGTTGCTCATTAGAGGAGCGCCTTTAATTCTGTCTATATAAACAAATAATCAACATCAAGTCATTTTTCTATTCTCATGATAGCCAGAACAATTTTAAATCGTCATTTCGGTTATAAAATGCAGTTTATAACAGAACGGTGTATGAAAATAACCGTATTTAGCACTCAAAAGCCAGACTGAGAACTGTATTCTGCTGCTGTGTGAACACAACTTATGAAGTATTTGCCTCATGCTTGCTACTTCTCTCTCTTTTGCCCATATATATGCACTTTTTAGACATACGCGTTGTCTCTCTCTATCTGTGTCTCGTTCTTTGCTCTCACTTCATCTACCTCATTGCCACACTGCCCTTTAACGGCATCGTCTCCTCTCTCCCGCTGTCCACCTGTGCTTTTGTATCTCTCTCATTGGTGATTGTTGGGTCACTTGAACTTCGGCTTATGTTCCTTATCTCACACCCATCGGCGCTCTCTTATCAGTCCACAGCAGACAGGCGTCTTCAGAGCCATGGGTCAAAGTGGGCAGGTGTTCTTCCAATTTGACAGGGAAGAGAAACTACTGTTTACGGTACAATTTATTGATAAGGCCTTCACGTACAGCAGCATATAGTCCATCTTGAGAGAAAAAAAATACAGCATTCCACAGTTATCTCTCCCTGACAATACCAACTGTCTCCAGATAGATTCACGGCATGATGCAAACCAAGGAAACATCAAATCAAACACACGTCAGCACAAGAGAAACAGCATGAATGGGAGATCGAGAAGGAAAGAAAAAAGATGGAAGTGTGAAGAAACAATGCAAAATACAGCGTTTAATTTGAACTTAATAGGTCAGGTCTTGATCAAACAAACTGCATATTGTACGAATGAACGCATAAATAAATGACTGCAAATGCTAAATAGCTAAACATGCCATACAGAGAAAAATATCCTAATCTCTCATTGCAGGTCTTTAGGGCTGTTTTAAAAGGCAATAGAAAAAACTGCTCTATGCTGATAAGCATTTACAGCCCCATGAGTCAGAGGGATAAAACTCAAGTGCAGTATTTACCTGAGCCTGTTCTTAACTACCTCCCACACCTTTAATGATTCAGAGAGGGAGGACAATCATTTTTCTTTTCCTCTTTTATAAACTGCACATGGGGTGGCTACCCCACATTTAAATGCAAAAATAGTTTACTACCTGTTCAGTAGAAGTATTAGACAGTTGGTCTTTTAAAGACTTTTAAGGCTTTTAAAAAAAGTTAAAGTAGCATACAGCATATACACTACCATTCGAAAGCTTTGTCTGCACAGGAATAAATTACATTTTTATTTTGTTATTTAAAATTTTAATAATAGTTCACAATATTACTGTATTTACTGTATTTTTTATTAAATAAATGTAGCCTTGGTGATCAAAAGAGACTTCTTTAAAAAAACGTTAAACTCTTACCGACCCCAAACTTCTGAACGGTAGTCTATATAAAATCGCATTAGATAAGAAGGGAAAAAATGCATGAAACACCCTTTAAATAGTCAATAGTTTAGTTAATGTCACAGCCAACCATGATTTTCTACTTTCGGTTCAGAAGAGAAAGATTGCATGTTTTAAATGCGTATTTTTGCTAAAAAGTCATTTAGTCAACTTTTAGGAGTGCAATCTCACATGCATGGCCTCAAAAAGACAATAGAGACAGACTAAAAATCAGCTGGAAATGTATAAATCACATTATATATCACATTACCATGGTAAACATAAACAAACAAACAACCCACACCTATTTGAAGTAAGAACAAATAGATAAAAATCTGTATAGTATGTCCAAAACAGAATTTGTTTATCTCTCTGCAAAGTACTGTATTGAATTCAATGGAGAGTTTTACTGGATTCCTAAACATGACCTTGGAGGCACTCTGTTGCTTCCTGTAACTATGGAAACACAGTGAGGCCCCCAAACTCCTGAACCACAAAGAAAAGGCCAAAATCAAATTTGGTCTATTGTCCAAGGAAGGGAATCAATAAAGTGACGTTTTAACACTGTATCATTACTTCAGCCCAGCAGCGAGGCTAACCTTGAATCCCTTATCGCCTATAGATTTTAAAGGAATGATAAATTTAGAGTTAAGCACATGGATAACAGCACCCACAGATCCAGCGCAATGCAAAATAAACATAACATCTCTACTTCAGACACTCGTTCCCTGAACCAAACTTAGCATGGGCATTAATTATCTGTCTCCAGCGTAAAAAGACGGTCTTGCCCTCTGCCACTTTGCGGCATCCAAACGGAGAAAAAAGCCTCTGTTGAGCTACAATGATATCTCACCCATTTGATTCCAAGGAGCCATATTACAAAACAAGCACCCATTTGACACATAATATTGCAACACAATCTGGTCTTCTATTTCTTATAGGTCACTAGAAATCCAAATGACAGCTG
This sequence comes from Squalius cephalus, assembly GCF_949319135.1. Classification (NCBI taxonomy): domain Eukaryota; kingdom Metazoa; phylum Chordata; class Actinopteri; order Cypriniformes; family Leuciscidae; genus Squalius; species Squalius cephalus. Next base: position 26,015,600 of record NC_137140.1, read on the forward strand.
TAGATAAGGAGAGGAGTGTAAGGTCCCAAAGGACCAAACAATACAGGATACAGAAAGTACTTTTGTTTTCATGGACTGTGCTATAGAATAAAGAGCTTTGTAAATGCTGTGACTCATGGGTGTTACTTACAACGATGTGTGCTGGAGAAGGTGACCTGGCATCTTTAAGTGCTTGTCTACTCTGAAGACTTCCTGCTTGAACATCTAGCAGGGGCCATTTCATCTGTAGATACTGGATGGCAGAAAGGAAAAAAATGGAGAAAAACAAAAGAAAAACATGTTAACAATGCAGAAAACAAAGGGACAAAGGGAAACACAACATAAGAGCTAAAATATCTTTAAATAATGACTGTGACATAGAAAGTAAAAGTAAACAAAAAAAGAAATTATGTCAAAAAGATCCAAGGTCAAATGATGCATGAGGTGGAACTTGAAAATTGAAACTAATAGTTTTAAGATTAACAATTCACACTTTCAGTTTTTGGTATTGACAACTGCATTTACTTACAGGTGTGACTCTAGAAATGTCCCGTTCACACAGTAGCATCTTGAATATATAACTGTGCTGTCTTACCAGTAACCATATTGACAGTGGCCAAAGTAATATCTAAGATGGTGATGTCCATAAAACTGAAAAGTCTAATCACTTTTATCACGTCAAGAGTCAAATCGAACCGGCAAATCAAATCTTACAAACAGCAGTGTTTATATCTGGGTAGAGAGCGGAACATTTGAGTCGCACACACACACGTAGCACACAAACCTGGTGGAGAACAGTCTGTAAGTTACCGAACACCCGCAACACACACACCCCATTTCCACCAAAAAAGAACTAGTGCTGGTTCAAAGTTGGTTCAACTTGAGAACCTTCTCAGAACCTGTTTGTTTTTCCACTGACTAGAGAGCCCAGCAAACGACGTCGTTACGTCACTGTGTATGTTGCCATACGTCTTAGCTTTCCCAGAAACGCTTGCGCCAACAATTACAATGGCGGACTACATCGTCTTTCTGCAAATGTTTCTCCTGGCTTTGCGATCCTATATTGGAGTCAGAAGACGTTTAGAAACACATTTGTGCTGCTCGTCTGGATTACTATAGACGGAGATTACGTTCGAGAAGAAGTTCGACAAAAACCCCGCCCCCAGCCCCCGACGTAAGCATGACGTGGTAAAAGAACGGTTCTAGTCCAGCAAAGAGTTGGTGCCGCTTTGGAACCAATTTTCCTGGCCAAGAACCGGTTCTTTGGCTGTCGAAACAAAAATAACTGGTTTGCGAGTAGGCACCGGCTCCGAACCGGCACCAGCACTGCCTTGGTGGAAAAGGGGTAACAGACACGTCGTGCAGTGCAGTGCAGAGCAGCTCTCTTGCACTGTATGACATGACAGACAACTAGTTGTCCAGTCCGGTTCTGTTCACAGATGCGTGAACAGTTCTGTTTGCGGTTGTGAGTCCTGAAAATTTACGGGTGTGAGTTCGGTTGTAGAATGCGATTGTCACTCTAATAAATAACTGAACTGTGTGTGAACGTAACCGTATTAAGTACAGGACGGATAATCGTATTCTGCTGCTATGACAGCACATTTGAAACCACACACTCAAATGCTTTCAGGTGAATATGTTTGTTCTTCTTTCTTTATTAATCATGCCCAAATATTTTATTGGCCTCTGGAATTCCAGGTGGACTTCAGCATTTTTCCCAATTCACATAATAAGGGTGTGGCATTGAGTCATTGCCGCGACTTCCCATGAATGATTGACCAGGACTTTATCACAGTTGTACACACGCAAACAGCCCTTTCATGACCCCTTACATCCCTCTTAAAGCCAGCAGATGGAAATAATCACCATAATCACCATAAAGAGCTCTGTGACATTTAAATACTTCAACTATAAACCCAATATTTTTGAGAGCTCAATATATATCAAATTACATTTTCAACATTTATACACAGAACTGATAGGTAAAAGTCTGAGATTTCAATCCAGTTCACTCAGAAGTCAGCATTTCATTTTTCTTCTGCCTTTAATATCTCCATTCTCACACCCAGTCCTGAACTCTGACATGGAGTCTTGCTGATGGACAAAGTTTCTGGGGTGATATGTCTATTCTCACCCATGGACTGCAGTATCTGCTTAGCAGACCAGGCCCTCTATGCCTGAATGACTTCTTCCTCTCATTTTGAGATCACATGCTGGGACCCATTACAAACCTGCTGTTACTGTCCCAAAACTGGTTTGCTTTAGTCCATTAGACCACAGCAAGTGAACTTGACCCCTGAACTTTTAACCTGTTTCCACAGAGGCTTAGAGAGAGCCAGCTGATTGTGAACATGTGACCTAGACTAGGGCAGGACTAGATGGTTTTATGGTTACAGTTATGAGTGGCATCATCAGGAGAAGTGTGATGGTCCAGTGTGGACTTTCCATTCACTGAATTACGCAGGTCAGGGGTTAACTGGGCCCTAATTGCTGTTATTATGAGAAACCTGAACAGCAGCATACACCTTTGGAAACCACTGCTTTGTTCACTGACCTAATAAATTCAAATAAGCATTCAAACCATCTATGTAGCTAAATAGGGGAGTTGAGTGGATTTGCATGTGGGCTTGGCCGATGTCAAAACATTTAAGAAAGGAAGCAAGGAAGGAAGCAAGGATGGAAAGAAAGAAGCAAGGAAGGTAGGAAGATAAGAAAAACAGCAGCTGGGGCTAAATTTCTTAAAATTGGGGGCAATTTTGGATGCAGTCTTAGCCCATAACATGAAAAATGAATTTAAAGTAGACTCCACATAAAAAATAGTGGTCTTTTTTAAGCCTAATGCATGCTGTGCTATACTTCATCAGATCCCCAAAGGAAACTTCTGACAAGTCAGTCGGCCTTGTAACTTGGCCTCCGATGCAGTCAGGACATGAACCACTGGGCTCTGATTCAAATGAAAAAAACTTGGCCCAAGAGATTCACAAAATCAGAATCAAATTCATCCCAGTGTCTGACCAGGCCAGGCCAATCAGGGTCAATCGTTCGGCTCCTACTCTCTGTCCTCCTCCATCCAATCAAACAGATTCACGCCTTCCCTTCCTTCAGCCTTTCACTTGAGTTTGTTTGACCTTGCCAGGCCTCCTTTAAGATTTCACTCATCTGAGGACATTCCAAGCTCCACTTTTCCAAAGACAGAAAAAGAGCAAAGGAAACATGTCTAATTCTGTGGCTCACCATTTCAGCAAGTACCCTTGAAGTGAAACTGTAGTTGTAAACTGTATGCGGCTTCAAAAACTGCACTGCTCAGTGGTAATTAATGGTGGATTCACAGCAGGGTGCAGTCCTGTGGTCCAGTCTGGAGGGACTTTTGGACTAACAGACCCACCTCCGACTAGCTGATCAATTGCTGGAATACTAAAGAGTACTGTTGATGGGTGCGATGCCAAATTAAAAAAAAAAAATCTATTGAAATTAGCTTGTTTAATGCAAAGATGTGGAATGTTGTGGAAACATACATAAGTAAGTTTTACTTAGAAAAATGTATGGATGTGTGACCAGGTGCCAGGTGATGTTCTGTGCTCCGGCACTGTGCCAATTAGTTTGGATGGGGTGAAAGGTGACACCTTGGCCAGTGTGGGTGCTGAAAGCTGAGTGCACATACTCTGACAGGCGTATCCACTGTAGACCTTTCCCTTGGCCTAATCCCTCCTGCAGGTTTTACAAGCATGCCAAGGAAAGCTGAGCTTAGACCAGTGCCAAAGTCTCAGCAGTGTTCCCTCACAGCCCAAGCCCCTCCACCACCCCTGGCCCGCTAATAGATGCACCACTTGGGTTTGAGAAGGCCATGACCTCTGACCTCCCCATGCCTCTTCTCCACCTTCTAAAAACTCTCCAGCTAGGAGCCCCTTCCACGTAACTCAAGTGCTATCCTGATGTGACAAATTGCTCTGAACCCCCCCCCCCCAGCCTTCAGACATACCAAAAGTGCTCACTCTGTCCTGGGGCCCCAACAGCAGGGGCTCCCCTTCACCTCCCCCACCCTTCAGCAAACCCTCAAGACCTGCCTCGCCTTCTCCTGCCTTGCTTCAGCGCAGCTACAATAGGAATGAATGACTCAATTGTCTCTGATGAAGTGAAAGACAAGGGAGCCTTCTAAATCTTCCTAAAGGGATGAACTTTCTCTCTGTCCCTCAATTGCCTAGAGACTTATGGGAGAAAGAGAGAGAGAGGAGTCAGAATGACAGAGAGAGAAAACACTAGAGACCACAAGTTGCTTAATCAGGTTTTCTGGCTAAATCTTTTTATCTAAACTGAATCTGAATTTTGCAACCTGACCTATGCAGAAAAACTTTATTATTCCTGGAAAAATATTTTTAAACCAGACATCTACTTTACATTGTAGATTATGGAAGCATTTGTAACAGTAAGTAAACTAGAGCAATAACAACTAAATGTCATAACCAAATTGAAACTATGTAAATGACATGTTCGATTTGTTTTTGGATTAAGAGCATAGGCTTTTCCACAATCAGACAAATCAGATGCTTACTTTGCCAGAGAGGATCGGGAATGTGGATATATTTTCAGCTGTCTAGCATGGGATGAACCAATGCATCAGAAAACATTCCAGCCACATAAACAATGTGCATAAGGAAATCTGAAGACAGAAGGCTGGAATTGGAGTCCAGCAAGCACTTGATGGGCCAGGTTCCCACTAAAGATGCTCAACCATTATGTTTAAGAGGATTTCACAAGTGCTTGTTACTAGGTTTAGATAGAGAAAAACAAGTTTGCATACTGTGATATCACTCCCATTGAACAAGCAACAATAAAAAGCCCATTGTTTTTGTTCACAGGTGCTGAGGAAAAGGCATGCATGGATACATACAGACCCGCACTTAATACACTCACTCTCTCAAGAGGAGATTTTTTGTGTGGAAAGGACATAATAATGACCCAGACAGGCTCTTTGAAATTCACTGATCCAAAGAGAAGGGATCTGCCCATCTGTGAGACTCCCATCTCTAGAGAGGTAGAGAGAACGTGAAAAGAGAGAGAAAGCATGCGTTTGGGTGTGTGTGTGTGTGTGTGTCTGACTGTCTTCGTATGTTTACTCGAAACATTCAAATAGCCTTCATTTTGGATGGATGGAAGCATGCTGGAAATGGGGGCTAGGGGTGGAGGGATAGAAGAGGAGGAGGAGTAGCTCAACACTAGATGAAACTGAAAGTTAGTCTACACGAAGGCTCTTCACACTTGCTTAGTTCTTCTAATACACATTTTATGAGTAAATAAAGAAAAAAAGAGAACAGAACACCCCACTAGCTAAGATTGCCTGAGGCGTTCTGCAACCAGGAAAATAAAGCAGGAATGTGGGCAGGCCTGGGGTTTGTGTGCCCCGGGGCTGAAGAGGGTCCGCGGGGCCCGTATTTACTCCAAAGCTGGAACCGCTGGGGGGGGGTTCTCAACATACTGACAGCACAGAGCCAGAGACCCCAGCCTGATCTCCTCCATCCCCTCACCTATCACCTTGGCCCTCTTCACAAACTCCCACTGACATTTTTTTCCACATTGCTTCTAAATCTGATCCTCCAAACAATCCTCGAGGCAGGCATCTTTTAAAACTTGGGACTACAAAAATGTGTGTACACGGATGCTTCTAGCTAAGTAAGCTTGATTTCATGTATCATTCTGAAATGTCTATTTTGCAATTAAACAGCATGAATGCAGACTGTATTCTCAGCACTGTCACAAGGGGCACAATAACAGGTGCATAGTAGTATTTTAAAGACAAAAATAAGTGTGTTAGATCTTAAAAATATTTTTATTGCTAGCTACATGAATAAAAACGTGTATTTTAATGGCACGGGCCTTTTAAGCTAATTCTACAACCCCTTAAAGGAACAACAAATTAAAATTCTGTCATCATTTAGAAGAATTTAATTCTTTCTTTTTTTCCCCCAAAACTATAAAAGTCAGACCAAGAAACATTTCTTCCCAATCTCTAGTAATCTGATCCAGCGTAGATATCGAGCTATACCTCAAACACAGTAGCACAAAACACATGTGGCAGCACTTGTGCTCTGTTTGCCTAGCAGGTGTTGGCTTGTGTATTAGCCAAACAGCAGCGATTCACCTGAAACCCTCAGACTGTTAGGCAAAAACTTCAGTGAGCACATACTACTAAAAAGACCATTAAGAAGTTCTAGCTCTTGAAAAGCAGCCATCCTCCTTGCAAACAAACAAACCGTCTCTCATGGTAACAGGGTTCCTCTATTAAAGTCCATGAAGGCTGACATAGCATTTGGTGCTTGCACAACAGAGGAACACAGTGTGGATTGCTGATCCATTAATGTTTCCATTAGGGCTGGGCAATTTGATGATATCGTATATCGACGATGTCTCACAAGTATCACGATGGCAATTATAACAGACAGTTACTAGATGATCATCGGCAAAATCGGGGAAAAATGACAAATAAATTTCACATAGACCTGTAGTAACCATACACATTTATTCACATGGAATAGCATGAATGAAATATTTTCTATATAGTTAGTTTTCTATTTAGTAAGGTTGAGAATAGAAAATCGATTACAATTCTGGAATCGGATACTTATCAGGAATCCTTGTTATAAAATAAAATAAAAGTTTTTGATTATTGATTCCTGTGTGCGCATTTTAGTGTGATTTTAAACCATTCGTGCAAGAAGACGGGACAGAGAACTCACTGTCCTTGCGCGCTGTTTTCTAATCTATATTTTATTTGCCTGTTGTTTCTGCGCTGACTGCTGTAACAACGGCGTCTGTGTGTGTGTGAATATGCTTTGGAGATGCGTTCCCTGTCAAACATCATTTATCTTTATTTTTGGTAATTTTGTCAAATATCTTTTCTTGTTTACACATCTTGATTTGATGTTTTTTTATTTCTAATTCAACATTGCTATTCATTTTCATACAATTTATTTTGTTCTGCAGATGAAAAAAAGAAACCGTATCCTATAAATTCGGAGGCGGCAGCGATTTCTCCCATTTTAAAAATAATATGATCAAGTAGGCCTATTCTTTTGTTGTGCAGTCTAATTTGTATGTGCAGTCTAATAAAAGTTAAACAGAAAAAAAATGGTAGCAGCCTAAGTAACTGCACGAATATTAATTTAAATTGTGTGCATAATGAATATAAAATAAAATAAAATAATGTAATAATGCAATTAAAATTCTTTTATAATTAAAATTCATTCAAAGCACCATATACATATGTATAATGGTATATATATATATATATATATATATATATATATATATATATATATATATATATATAATATGTATATATAATGGTTTTGTTGCAAACAAAAATTATGGTGCTTTTATGGAGAATATATCAATATATCAATTTTCAATATATCAATATATCAAAACTTTGAATATATCAATTTTCCAATGTTGGCAGCTATGTTGTAACATATTTAGAGTGTTATACTTTTGCTGTAGACAAAAAAAAAAATACATTTTTAAATTACTTCTGTTTCTAAATTTTTATTTCGTTATAAGCGGCGTAAGGAGACCTCAGAACTCCAGAACCAGAAAGAAAAAGAATAACCTTAGCGTTTTTTCTTATGCAGAATGAACCAATTAGTTTTAAATAAATACATTTTTCACTACAAGTTTAAAAACAGCCCTACACGACATAATTAAGGAAATTAAACTTATCATCATGAAATGTGTCTAATCGGGCAATAACGGCAAAAAGAGAAAAGAAAGAAACATCGGACCTTATGAAAAAAATACACAATGCTATGTGACATCAACAATGTCAGCAGTGTTGTCTCCAGCGGGGCTAAAGGATAATTGGATGATATGATATTTTTAAGGCGATTATCGATAAGATATTTTTTACATATCGCCCAGCCCTAGTTTACATTAAGCAGGAGTTCATGTGTCTCTTTTAAACTGCCTGTCTTTGACCCAAGGGCCGTAGAAATGATCTGAAAAATGGAGAGGACATCAGTTTGTATCATGAATATTAATCACGTGACATGACATGCCCAATAGTCCTACCTGATTCGTTGTGGAGAGGCTTGTGTTTGGTCTTAAAATTGTCGTTTTATATGGTCGGCAACAATTCTTTTAATGAGACTCTTGAAATATAATGATTACTTCCCAAAAAAGTGTGCCCCCCCCCGCTTCTACTCTTTCTTCCTCTTGTTCTCTTCCTCTTGCTCTCTTTTCTGGGTGATTATGGGCCCCTTAAGAACGCTCTATAAATAGCCCTGCAGGCTCTAGTCTTCGTGGCTGGTGTCTCCTCCACCAGGGCCCATAATGAGACATACAGGCAGCTAAGGCCTAGCAACACACCCAAGAGCTGCACACTTACACAGCCTGCAGTGTTTCCACACCAAGAGAGGTCTCATTCCTACCCTGTGGAATCTCATACACTGACCTACTTACCAGCTATGAGATCTTCAGTCTGGGCACAGGGTTTAGCGCTAGGTGTGCCTACTCATAGGTACTATAGAGTTAGCATTGGGTTGGCATGGAGCTTGGACTTTGGAGCTCACGTTTAAACACACACACAAACACACGCGCTCTGCCATGGATCAGCTTTACTGGACAGTTAGGGGTCACCCCTGGCCACTATGAGGTAATTACCACACTAGTGTACATTCTCAAGTTCAAAATAAAAACTCCTTTCACCTCCTGCAGCAACAACAACCTTCAAACGTGTTTTCAACCTACACACACACACAAATAAACCTTGAAGCACTCCAAACTCCATATTCATAAGGTTTAGTCCCTTAGTGTATCGGAACACCATTATCTGCCTCAAAATGCAAAATGGTTGCAGGTCAGATGTGTCTATGCAGGACACCCTTCAGATTTTACACCACAATACAAACCCTAACCATACTCTGGGAACAAGTTCAGTATACCACAAATACTAAAACCTGGACTATACAGACCGATCTCGCTCACTCTCAGCTACCTATGAATTTCAATGGCAAAAGGGTTTATGTTTTACTGCACCTTTTGTTGGTTAGTGTAGTGATGTGTAATTTTTGCTCTATTTGATACTGAAATTTCTCTTTGGAATCAATGAAATGTATCTAATAAACTAGCAATCGTCTGATGGTTACTGGCATAAGGTACGCAAGGAGTAACAATGCTAACGACCTGACCATGAGCTCATGACTATTGACTACCTTCAGGGACAAGGCCGTTCTTTTGCTCTGAAATAAATAAATAAAGGACTGGTTAATAAAGCTCATTAAAATGGAGGAGGCACGGATGACAATAAGCCCCTTGGAAGGTCATGCGGTGGGAGCTACGAGCGAAGCACTGTGGGTGATGATGTGACCCCTCTCTTCTCCTCTGCACCCCACGAAGAGCACCCTTCACCTCCAAATAAACTGTAGTAATGATTTTGTAGTAATGATTTTGTAGTAATGCCCCCCTCCCCCTAAAAAAAGCCTCACGAACACACATAACCCCTCCTCCACCTCTCTGTTAATTACTGCAGACATCCATCCACAAACAGCGGCAACAGACACCATCACACGTAGCAATTACTGCTGAATCTTTAATGCACTCTTTAAGCAACTCTCTCCAGCTCAGTGTCTCTCTTGGGCAAACCGCAGACCTGTCTTCCCGAACCATAAACAGGGGGGTGATGAGGGCATTGGGACAAGAAAAAGCAAAAAAAGCACAAAACAAATTTGACTGTGTTTAAAGCTCTGTTCGACTCCAAAAGCCCCAGCAGAAGCATCTTTTCAGGTGAACGTCTTCAAAGCTCCTAGCTGGATGCAGCTGGGACTAATCCAGGATGAGCTTGAAAACTAATCTCTACCCTTAACTAAACAGTAACACATTCCAGATATGTGAAAGTCTGAACATGCTAAAAGGTCTGTTTAGAGGACGCATAAGATGCACCTGTGCTGTATTGTGAAGTTCATGCGACTTTTCGTAATGAAAGAACACATCGTTATATATGCAATAATTCAAATCTAGCAAATAAACAGCAAACCTGGTGAAAAGACTATTCTGACACAGGCTGGTTTATTCTCATTTCTGGTGGATAAGAATTGTCAAGCACTTAAAAAAAAAGGTTAAGTTGGCTGACCAAGGAAGTCTTGGTGGTTTAAGTAGCCAACACCAACAAACCAGCATCCCTTGCCGGGGACCAGGACCTAATTTGATGGAAACCAGAAATAGAACATAGAAATATGCCAACATGGAAAGATCTTAGCCATGGTCACACTAAACTGCATGCAAAATTTATTTGGGCAATGTAATGAATATGGACAATAGGATATGATATCATGCTCCAGGGCTTCCATTTTTAATAAATGTTTTTAATATAATATATAATATAAAAATAATATAAAATAAAATGGAAATATATATTTTTTTAATTATAAACATTATAATATATTCATTATTATAATAATAGTTGAAATATATTAATTATTAACATAAATACAAACTCAAAATGTGAAATTACAGCATCTACACCACTTTCCCACATTCCAGTGTGCAGAATAAAAAAAAAATGTGTTACTTGTGTTTCGGGTGCCCCGTGTTTGCATGCGTATGAAAGAAGTGAAATTATAATGTGACAGCAGCTTTAAGACCTTAATGAACACCAATGATTTAATTATGACATGAATCTGATAAGCATTTGTTTCATAGTAATAGTGTGCTATAAAGCAACCCACAACAGTTTGTCTCACTCTATAACAGACTCCGAGAGTCGCTGATGACGTGGGCACTTCAGCTTGCATCTAGCCGGCTTCTCTGCCTCATATTCTCTCTCCATGCTACTCGTTTACTTGATGCAATTCATTGCAACGCTGCGTTAACAATGCTCAGGCTCTGTTTCCAATGCATCCTTCATGCAAGGCTGCAAGACACGGACATGCAGATTTATATGGTTTTGGGGGTGGGTTTTGTTTTTTTACAGATGTGTTCTATAAAGGTTAACATGCACTGGAAAAAAAACCCTTGGCTACAAACTGTGTGTTTTTTGTCAGCTGGGGGAAGCAGTACAGAAAAAAAGCCCTCAGCCAAGCCATCAAGTTGAACATTGAACTTCACAGTAGTAGCTGCCTTTCTATGCCTCTGCTTTTGATGTTACCTCCAAAGCAAGGGATCAAAGGCTTGGAGTGTGGCGTGGGGAAGTCCCAGGCTCTTAGCCTGGCAGCCGTGATATATGCAAAAGTCTATGCCAAAAAGAGAGAGAGAGAGAGAGGGAGGGTGGGAATGCAAGCTAGAGAGCAGCAGGCTTGTATGGAATGTGGCTAAATAGTGTGCTTTGCTTTAACGAACTCTGAGGTGATGCAATCGCTCCTTTCTGGGTCTTTTACAGTGAAGTGTTGAAAACAATGAGGGAGTGCCAAGAGAAACACTAAGGCTTGTGGCCGCAAAATGTGTATGATACATCATCGACAGATCCACTACTCCACCCTCCTCCCCTCACACACACTGTATCATACTCACCTAAATATACAATAAGACATCTGACTTCCACAAACACTGGCTGTATAAAATGCTGTCCTTCACAAACTGACACAAAGACAAAAACAAGACTCACACATATGGATACAATAGGCTCAGCTGAGGTGAGTTTAAACCAACTACCTCTGCTTGAAGATTTTGCACACACGCACAAATATAGGTCTACACGTGCACACACACACACCCTTTCCCCAGGGCTATAGGATTAAGAGGTCTGTCTGGCTGACAGCGAGCCCTTCCTTCCCACGTACCCTGTCAATTCCCTCCCTCCCTCCTGCCTGCTCGGCCCCTCGGCCCTGCTCTGCCAGCCAGGGAGGAGGACACACCTGAACTTGACATCGATCTTCCTGAGTTTTTCTCAGCACCACACACACACATGCATAATCACACACGCCACAATAAAAAATATCTGTGTCTGTATAAAATGAGCGGGGGATGTACTGAAAACAGAAAACAAAATGCTGTAGGAATAGTGATGTCTGATATGCAAACAAGGTTTTCTTTTGAAAGGGTTCTTTCAAATGATTGGGTTGAACGGATTTGCAAAAAAAAAAAAAAAAAAAAAAAAACACGAACATTGGACTAAATCTATATTTCAAATTTAGTTCATTTATTTGAAAACATCTTTAATTAGTTGTATTTAATAAATTTGCATTTTACTATAAAAAAAAGATTAAAATGATGCAGGGACTTCTGTGAACACTCAAGTGATGACTCGAACAAATCAATGAATCGTTTTTTTATGTCTGAAATGTCTTTAATTTACTTGAAAACATCTCAAATGAGCCATTTAACTAAATATTAATTTCACTACAAAAACTTTTACATGTTACGCATGTAAAATCAATGAATTTTTTTTTTAACCGGTTCATTGAAACAAACAAATGAACTGATTAAATAAAATAATATAATCACAAACAAGACACCCTACAGCAGGGGTTTTCAAACTTTTTGTGTGTGTGGACCACTATTTGTAATCAAGAATTTTCGCGGACCACCTCATAATACACATAATAAAATATGTCTACACAGAGTCCTACCTGAATTAATCTGCACCTCTAAATAGGATTACTAGCTCTAAAACTATCATTGGTCATCACATCAGTAAACAAGAAAGTTTACTGCACACAACGGCTGCCACATATTTATTTATTTAGGCCTACTCAAGCGCCAGAGGGCATAATCAGGTTCATTTGAACAACAGGCTTATTTCCATAGCAATGGAGTATGAAATCTATACAGAACACTGGAATATAGTCAACATTTCAAAACCTTTGGCGATTTTAGGGGATTATTAATCTTCAGAGTTTTAGTTTTACAAGTCCTCAAAAAGTACCTAGGCTTGAGTTTGTCCACTTAACAGCACATCTGGAAAACATTTCAGAAACGCGAGATCAAGAAACTAACTGGAAATTAAAATAATAACAGGCCTTATTCATTCCATTTATAAACATTTCGTTACTGCCTATGCCTGTTAACTGTGCGTTCACACTGGACGCGAATAGCGCGTCAAATTCAAAAAGGGATCATATGTCAAATTTGCGCCTACCACGTCTAGTGATACGCTTGACCACTTTGTATCAATTCGCGCGTCGAGAGCGAAATTGACGCGCGTAAAAACAAAAGTTTGAAGCGAAATTTCGTCCGGTGTGAACGCACCATTAAAGGCTATGCGTGTGATGATAATGAGAACATATTTGCCTCTGCCCTTTTCTCTTCAGAGAACCTGTTGCTATCCACCGAACCAATGTTGTGGTTCTAACGGCACTGAACTTGAATGTCACGGCCGAACACCACTAGGCTATTTTAGTAATCACACAATAACTTGACAATTTAATTAAAATGTTATATCAATATAGGCCTACAAATTCTTTTTAATTTTTTTTTTTTTTTTATGGGAATTTCCTGGTAAAATTAAGGTAAAAAAAAATATTATTTTATATTTTATTTTGCCTTTCCACGGACCACCTGCAGTACCCTCACGGACCACTAGTGGTCCGCGGACCACAGTTTGGGAATGGCTGCCCTACAGACTTTAAATGCGACTTTTGGAAGTCCTTGAAATCACAAGTGTGCCATTTGGTACAGCACCACAGATAACACTTCAAGTAGAAAAGAAAAATATACATTTTCTTTGGACCTTGAATTCTCAATCACTCACCAAGTTGCACAACAATATCAGTTCTACTGCTTCACAATACTGACCGCTTCTCATTCCCCTTCACCTTTGTTTGAAAACAGCATACGTGATCCTTTTTTTAAAACACACATATACTGTCTGACCACAGTTATCAGTCGTAGTAGGTCAGTGTGTGTGTGAGGCTGCCCGTCAGGCAGGCCATACCAGTGTCTCTGCTCCAGCACCAGATTCTTTAAGAGTCATGGCCTTGAGAGGGAGGAAAAAAATGAGTGTGGATAATAGGCCTGTTGTTAAAAGAATGGAGAGAAAGAACAAGTGAAAGAAAGTGGGAATGAGAGGGGAGGAATATTAAAGACAAGCAGATCTCGTTTCACTTTCCAGGTCATCCTGGGGCTGCCGCTTAACTTGTTGCCATTATTTATGTAAATTTGGGCCAGCTGGGCATTTTTGGCCACTGCATCGCCTCTCACTTAAATGCTATGTCGAGTTGTGAACAATGCAATTGAATCAATGCAAATGAATGACTCATTTTGACTCAAGTTCATTGAAACGAACCATCTGAATCAACAGATTCACCCAAATGATGCTTCTCTTTAGTGACGTATCACCGCATTTAGTTGCACACCATGTTCAGCGACGCGTTGATGCAGACTGCTGACCAATCAGATCACAATGTACAGCTGAAAATGACAGTAAGAAAAATACCGTTATGGTATATTTCGGTATTTTTAAAACTATTATACTCATATTAATCCCTAGGTTTTGCGGGCATTGGGATGTGTAGACACGTACAGGTAGATTTGCGCTGCGATAAAAATATGCAGCGAGCCGACATCGGGGCCTGCGCCGGCAAAGCTGGGCTTCAATTTGAGCTGCAGTGATGGACGGCTAATGAGAGCAAAAAAATCCATCCCGTATAACAACAAAATACCTCTGACACTACCGATCGCAGTGTTCCCGAGATGAGACAGAAAAAAGGCAAGGAGAAAAGAGAGCCGGAGGAAGACAGGCAGGGAATGAGAACGAGGGAGAGAGAGAGGGAGAGAAAACTCACAATGATGACACGTAAGTGCAAAGAGCGATTAAGGATTTACTTTCAAAAGGGCCTCCATTGATCTTTTTTGATAGACCTGCAATAAATCAAACCAGATTGACTCACATGAGAACGAAGCCTAATCCTTTAGTCAGATCCAGAAGAACTCAAACCAAACCAGCTGTTAATTTAGGCTTTACAAGATAAAGCAGGCGAAAGCCAACCTGATGTACCCTAGGGCAGGGGCTTACATCATCTCTGTAAAGCAATCAACTTATTGCCAGTTTGGAGAGGTAATCAGAGTGCACACTGGGAGGAAAGAGAAAGACAGAATTGCAGGGGAGGAGAAAGTAAGAAGAGGTCCAAAAGGCGGAAATAAAGAGGCTGAATGAGAAAAGCAGACAGAGAATGTGGAGAAGGGTTATTGCATGCTAAAATATGCAGCCATGTTAGAGATATGGCAAAATATGAGAAGTAGGCAGTGCAGGCTCTATTTCTTGCCTGAGCACCCTGTAATTTTCCTGTACGTTTGGCCCCATGCCCATGGCCATTGCCACCTCGGTCATGCCCGGTCAACCACACCGAGTCAGCGCCATAGCGTGCCATGCTAATTAAACCAGTTATTTTTGTTTGTGTGAGCATTTTTCTTCAACAAACTTTATTTTTCTGATGTAGAAAAAATATCAAACAATAAAATATATATTTATATCATTACTGTAATATTTCTACTACTATTATTATTATTATTAGAAACAATATCACAATAATATAATAAAATATTGATTATTATTATTAATAATAAAAACAAACAAATAAATAAAAATAAAGTATATGCAAGTGTATGTATAAAGATATAAGATAAAAAGAGAAACAAGGATGTTGTTGATTTGGGCAGTGACAGGGATGCATCACTCAAACACACACAGACACACATCCACTCATTAGGTACCATGTTCTTGCCTTTAATGTTCTGTTTACTACACACAACAAGATCAAATCTGAAATCCAATTCCAGGCCTGACCAGGGCCTTTCACTTTGGTTCTAAGGGTGCCTTGAAAAAAGCCAGGCTTGTAGTCTCTGGAAAGAGTCCAAGGGAAACTGAGGCTCAAGAGTCCAAACAAAACCCCAGGTGAAATCAGAGTAAAAGCAGGAGCCCACATCCCCACCTCCCTCCGACACACTGCCTGCACACAGGGATCACTCAGACTTTGGGTGTCTGCTCTACCCAACTAAATTGAAGTTAAACGAGCCAGGGGTTTGACACACGTGCACATCCATGTAAAGAGCTTGGCACTTCTGCAGCGCTCTGTTGCGCATGCTATCTTTAGTGCTGAACTAAGGTCCTTGCCGCCCCTCCTCCTCCTTTTAGTGGGTGTACCACTCAGTGTTGTGCCTTCCACCACCCTCCCCACAGGGTCACACTTTTAATTACACAGAAACAGTAATCCCATCAGACAGATGGCAAACAGACCATCACCCAATGACTTTATGCCCAATTGAATCATTACTGATGTTATTTGCTAAATTATACCAAAACTGAACAACACCGCCGAGCGGGATTTTCACGAGAAGCTAGCGAAAGCAGATGTGCCCTCCTGTCGAGCCTCTGTGACAGAGATCAAGAAGGCGTGAAGATGGGAAGTGGAAGCTGGGTCTGTTTTAAATGAATAATATTCTAATTCTAATAACATCAGTGCGTGCAAATACAGACTCTTATTATCCGTTGTGAAAAAAAAAAAAAAAAAAAAAAAAAAAATTCCTCTACCGGACAAGACATTTCCAAACAATTTGGTTTGGTAAACCACATAAACACAACTGAGAAGTGACGAGAGCTCTTCTCTTAAAAAAGGGAGCGTGTTTGGTTTATGAGCTTTGCTCGGCACCGCCGTTTGTCTTTGGGGAACATCCCAAGAATCCACTCTTTCCTGAAAACCCAGAGCTTCAGTCCACAACCTTGCTGCCAGAGCCCATTCATTCTTTCTCTCGCTCGTTCCCTCACTCGCTCTTTCTTTTTGTCTGTCTCTCCCTCTTCTTTTCCTCTGCCCATGGCTTCTGTCAACAATTAGCGGTCGCCTGTTCCAGAGTCCCAGACCACAGCACCCCGAGCGTTAAACTATGCAATCTCCCAATCACTCCCTCAACATAAATTACATCTTGCAACATCGTTTGGGAAAGAGACGCACCTTGGTGCCAATAAACAAACAATTAAAATTGTTTTTGACAGAATACAAAACTCCAAACTCAGTCGGAGTCATGACTATATGAGCCATAATAAAGTCAATAAAAATATTTGGAGACCATATTCTTGGCTAGCAGCAGTGCCTGGTTGCTCACCTGTCGTGTTGCTTGGTGTTAATATAAGTCTGATTGGTGCATGTTCTGGCTGGGCCCCAGGGTGTAGTATTCCATGCTGGGTGGCTAGACTTCGTGCCGCAGATGGGAGCAGTTCCTCAGCCCAACACTAGAGCAGTAAATCTACATTTAACTATTGGGGGATAGGCCACACTATGTAACACTAACATTTTCCATTTCATAAAACACAACGGGGCAAAGGCAGTAATTTTTCTTTGTGCTCCCAGACTTACGGTTTTAATTATTGTTCCTTAGCTACCATAAGGCAGAGGGCACAGGGTCATGGCTTAAGACAACAACTCGGTCACTAAATCCAATTACTTTAAGACCAGCTCAAATTAGTTCATATAGAATAGCTGTTCAAAAATAATTGTCCCCTGCTTGGCCCTGAAAAGACAGGCAGAGTCCCTACAAACCGGAGCAGTTGCGTCTCAAGGCATGTCCGCTGCTGTAAAGTGATCCAAGAAGCGCCAAGAAAACTTCCAAGCTGTTTTTTTTTTTATCCTTTCCTGACTATCGGTCAATAGGCTACTGCCTGCAGTTATTCTTGCATGAAAAGATGTGGGAGATACCAAACTGGAAAAGGAGTGTTGCAAAGGGGACCAACTAGTTATTATGGGGTGTTCCTTGGACATGCACAGCATGATTAATCAATTTTTCATCAGAAGATGGCAGTCGGGAGGAAGCCGGAAATTACGAACATAAATGCTACTGAAAAGAGAGGTTTTTGAAAATAGCCACAGGGAGCTTCAGGGAACACAGTCACATCCGCAAAAGCATCTCTGGTTCTCCCTTTTGTAATAAGACAGTAGAAATTTGCAACCAAATAACTGTCAACATAAAATTTGCACAGACTTAAGTAGCATCAGTAAGATCTGACCACAAAAAGCAACATGAGTGGTTCTCCTCAAGTGTGCGGTTGCACTCCTGGAGTCCGATCCCAGAGGCGAGTGTGTCGAGTGTGTAAGGCCGCACAGCAGCTGTGAGAACGGCACAGGGCCAGCTGCTTCCTCGCCGGCTCCGATTTCCTGACCTCACAGCCTGAGAAGTACACAGTCAGGTGACCAGATCTAAAACCTTCCTTGTGTCCTCAACGCCTCAACCAGAGCGCAGACTCTTTGGCAAAGGGCACATGAACGCCTTTCTGCTTTCAAAACCATCACTGTGTTCACCATGCTGATAAAGATTTTGGTTCAATCTGTGGCCAAGCTCTGTAAACCGATGCCTTTTTCCCCTGGCTCTGACCGTATGTTTGCATACCACAAATCTTGCGTAACCGTCAAGTGGTTTCTCACCAACGGGACTTTTCATTACTGGAGTAGAGGATATTTATCCGCTCTAAATCAATAGTGTGAAAGCCAGGCAGATTGACATGCCTCGGGAGAAGAACACTTGTTTACCCAAGTAAAGATACAAAAAGAGAAAGTCCCCAGATGGAGGGACTTCTCTTCGCAATCCTAAAGTGGAAGTTCTCTTCACAATCCTAAAGGGGAAGACAACAAATCTGTTCAAAGTGTTGGTCAATACTGGTGTGCCCTTCAGAAGGGTAATGAGATGGATGAAAATGGGCATGCAGAGGTGATGGCGTACCGCCCATGACAGTGGCCTCAGCTTTGCGTGCCTTGAGTAAATAGCAGACTCTATATGGTAATTGTAACTTGATTGTAAACCGAGGAGAGTTCAGGGAGAATGTCAGAGTCAAACTAGGTCACAGAGGGCCCTACTTCAGCATGACTAAGCTTCTGACCAGGTACTGCATCTTCAACCTGTCTTCCTCACACTCTGAGTTGGTAGACTAGTCGTGATTGAAGACTCTAGGCGTGTGTTAAGCCACGTTCGGTGAGCCGCCCTACGGAGTGTGGCCCTCTTTTCGGCTCATTTGAACTGCAATCCTGCTCTTTTGCTCTCAGTGCATCTTTTTGTCATTTGAGAGCTCATGCCCCATTTGTATTATCCACTGAAATGACAGGCGGAGGAAGAGGAGGGGGGTTGATGGGGAAAAGGAGGGGCTTCGAGGAGTCAGTCACAAGGAGACAGCTCCTAAGAAACATCCACAATCCCTCTGGTTGAGACAAACACACACAAACGCAAACCCATGCACACACTCTCTCCTTGCCTAATGTGCCACGACACTCGTACATCACCCACAAATTGGACAAATGAATTAACCACGGCCCCTGGTTAGCGTTTCGGGCTTTAAATGGATTTTCCCTCTCCTGGCCTAGCCAATAATTGCATTTATCCATCTTGTTGAAGCGCGGTTTACACACTTGCTAACATCATGCCAATCCAGGCTACATTTTCTGCTTCAGTGGCAGGAGAGGAGGAGATTTGTCTTTGGATCATAACAGGTAATTCAAACAACAATTAGTTCGATGACTCCCCCGTATGTCAATGTCTGGCTTCCCCACATGCAGGGTTTGTAGCAAGGGGATCTTCTGTCGCTCATAATAACCCCCCCCCCCCCCGCCCTCTCTCTATCTCTCAGTCTTCCTGCTTACCAACATGAATTAAGCTCCACTGTTTTTTAGTACCGCTCATCCACACCACTAGGCGTGTGCATACAGCATCTCCAGTAAATGTGGCCTGCAACTACAGACCCTGAATTTCACACACACACACAATCTGTTAGACGCACACAGCACTTGTGTCGAAGTCTGCTGCAGGGGTCATCTGTGCCCGCACAAGTGTTTGAACAGTAGTGCATTAGACACTCCATGGCCCACAGGACAATTGGGCTGTGTAAACATTGTGGGACTTCCTTCCCCACAGACCTTAAGATCTGGACTAAGACGACCCACTATATGAATTCCTGCGCTTGCTTACCAGCAAACATCTCCCGTCTTCACCTTCCATACTGTAAGACAGCACAGACAGTTAAGTAAAATCACATACATCATTCAACATAACGAATGAATCTGAGAGAAGTTTAGGCTTCTGTGTAAAAACCAGATCATTGTTAAGATTTAAGCTTTTATGGTTTTCAACACAGTTCTCAAACGCTGGATAATTTTACCCCTCTGTGACCTGAAATCTTTCACTTCGGCGCCCCATGCTATGACAAAGCAGGCAACTTATCTTTATTGATATTTGAAAAATGCAAAGCGCGACGGCCCATAAAGATACAGGAGCCGTAAAGCTGAAGATAAAGAAAAACTGCCGGTTCTAAAGGGCATCTAGACAAACGTCACGCTGCCACTGTCGCTTGCTTATTCCATACCAGCGTCGCTTAAACTGATTGCTGGCTAAAGAAAACAGCTCCAGGTCAGGATTAAACTCTCTTTCCTTATAAATCACTCCTACTCATTGCTAAGTCTTTCCGTTCACCAGATAGCTGGTGGAGAGAGATCACTATTCACTATGACTGGCAAGTAGTCATCATCTCTATGCTTCTGAATTACACCACCTCTATGTCAGCGTTCAGATCTTAACACTGTGAAAGGACATTGGTTGCAATCAGACACCACATCTGGCACCTCTGGATAACACTGATCAGACTCACAGAGCCCTAGGGGCAGCTGCCCAAAGATACACCTCCATTCAATTACACCCCTCGCTCACAATGCAATTGACAATTCGTTCAGCGAAATCGACTGTACTGAGTGTTCACACCATCCTCTAATGAGATGTAGCTAGCGACAGTTGATCCAGGCTAATCCATAAGGGTGAAACATACAAACAAACAAACCAACATTTCCTACAGTCTGTGCTAAAAACATTTTATGTGTATGCTGGAGGTGTAGACAATTCCCTCTAATTTGATGTGAGACCCTATGTGAGCTTTCTCCTCAGACACATCAACAAGACAAAACTGGTATACAACCATGTGACAACCACAATGCCAATCAGCTGAAATATTATCTATATTGTGTGAAAGCCATTGAGAAGAATATGGCCAATGAAATAGCATAATGCAAGGTTCCACGAACATCATCGCATGCCTGTTATTTAACACAGGGTATGGTTATCTTCAGATACGGGAAGATCTGTACCAAATAAAACTCAAAAACGTGGTTTATTAAGTTCATAAAGCACCTATATCTGTTAACGCATGCAAATATTGGCATGGTGTACCTCTAATCTTAATATAAACCCCCGATTAGCGGATTAATTTCCTTCTACCCTGGTAGAAAATCTCCTTCACCTTTTGTTCAGTTCAGAATGCAGATCTTTGCTAGAAACAAGCATGCAATAAACTCATTAGTGAACAGACAAGCACACGCCCATCCACACGCACACACACTCTGGGCCCTGCTCAGAGCTTATCCCTTGGCAATTAAAAGTTTAATTAGAAGATTAAAAATACATGGGCTGAGTTTTATCACCTATTACTTTCTCAATTATGTGCTTTACACATACAAAACGATCCCAACATATCTACAGGAATTAATGCAGATTATCGAAGTAAACAGGATTTCACCTTCTGCAATGCAACGTTATAGAATCTCAATTTGCAATCAGAGCTAGAAGACAAACTTGCCGGTGCCACATTAAATTAGCTCACTTCCTTATTAAAGGGAAACATTTCACAGGACGGAATAATAAATACAGAAGCAAAACAGTGACTGGTCAGGCTTCATCTTTTTTTGGAAGCTTCAATAACATGCCTTAATGAAGATAAATTTGTCCTACTTTTGTGTTTAAAAATAGATGCCGATAGGTTATTTGTTTTTCTGTGTAGAAGTTTCACTGAAAATGTATGTCAGCGACTGACTTCCTGTGTAAAGACAGTGATGGTCACTTTATCAGGCTTTTTATCAGAGGAGAATATTTACCACATACTCTGATGTCATTGTGTTTTCTGTACTAGTGATTCACATGACATATTGACAATGTCAATCATAATGTTTTAAAGTCTGATAATGAATGATGTACAGTAAAAAAAGACTTTGTGCCGATGAGCACAAGACACACACATGCTCTTTCAGTGGAAACTTGTGCACTCCTATCATTAAGCATACAAGTTAGATGGCAGCTCCAGAGAGCATGTGTGTGCACTTTGGCCCAACCCGAGCATGTTCCAATCCAAACAAAAGCCCAGTGCAACCAAATTCCGCCAGCGTCACCCAAGCCTCTGCGCTGGAGAACTTCCAGCCGACATTTTGATGACGAGGCGGGAATCAGGAAGCATTAATAGCATTAATAATAGCCTGATTCATAAAAATAAAAAAAAAAGTTAAAGGAGAAGGAAGGGGAAAAAAATGCCACACACAAGGCCTGTCCATCAAACCTGACTATAAACTTGTCACCTCCTCCTTGTCGTTTTTCAGTCCCTGCTGTGTTTTTTCTTTCCTTCATTTTTTTTCTTAGTAGATAAATGCCTAGGGGCTCTATTGTTTGGAAATCTAACCAGGAACTGTCGCCACTCTCGTTGCCCCCACATTAGCAGCAATTATGCGCCCTATTCAGACTGTCTTTGTGCATCTCCCTCCTCTCCGTCTTCCATCTCCCCCACTATGCCATGGCGGGCAAATCGACCCCGCTTTTTCCCGCTTTTCATAATCTCCCGCTCCAGTCCAGCATACAAGCAAAGGAAAACATTCCTTCAGAACAAGGTTTATTTACAAATAAAGTTCTTAATAATAAATATAAAATTAAGATTTTTTTGATCATATTGTATTGTGAACACGAAATTGCACAAGCATACATTCCGGGAAAAAAAATTAACTATAGTATATATAGTGAATATAGATAAATTTGTTGGGGCAAGTTGTTACATTTTTATTGGGTCAAGCAAGCTGTCAAAATTATTTCAAATGTACAGACAGTAAAAATGCACAAATTACAATATTTATTGGCCAAAAACATCTATGTATGTTTCCCTTTAACATTTTTTCCTGTTGCACAAATTGTTTTGTTTAATAATTGTTTTATAAAGCTTTCCTGAAAAGTCTTTAGTAGTCTGCATACAGTGTGACAACATGCCCCACTATTTAAAAATAAAAATGTGTTTAATGATTTGCATTATAATTATTATTATTATTATTTCCACCTGGGCAATAATAGTTGAAATGGTCAGTAGCTTTTTTTTAGGGCTAATGGTCAGTAGCTTCACCAGATTTTAAGGTATGTGCCAATAAAGAAAACGATTTCCAAAAATCCTTGGAGCAAAAATGTACAATTAACCCTAATCTCCCTCAAATATTTACATATATATGCCATTATATATACACATTAATGACTTTTAAAAATGTCTTCTGAAATAGCTGATTGTATTTATAAAATTGTATAACAAACTCACTCCCGAATACTAAAAAAGAAATTAATAATGTTTACTATAGATGAAATAGATCTATGTAAATTACAGTTTTGAACAAAACACTAGTTTGTAATCATAACAACAACAACAACAAAAAATGTACGGGCTCTTTTAACAACTAAACTTTACCCATATATTTGTGTATTATGACTAAAAATTACATCATCTGCCAAATTGTATAAATATGAATGCAAATACCAGCACAAGTACTTTCATAGATTTTCATTTGGAAACTTGCACTTCTTGAAATCAATGGACTTAGTCCTTGACTCAAAAGGCCTCAACACTGGCGTCCTCACCCCCATCAGTAAAATCTGCCTGTCATATAAGAATTCACACGCAGCTATCATACAGCTGCACAGGCCAGCACATGGGTGCATGTGCACAGAAAGAGTAATTTCATTTCCATGTTTCAGGAGCCCCTCAGCGTGTAGGCCAGCAGCAGGACTATATTTAACAGATGACAAAAGTTGCATTCCAGACGTACAGTACAATCTTTGTGTTGATCTTTGTGTATGGAAATAAATGGTGAAGAGGAGAGAGGTGAGGGGTGGGGTCAACAACACACAGCTGCTAAGCCAATGCAGCTCCATGAGACACAGAATTTACAACAGCATTACAGGACAGGATTGCGTTTGCAGCTTTAAAAACAAATGCGACGGAAATAAATCAAGAAAAAGACAAAAATATAATTCCCAACGGTGGCATCTGATAAAATTTGGAAAAAAAAAGGACTATTTCTATTTATTTGAGACACGAATATGAAATTCTTAACAGTCCACATCCGAACAAGAAACCTTCATTAACTACTGAACTAGTGCGGAACATTGTGTGTATACACAATGCCGCCTTAAAAAACACCAGAGTGACACAGGGAGAAAGAGAGAAACAAAAAAACAAAAAGGTTATTTTCACACACGATCATAGAGAGCAGCCTGCCAAAATCATCAACACAAGACAATTGAGCACAGCAAGCAGAAGAAAAAAAAAAAAAAAAACATCTCAGTAAATATTTACAGCACAAACCTTTTTCCATTCATTTACCAAGCACTAACAAAACCGTACTGTACTCTTTCACGGCCCACCCCCTCCGACCCCCCCACCCACATCTGCGATTCATTGACTTTACAATTTACCACATGTCGAGATGGGAGAGGTCGGGACTCTATCTGAATCACGACACAAATATGCGAGTGATTTATTGTTTTAAAAACCATGGGCCGATTTAGTGCAACTCCACTCTTCCTGAGCATTACTCCTATTGGCAGACCATGAACAATTACAGTTTGGACTAATTAAGCCCTGAGAATGTGCTGTGCGCCGCTAATGTCTCACAGGCCCCGCTTTCAGTTTAATGGTGCCAAACTTTGCTCCCCAACTTAACTCGCACAAATCCAAAACAGATTGCACTTTTTTTTATGGGTGTTTATCAAGCTCTTGCAAACAGAAACCGTTTGGGTTTTTTTGTGTGTGTGTGTGTGTGTGTGTGTTGTGTGTGTGTGTAGGATGGGAGGAGGAGGGAAAAAAGGAAAAGGAGAAGGAAAGAGTGGTGGAGGGAGAGAAAGAGAGAATTTTGCTTCCGCCATTCTTTGTAAACAAAAGTGATTTGCAAAACAAAAGGATGGCAACCTTCTAAATAAACTGGGAGTGTATTTTGTGGAGAGCGGCACAAAACGCGAGCGCGTAGCTCGGTGAGCCCCCTGCGGATAGCAATTAGGGGCCATTAACATGTAAAGCCAATTTGATAAGGTATGAGTCTATCCCTGTAAATCCGCATTAAACTATCTCCTGCACCTCACACGACAGGCTATTCAGCACACATAATCCATACGATAAACCATTGTTACTGACGTCTTAGCCTAAAAAGATTCAGCCATGGTTTATTAAAATATGTACATACATGGCTAAACTAGGGATGAATGCATCTTGAGTAAAAAAAAAAAAAAAAAAAAGATTAATTGATTTAAAATCAATTGATTACATTTTATATTAAATGATACATTCAATTTCATATTAAAATACACTATTAAAAAAAAAAATTCTAAACAATATTCCAGGCCTCCTCCATGCATCTCTATTTCTTTGCTTCAATAGCGGAGAGTTCATTTGGGTGTTGCAAGTTTGTCTTTTTTTATATTTTGTTCTTTTTTTAAACTACGCATAATTATACGTTGAAACCTGAAACCTCTGCCAAAAGTCTGCAGGCCTAAGGAATTATGGGGCCAGGGGTGGCGTCAAATATCTTAACATTCATAAGTCAGAGAGGCAGTAAATAAACCCAGCGGATTTACGGGCATAAAGCCCCCTGCCAGAACTCAGCCGGCCAGACCTCTGCTCTACCTCGCTTTCCCCCCTCCACAGACCTGTTGAGGTGTGATTTTAGCCTACAGCCACCCAGTTAACCCAGCACCTTTCCAACCACAACACACACGTAGAGTGTGTCCGCAGCCGTGCATCCGCCACGCAAACTGCTCTCATTGAAAGGGGGGAAGAGTAGCTATTGTCTGCAGTTTTTAGTGTGGAAAACAAAAGAAAGCACAGGCAAGATCAAATTGCTAAATGCTACCAAATCATCATAAAGCTTCTCCGATTGAGGTGGTTGGAAATACAGACTCCTCATTATTACAGCTCTCAGAGGTCAGACGAATTAAACTGGCTCTCTCTCTTCACTCAAACACACTTTAAGGGAAAACCATTTCATCACTATTGCAAGAGCGGGCCTTCAGGGAAATTCAGCTGACACAAGGCCTATGTAAATAAAATAACATAAAAAAATAAAAAAAATAAAAGTCACATCTCTGATATAAACCATTTAGATCAACATTAGGCTTAAATAACGTGGCAGTAGCAAATTAATCCTGAAAATAAAACACTGGTTCAGTAAATACATCTGAATATTTAAAATGCAATAAAACTGGATTTTATCAACAGCTTGTTTAATACTAGTGAGATTTATATAAAAAAAAAAAGAGAGAGAGAGAGAGAGAGAGAGAGAAAAGGAAAAAGCTAACAAATCCTGAAAAGCACATCATCGGCAGCAAAACACAACAAGCCCTGTGCATTCGTTAAACGGAGCGACAGCTAATCGATGCTCAGGTGAATTATTTATCCTCTACTTAAGAAATGCGTTTATGAATACAACGGCTTTCAACTTCAAAGCGGCATGGGTCGGACGCCCAGGCAGCTCATAGGAAGCAGACCTCATGGCAAAGAAGCGGGGTGAAGGACTACAGCACCATGTCAAAGACTGAGATCTGTAGGCCTTGTTACAGTAAGAGATCAAACATTACAACATACAACTATAAAGAAATGCATTATATCTATGGGTATAATATTTTGGATAAAAGGCCAGAAGAGACCTGCACTGTACATCCAGCTACATACTATAGGGGAGGATATCTTCCATGGGAGATTCCTAAATATATTCTTGGTAGCCAAAAATGAATAAGCCAGCGATTTAGACAGGGCTCCATCTCTGCAGGAAGAGGAACGATCAGACTATGAGCTCTGGTAAAAGCATCTCTGAGATTCTGACCTATAACACGCTGTGTGTCAAATACTTTCTTCATATTCCTTCTAATTTATGCACATTTGCGGTGGTCATACTGATGCTTTGGCAATTTTCTGTGCTTTAGTTTATATGTGAACGTTTCTATAAAGAGCATTTACATCAGTAAAGAAATTATCAGCAGGTGAAAAACAGATTCAGCAAAAAGGCATGTTTCGAGAAGCACGCGATAACAGTCAGAGATGTTTCTTCAAAAATGTCACACTGATGCTAGAAACAGGAGAATGCCTTTTTTTTTTAAAAACAGCTGAATACAAAATTTCAGAGCAGAACATTTTGAATGTAGTCATTTACTTAATTTTAGGTTACACCACATGTCATTGTCATAAAGCGCACCTTCACGTTTCAGATTAAACCTAGAACTGATTATGAAAATCAGGAATGACCTACTGCACAATTTTCCCTGTCCTTATGTTATTTCTACAACAATGACATTAAAAAAAAAAAAATCCATTGTGAATAAAAGAAAATGTACCTACTAAATCAGCAAAAATTATTCCTAGTGCCAGACAACCATGCAAAGCTGATATAAACAATCTCTATTTACACTGAAATATTGTACAATGCACATTACATGTTATTCAACCTATTGCATGCTCTACACAAAAAGTCAATCATGCCATGACAAAATGTTAATGCAAACATAAAATATATTATATTTAATATGCATTTAAAGCAAATGTTTATTCGTTTTTAAATATTACTGCTGTCTAATATTGTACTACACTCATGTCAAGGGTGGTATGAGCAATATTGTGCTTTCATTCTGACGATCACAAATTCATTGACTGACTTCCACTAATTACCATAAACATTTCCCACGATGCTCTTTGGCATTAACATTTATGTGCATTGACTTCTTTAAATAACACAAATCGACATTCTGTTAAGCTAGGATAAATTACTCATAAATTAGCTCAGATAAATGACTAATGTTTTTTTTTTATGTGACACATTGTACACCACATGACATGTTTTCATCATCATGTCACAACAGCATCTTTGTTTCTATCATTTAAACTGACGATACTTTATCATTTTTACTCGATTTTCAATTCAAAGAGGCAGAAAAAAAAACGCAGATCATAATTATGGTATCACTTTGATTTTATATTAAAAAAAATATTAAAGCTTCAATTAAAATTAAGCTTTGCATTTTTGTAGGGTTAAATGTTAAATATCAGAAACGCCTTATTTTTAACAACAACGATTATAATAACAACAAAAACAGGGAAGATGATATTACTATTAATAATAATAAAATCGTTCAAACATTCTCGTACATTTCAGTTTTAGAAATTCCGGAACATACGCTACTGCACATTAAATGTCCCGTTTAAAGCAAACGAGCTAATCCACTAGTTATTCAAGTGGGCTACACAGACCATTAAAATTAATAATAGCCTACTGTAAAATTGCAGAATATAAAGCAAAGATTACCTGGCAAGTAAGCACATATAGTCGAGGAAAATTAAAAGAAATAATAACAACGGAGTTAAAAGTAGCTATGGCTGTGTGTTTGTGCACGTCATGAAAGCACATTATGCGTTCCACTGTACTTGCCGCTCGCGCGGGTCTGTCCACGCGCTCGCGCCTCGCGGGCAGCGCTCGTTCAGGGCGACAGTGTATCCGCGCGAGCGGCATGCCACTGTACAGTTCAGACTCAGAGTGAATTGTGGCAGAAGTTCACTAGCCTACCAAAGCAATTCCTAAACATGGACGTGGTGCTTTAGCTACGTGCATGTGGCTGCAGAAACACGATAAAAACACTTACTGTGCGCGCGGTGGGAGAGAGCGATCCGTTCGGGAGGTACGGGCTCGTGAGGTCGGGAATCATTATAAATGGATAGCCCGGGTACGGTGGGCTCTTGAACAGCCCTCCATCTTGCCTTTTCGCAGCTAACATGGCGGGGGGGAAAAAGAGGAAAACTTTTAGTTTAAGTTACATTCCCAAAAACTTTGTACGTACGTGCAGAGGCAAACGGAACCGATGCACAGTGTTGTTGTCCTGTGCAAAAAGATGATTTAGAGAAAACAAGCACTCACCCTCCTCTAAACTTTCTCTTGTTTTGTCTCTGAAACTTTCAGATCTAGGCGGAGGCCGTCTTTCCGCCTTGAAATGCAACGAAACACAGGGAATGCATTGAATAATCACAGCGAGGAGATCGTTAGCTAGTTAGCAGCGTGTTTAAACAAGAAATGTGCAAGTAAAACTTCTGGACAAGTCGCGGATTTGCGGTTATTTGTCACTTACCTCGGAATCCGAAGAGCTGTTTTGATTCGTTTCCGACTCGTTTACAAGAGAAGACTTGACATCTGCTAAATCCCTTTCTGCTGAAGAGTTCTCCGAAATCTTTTCCTCCTGTTCGCCTTCGTCTTTGAAGGAAATCATTTCATCGTTCGCACCCAGATCGTCCCCTCCACCGCCGTTCAGCTGCGGCATTTTTCCCGAGGAGCGCTAATTTTGCGGGGGGCCAAAACACCCAAAAGTTTTTAAACCCTTGATCTTGGTGTGATCCCCGAATCCCGAGTTTTAAGTTTAGGGACTCGCAGTGGCGTTTGGCTGGGTGAGTGTTCAAAACTCAAAAAGAAGAGGGCAATCTTGGCAGAAACAGAAGCCGGAGACGGAGCTGAGGCGCTCGGATTGAGGGAGTTGAAGTTGGTCGGAGTGGTTTTCAGTTCAAAGGCGGCGCTGATTGACAGATAGAGAGGGATGGAAATAGAGAGAGTCTGGATTCGGGATTATTGACAGGGAGAAACACACAAGAAAAAAACTAATGAGATTCAAACAGGGAGGGACTTGAAGTGACGTTTTCATAAATAGAGAGGGGCAGGAAAAAGTACTGGAGGGGGAAAAGGGCTTGAACGAGAGCGAAAGAGAGAGCGCGCGCGCGAGAAACAGAGAGAGGGAGAGGAAAAGAGCTTTTGGTGAAGAGCAGGACAGTTAAAGCGAGTCGCCCCTGTTTGCTTTTGTACAGGAATGAATGGAAAAATAGGCGGAAGACACTTGTGCGGTAGCGTAGTCTGTGTGTATCTGAGCAGTGAAACTGTGCACAGCTAGAATCATATCGGCTTCCTTATTTTCTATAGTGGGCTGAAATATCAAACTTCAACTCAAATGAGAATAAACTCTGTACTGCTCGAAATCAAACCTATTTATGTTAACATCACGATCACTTCAAAACTATTTTACTTAAAGATTTACTGTGCAAGGGAAAATATGAAGAAATCGTTTAAATTACGTCGTTTTTATCGGTGTTTTAAAATGTGATTAATTGCAGAACAGGCTGACAATATTCTACACAGTATAATCATATACACTTAAATGTTTTCTTTATGTCAACATCTTTGTTTCTATCCATCCATTTGCACTTCACCAGTGATTAAACTGAAAATGGTCAACAAGTGTAACCACTGCAGCTTGACACTTTGATTTTACACACACACAAAAAAACATCCAAATTTGTGTGCCTAAAATGGGCATATATATATATATATATATATATATGTGTGTGTGTGTGTGTGTGTGTGTGTGTGTGTGTGTGTGTGTGTGTTTGTAGACACACAAAAAACTAATATAATTTCTTTCTGCATTGTATCATATTGTGTGTGTGTGTATATATATATATATATATATATATGTGTGTGTGTGTGTGTGTGTGTGTGTGTGTGTGTGTGTGTGTGTGAATATAGACACAAAAAACCTAATATAATTTCTTTCTGCATTGTATCATATTGTGTGTAGGCCATACATATACACACACACATATATATATATATATATATATATATATATATATATATATATATATTTATTTATATATGTGTGTGTGTGTGTGTGTGTGTATAGACAAAAAACCTAATATAATTTCTTTCTGCATTGTATCATTGTGTATATATATATATATATATATATATATATATATATATATATATATATATATATATGTGTGTGTGTGTGTGTGTGTGTGTGTGTGTGTGTGTGTGTGTGTGTATATACACATACAGTATATATATATATATATATATATATAGGCCAGTATTAGAAATGGGTTGGTTTTGAGACAGGCTGGAGTGTGCGCAGACGGGCTAATTGAGGCCAGATAACCTGTATTCATTATGAATAAAGACAAGGGGGGTGTAGGTTGAATATCCTTTCTCTCACGTCTCAGCAAAAATGCGAGGGTAAACTTTTGCATTTCTAGCTAATGTTTTGTTAGTTTTGGATTGAAATAAAGCATATACATACATAAGTATATATACAAATAATAAAATATTATAAAATTAAAACAAAACTATATGGTAAAAGTGGCTTCCCAAAATTTAATGAAATACACTCTTGGAAGAAAAGGTTCTATTTAGAACCATAAAAGGTTCTGTCAGGCGCTTTTATTTTAATTGAGTTTAATAATATAGCTCGTAAACATACATTATCACTAAAAAAATGTAAATAACGCATTAAACATGAATGTATTATGCAATCATTTAAGATATTTCTTATATAGAACCTTTTTGGCATTAAGCATTTCTTTTTAACATTGAGTCAAGAACCCTAGGGTTCCTCACTGAACCTTTTTTTAAAGAGATATATATTTTTTTTTTATATAAGACATCCCTTTGTGTTTTGATTAGTAGTGCTCATCATAGTATTTCCCCCCATTTAGCATTATTTGGTTACTTATTGGTTTATTTTTTAAATTAGCTATTTCCTTACATCCATTTTAACAATGTCAGTCACACAGTATAATGTGAATAGAAAGATTTATTCATTTTCCTACCTGAATTTCACTGGTGGAAATATGTAGAAACGTCATTTGAACTGACCTTGCAGTGTAGCCCTTAATACACTGGGGGAGAAACAGTTGATATTCATTTTGTTTTTTTGAATCTAAATATACATTGTATGCAAATAAAATTTGCACTCGGTACAAGAAGAACATTTTATTTTAATATAAGCAACCATATATTACAAAAACAGCAATATAACAACCGGCAACAGAATATATAAATAATATCACGTTTCACAAATCATAGCACAGATTATATATGAATTATTTGGGATAATAATCCCCCAAAATGCAGAAAATGCAGCATGACACATCTTCAAACTCTTTGAAATGATTTATAAATATAAGATCTATGGCATAGACATCCTTATAGAGTGTCAATATGACTGAACAATAACGCTCAGTATTTAAAATGTGCTGTCAGCAGCTGAAAGATGCCCCATTGCTTTTTGACTTCAGAAGTCTGGAGCCTGCAGATACCAGACCAAAGCAGCTGAGCTCCTAGCTAGCATCTCCCTGGATTGCCTCAGCAGGTTACTGAGAGTTCACTTAGATTGGGTGCGTTTTATCAGCCTTGCTAAGCCAAGCCTTGCTCTCTTTAGTCCCCTGCTGGACCTAAACCTATGACCAATCCAGGTGTTAAAACACAGTTCAGACTGACCTATTCTCTCTGCGCCAATATTTGATCAGTTTTAAGTAAACAAAAATAGAAAATAATTTGTTCCGTACAAAATATGATTTAGGTACAGTACATTGCCCTTATCTCTATACTGTGTTCTGTGCAAAATGTTACCTGGTAGGATTTTGCGTCTGTGCAAGCAGCTAATTACCCACAATGCCTGTGTGTTCATGCGCTGGATGAAATGGCTCTGTTCTTAATTAGCATATTATGGGCTCTCTTAATGGTCTTCCCGGTTGTTTTCAGAGTAACAATATGTGCATTTTAAAAGCTGGGTTAATAGTGAATACAACTTGATTTATGCCAGATCCCCTCTAAGCTAGTTGAATAAAACAAAAAAGGAAGAGGAAAAAAAAAAGTTTTTTAGTTTTTACAAGTGGAACTTGGCATTTAACCTTTTCGCATTTAGTCAATTGCAAATTTCCCCATTGAGAGAGAGCCTCTGCGCACCATTTTAGCATTTTTTTCCTGTAGGAGTTCAGAGAATTTTATCCTGTGAATAATGAGTTGGTTAACCACAATTATGCGATTCTAATGGATCTTCATGTTTTGCAGGCTCAGACCAACAATAGGGAAATTATTTTCTTTACAACATTATGCAAAGTTTCATTTTATAATGTATATTTTAAGGGCAGACTGAAAAACAGAATCAAGCTAATTGAGTTATCCTCAGCATTTTGAAAAGATTACAGTCAGAACAAAGTCACGCTGATCATTTGTGTGCGAGTAAATCAGTTTTGATGGAATGGAAAAGTTAATAGATTATTAAAGTTCCAAACAAAGTCAAACAGTGCATCTTTCTTTTCTTTTCTATTTTATGAAACACAGGATTTGACTAAGAGATGTGTCATTTATTTGGCTCTGAGAATCTTGAAACTTGGATTGCCACATAAACCTGTATTTCAGAGAACATCACTAGCTATGTTTCCATCCCATTATGTTTCCATAACTTGTGCGCAAAATTGGAATATCGCATAAAACATTTGCGAATAAAGCCCAGTTTCCATCCCATGTGTTCAAGAGAACAAAATCATCACTTCTTGGGAAATTGGCGCAAAATATCTATAATAAAAAAGGAAGCCACTGTGGCTCTTTTATCCTACATCATAAATAAAATGACTTGTGCCTCAGCGCGCACAGATGAAACGCTGTCATGCTATCTTGCGTTCAGCAAGGTGTTTGTGAACGCAATCATGTGAAACAGTTCAGGGAGGGAATTAAACCAAATCATTTTGACGACAGACTTTGGCTCTGGCATTTCAGAATAACTAAAACAACATTGGTCCACTGGTTAGTCCAGTTATCCAATCACATCCTCTGTTGAAGCAAAGTCACGTGAGTTTTTTGTTCATCCAGAGATTTATTTGGTAAATGTGTTTCCATCATAAAATTATCCAACTCATCTGAGTGCATACGTATTTTTAGAATTTATGCGCATCTTGCTGTTTCCATCCATTGTTATTTTATGCAATATCACAAATTTTGCATAAAAAGAGGTGGGTGAAAACATGATGCATTTGCAAATGAAAAAATTGTCCCATCCATGGCTTTAACTACATCTGAACATGTCTCTCACCCCTGGAGTCTGTCAGATACTCCATAGTGGGAAATATTTGGGAAAGGAGGAGCACTGAATCTGTTTTCCAAAACAAACAGCAGCCGTTTTCATACATGGACGCGACAGACATTTATCAAGGTTTGGGTTTGGAGCAATACAAACATGTATCCACCTGAAGCAGTGCATCAGTGTGTATGTATGTGCTCACATTTCTTAAACTCGGCAGTCACGTCGAATATTGGAGCCAAGGCACACACAGAGGAAACTCTCTGACATCACACCAAACCTACATTACTCAGAGAATGAACCTATGACCTTAGAGTTATCTCTTGAGTACAGCCTCTGGATCAAATGTTCTCTCTCTCAGCAGACAGTCGATTCCTGCCCACAGTTTTCATAAAGTCTGTATAAATTATACTAATGTCAACAACAGCTTGTCGTAAAGACAAAAACCTTAATGCTGTATGATTACATAAAGTCATTGTGATCTTTGCAATGCTTGTGTTTTAGCTTGCCGTACTCTCTGTTATCCAAATATTTACCATTTATGAGTGCTTCTCTATAATAGATTAGTTGAATTTGTTGAGTAGATATCTTTTTTGGCTTTCGAGAAGCACAGAAACTGGAGCAAAAAGGGGCCAGACACCAGCTGGCACTCTTAATAAGTTAAGTTGGGTTCTATATAGAACTCCAAATAACTTTATTCCAATAATAAAAATGAAAGAATAAAACACCTATGGTAATAATAAAGAAACAGATGCTAATAAAGAATTTTTTGCCACAAAAAGTTTTTTACACTAACAAACTGAATATATGAAATCATTCTTTATGTCCAGTTAGATAACATTTGAGTATTATGGATATTGTTGTTAATTCACATTTTCATGAAATCTGATTGCAATGATAACAAAAACACCTTAAAATGTTTTGATTTTTTATTTATTTTTCAAGAATTTGATTGAACTCATCCTTTTATGGGTTCCAAATGTTAAGTCTAGAACAATTTAAAATACTTTATGAGG
The DNA here is from genome assembly GCF_949319135.1 of Squalius cephalus. Lineage (NCBI taxonomy): Eukaryota > Metazoa > Chordata > Actinopteri > Cypriniformes > Leuciscidae > Squalius > Squalius cephalus. Next base: position 26,050,492 of record NC_137140.1, read on the forward strand.
AGGAACGCATTCATAGTTCCTATATTGGCATAAGAACCCACTTTTTAGCGTGTTCGCAACCACAGGAACTGGAAACGATTTTAGTTATAGGAAACGATATTAGTTATAACCCTTTTGTGGGGGGACTAAATTACTTAACCCAGCACAATAGTGACGTAGGCTAAGTGTATGTTGATTGGCCGAATGCATGCCCTACGAAACACCGGTACCTGACATTTAAAAAGCCATAGTTTACTCATAAACACATAGTTTAGATATACTTACTCCATTAACTAACTCCACAAACATGGAAAACAGCTATAGATGGACCGACGGCACCTATCATGGCATCCTCCAGTTGTTGATGTTTTTGAATGCCGTGCTAAAATGACATCGCTGTCAGTTGGCTTACGTCACTTTAGGCGGTGTGTCCAAAATTACATACTTCCATACTACAGTATATAGTAGGCAAAAAACAGCATGTTACAAAAGAAGTATGTCCAAATTCACAGTGCTCATAAAAAAGCAAAAAGTACCCTGATGACCTACTACTTCCTGCGAGATTCTGAAGTGTGCATAGGATGGACACTTTACTATCCCATGAGGCCACAGGAGAGGATTTATGAATAGCAGTTAAACGACGCAACTGACACTGGTAGATCACATGATAATGACAACATGGAGAATATTTCAGCCTATATTTCCCTTGTTCACGTTCCGCTCGAACTCGCGGCCAGTCCGAATTATGTATTTTCCGTCCGCACACACAGCCCAATTTTTTAAACGGAGCTGACAACACAGCACATGCTATCGATTTTAGCTCTTGTAAAGAAAGGTCCACTATACACAGTGGCACACTCACAGTTGATGGAGTCTACATTGAAAGGCTTGCAAGCTCAATTGTACTTGAAGTGGAATGCTGAAAATGAAATATAACTGGGATTTACAATTGTGCAAATTTTAGTTTTAAGATAGGAAACCTAAAATAAAAGGCAAATGCTGTTATTTGAACCCTATTTTCTGATGGTGACCTCATATGGGTGTATTATTTGCAGAAAATTTGTTCTAGCAGAGGCCCTCTCATTTTTTAAGTTCAAGGACGCATCTGAAAAGCTTCTTCCTGAGCAAGATACAGGAAACAGCAGGCAGTTTCCCAGGCAGAAAGAGCAGGAAAAGTTTTCACCGTAGTAGAGGCAATGGCTGACAGCTATCATAGATCATAGTGCATGTGGGTCTGAACTGTATATGGATATTAATCTCAGAAGGATGCGTTTTACATCATGAACTGCTCCGTTCTAAATAACAAGATTAAATGCTCTAAATGCATTTAAACAATCCATAATGAAATAGACACAGGTTGCTCTTTCATACCTCAGGACACTTGATGGAGGTCTCAGTTCAGTTTTATTCAGCTTCGTCTTCTGAATCTCCTTCAAATAGAAACAGATATGACAATTGTTGACATATAGTAAGAGTATAGAGATTAATGTAGATAAAACAGGTTAGATCTTTTCTGAAACTCTAAAGGAGACACATTTGAGATTACAGGGATTCTTTTACAGGGATGGGAAAGTATGTAGAAAAAGGATCTCAAATGTGGTTCTCTGCTAAGCCCTATAGAAACACCTGGCAGGGTCCTTATACTAGGGAAGAAATTAATGCAACAACAAAAAAAATTAATCTGGCTAGCATTTTAGCTCAGACAGCTTTAAGCAAATACCAATCAAAAACCACATGTCAATTGCTTTGTTTTGCTGAAGGTTTTTTTTTTTCAAATGCATTTCAATGCCATTGTACAGGTGAATACCAGACCTCATCAATCTAAATAGTAGATTGTGTTTTATCTTTTAAGTGTATGTCAGTGACTGTGAACTTGGACAACAGTAAAGACCCTGATCGTTTTATTTATTTATTCATTATTTCTGTATGGAACTTCCTTACATCATTTGATGCTTTTGTGTATGTGTGCATGTGAATTTAATGTCTCAAAGATTCGCATAATGCTAGGAGCATCATGAGTGTGATTCACTAATGAGAACGTGTCAACCTAGGATCTTTCATGACGATTTTTCTGCATGCAACAACCTTGAGCTCAAGTTTGTACAAAAGCGACTCATTACACTTCCAGAAAGCAATTCATGACCCAAAACAAAGGCGAGTCAGAGGGCAAAGCAGTTGTCTTTTTATATATTTGAACAAACACACGAAGGCATATTTATATACAAACCACTCCAGAATGAAGCTCGGCTGTTGAAAAGCAGTGAGGTTTGTGCTCACTTTAGTGAAGAGCTTTTGTTCATTTCAATGTTCAGAGCAAAAACTCATTTTCAACCCGGGTCGCCCGTGCTGTCCTCTCGCTGGGAAATGAATCCCACATCCTATTTTTGTTCATTAACCATCTCCAAAATGCATCATAAGCACAGAGATCACATCACAGTATATTTTATCAATATTAATAAGGATAGGAAAACTCTACTGGTTATTAAGAGACTCCCCAGGCTTTGATTTAGACCATTACTAACGCCTCTGCATCTTTAGATTAAAAAACCGACCTCTTTTATTTAATAACATTAAATCCTGGCATGTATCTTCTAAAAGCTTTAATAAGACAAAGATAAGATTTGCATCCCCATACAAGTGTCTTTTTCAATTGATTATGAAGCCGCCATTGATGTGTGAGAAATTGATGTTTTCCTCTGTTCTTAAGGGGCTCTAATAGAAAGGGTGGGATTTGAGGAGGAGACTTTGCCACTTTGATCTTCAATCAGTAAAAATTCCCACTTCTTCTTTGTCAGACTATATTTGGTAAATAACGGTGACAATCCATGTGCTTTAATAAGATGAAATGGCGGGAAAGAAAGGGAAGGGAGGAGAAATAGTGAGGGAGAGAGGAATAGAGGAAGGGGAACAGAGAAAGAATGGTTCTCTTGTTTGTGTTTTGGTAACGTTGGAAGGTGTTGGCGAGACAATGTGTCCAGCTGAACGTACTAACAAACAGATGCAAAACCCATGCGCTCCCATACCGCAGAGGTTCGGGGTTTCAAAATAGAACAAACTTGGACCAAAGTGGCCGGCAGGTCTGAGTGTTAACGGAAAACAAATCTGGTTTGGGGTTTGCTTGTTCGATGTGACTCAAATTTCACATTCCTGTTCCAAAACACATACTGCTATAGTAACGTCACAACAAGCACATATTCTGGGACCTAAAACCATGCTGATTAATGGATTGGTTTAACCAAATAATGACATTTCTGTCATCGTTTACTCACTCTCATGTCATTTCCAATCTGTATTCAAGGAACACAAAAAAGAAAAACATTTTTATTAATGGACTAATCCTTTTTTTTTCCCCATTTACAGCTATAATGAATTCAAATGCACCATAAAAGTAGACCTAGGTGCTATACCCAAAGTCTTCTGAAGTTATATAATAGCGTCGAGTGAGAAAAACACTGATATTTAAATTAGTATTCGCTGAAAATCTTACCCTCCAATGAGCTGTTAATCACTGCAACTGGAGTCATTGATTTGAACTTGAACTGAATCAGTCTGATTTGTAAACAAATCATTCAGTTCAGATTCATGAAAAAGATCAATTGATTCATTAAACATATCTGACTAAAACATAACGTTTATTTATAAAGCACATTTAAAAACAAGAAATGTTGTATCAACGTACTGTACAATTAGACAAATACAGTAAAAGAAAAAATTAGATAAAATTAGCAAAGTATAATAGAAAAAAACTCACAGAAGTAAAACAAACAAATAAAACTTATACACTTAAACCCCCAATAAATCTCAAGCAACACTATAGGCTTTTTTTTTAATATATATATATATTATAATAAAAATAAATAAAAAAAAACCAAAAACTTTTGTATTCTACAAAAGAAAGAAAGTCATATGGGTTTAGAAAGACTTGAGGGTAATTAAATAATGACATAATATTCTTTTATCGTCACCCCTCTGATAAGAGGTATATGCCCCGCTCTTAAAAACAAAGGTTCTAAAAGAGTGTTTTCGCAGTGATGTCATAGAAGAACCATTTTTGGTTCCCCAAAGAACGTTTCAGTGAACAGTTGAACCATGTTTTTCTTAGTGTGTACAACGTTTTAATATTATCCCCATAAAGAACCTTTTGTGGAATGGAAAGGTTCCATGGATGTTAAAGCTTCTTCACTGAACCATCAACGGCAATTAAGAACCTTTATTTTAAGAGTGAACCTCCACTGGCCGCAGCAGTTCCCTCGGGTGACTGGAGTCTCTGCCAACCTGTAGTTGAAATATATGGGGAGAGGGCACAGTATCCAGGATAACAAAGCCTAGGCTAAACCTGAGGGGGATTTGACTCACAAATAGAGATGGGAGAAGACAAAGACAAAGGAGAGAGGAGGGGAAAAGTCTAATGGAACACTGCCAGACCAAAATGGCCTCGTTCACTCATGACAACACAAGTGGGGTTTTTTGCATTAAGATCAGAAGACGTGAGATGTAATGGGAAGATAGCAATATGACATTATACTTATCGCAGAACGACGTCTCCTTGTGAAGCACATATAAAGAAAACTCTGGCTTAAAAGGATATTCGATTAAATGAGATAAAATCAGTTCACCTGGTAAAATAACAAAAGATAGTAAAATACGGTCCGCCCAAACCAGACGATATGATGTATAGTTGTGTTGGGCATGCTACGAATGTAACAGCTTTCAATCATGGTGATGATACTCACCGCATGAGCTTTCCCACAGTTCCCATGGGCACTGTGTCATCACAACTCCAAATACTGCAGCAATGAGAACAGTGTGGGATTCACAGATTCACGCAAACGGTATGAAATGATCACTTCAAGATGGGGAGACAAAGACAGAACACCACTGAGACGAATAAGCTCGGTTCCAAAACCTTACTCCCTCCAAACTGAAACGGAACATCATAAGCAACTCATTCGGAACAGTCTATAAAGACAGAGACTTTGAGAGCCATTCAATAACGCTCCTCATATGGATCGCACAAGGGACTCTTGATTGATTTCAATACAGGAGACTTGAGAGGAATAAAGTCATAATAAAATAATTCAGCAAGGATGCATTAAATGGATCAAAAGTGACAGTAAAGACATTTATAATGCTGCAAAAGATTTCTATTTCAAATTAATGCATTTGAACATTTCATTATTCAAAGAAAAAATATTAAGCAGCACAACCTTTTTCAACATTGATGATAATAGGAAATGTTCCTTGAGCATCAAATCTGCATATTAGGCTCATGTGGCACTGAAGACCGGAGTAATGTTGCTGAAAATTCATCCTTGCATCACAGGAATAAATTACATTTTAAAACATATAAAAGTATAACACATTTTTTCAAATTGTAATAATATATCAAAATATTACTTTTGAACAGTAGTGTATATATTTCATTAACTTATTTTACAATCCAAATAAATCATAAACATACACATACTTTTGCTTTTAAATATTTTTATTAATGCTTTCTAGTGTATTAAAAATAATAAATTAAATATATTTTATATTATAAATTTTATAAAAATCTTAATTATAATTATAAATTATATTCACTCACATTGTCCGCCATCTTTGATTTATTTTTTTCACTGACTTTGTTGCTATGCATTCTGGGATTTGCATTTGTTAAGGATGAACATGATTAGACAAGGTATCTCAGGAGGCAGCGCAATGAAGGTTTCCTTCAGCCTTCACCACTGAAATGTGCTATGCCTATCTCGCACTATTAGACAGAGCTACAGATATAGGAAATACGACCAAATGAGTGGCCGGACTGATAGCGTCAGAAGCGGAAAAAGAAAAGGGCGGAAGCATCGAGACAGAGGAGCTCTGGCCAGGTAGATGGAGAGAGAGAGAGAGAGAGAGAGAGGGAAGAGAGAGGGAAGAGAGAGGGGGCGCAGCGGGGAGCATCAGGGGCTGGGGGCTGGCTCCAGGCATTGAGGGGGCATGCAGGGATTTACTCGCAGATCAACAATAGCACACTCAATAAACCCCCGTGGACGGGGGAAACTGATCCACCTCGACACATGTGAGCCCGAATTTACAAATGTTTACATCCTTTAAGGAAAAGAGGAGAAGCTGTCGATCCTGCTCGATATTTGCAATGAGCTCCAGAAGTAAACAAAATGTGGACGGCTTTTCTACGGCCTGCTTCTTTTCCCCCATCATTCTCCATCTACACCCCTTTTTTCCTATTTAAAAGACCCTGGAAGTAAATTATTCAGTTTGGCACATGAGCCGATATTGAGATGCACTCACTCAATACAAAATGGCTTGTCTCAATATCTTAAAGACACTGACAGTGAAGAGGTAGTTATTTTTATGGACTAACTACTGAAAAAATGAGAAACCAGTTGCTGGTTTGGCCCAAAGGAAATATCACCATAAAACAATGGTTTACAAAACATAATATTTACTGCAGCTGTTGTTAGACATCATTAGTAGTATTATTAGAAACACACACACATTTCCATGTTTTATGGGGACTCTCCATAGACATAATGATATTTATACTGTAGAAACTATCCCCTTACAATAACCCTACCCCTAAACCTATACCCATCACAAAAAACATCACTTAGTATGATTCGTAAGCCGTTTTCCCTCATGGGGACCAAAAGATGTCCCCACAAGGACAAGGATTTCAGTTATTGCCATCTTTGTGGGGACATTTTGTCCCCATAATGAAGGGTTTACCAGGCCACACACACACGCACACACTATACTACACTATACACTACCAAACAGTTATTGTGAAAGCTGATTTGGCAAAGCTATATATATATATATATATATATATATATATATATATATACACACACACACTCACCTAAAGGATTATTAGGAACACCATACTAATACTGTGTTTGACCCCCTTTCGCCTTCAGAACTGCCTTAATTCTACGTGGCATTGATTCAACAAGGTGCTGAAAGCATTCTTTAGAAATGTTGGCCCATATTGATAGGATAGCATCTTGCAGTTGATGGAGATTTGTGGGATGCACATCCAGGGCACGAAGCTCCCGTTCCACCACATCCCAAAGATGCTCTATTGGGTTGAGATCTGGTGACTGTGGGGGCCATTTTAGTACAGTGAACTCATTGTCATGTTCAAGAAACCAATTTGAAATGATTCGAGCTTTGTGACATGGTGCATTATCCTGCTGGAAGTAGCCATCAGAGGATGGGTACATGGTGGTCATAAAGGGATGGACATGGTCAGAAACAATGCTCAGGTAGGCCGTGGCATTTAAACGATGCCCAATTGGCACTAAGGGGCCTAAAGTGTGCCAAGAAAACATCCCCCACATCATTACACCACCACCACCAGCTTGCACAGTGGTAACAAGGCATGATGGATCCATGTTCTCATTCTGTTTACGCCAAATTCTGACTCTACCATCTGAATGTCTCAACAGAAATCGAGACTCATCAGACCAGGCAACATTTTTCCAGTCTTCAACTGTCCAATTTTGGTGAGCTCGTGCAAATTGTAGCCTCTTTTTCCTATTTGTAGTGGAGATGAGTGGTACCCGGTGGGGTCTTCTGCTGTTGTAGCCCATCCGCCTCAAGGTTGTGCGTGTTGTGGCTTCACAAATGCTTTGCTGCATACCTCGGTTGTAACGAGTGGTTATTTCAGTCAAAGTTGCTCTTCTATCAGCTTGAATCAGTCGGCCCATTCTCCTCTGACCTCTAGCATCAACAAGGCATTTTCACCCACAGGACTGCCGCATACTGGATGTTTTTCCCTTTTCACACCATTCTTTGTAAACCCTAGAAATGGTTGTGCGTGAAAATCCCAGTAACTGAGCAGATTGTGAAATACTCAGACCGAATTTGAAATACTCAGATCAAAATTGCTTAAATCACCTTTCATTCCCATTCTGACATTCAGTTTGGAGTTCAGGAGATTGTCTTGACCAGGACCACACCCCTAAATGCATTGAAGCAACTGCCATGTGATTGGTTGATTAGATAATTGCATTAATGAGAAATTGAACAGGTGTTCCTAATAATCCTTTAGGTGAGTGTATATATAACTAAGCAACAATCACGCAGAAATTAGCAGTCAGTCATTATCATGCCTAATAATGCATACAATAATTTCTGTAAACAAATGATCTACAGTCTCATTTATATCTGCAGCACAAACTGCGCTGGATGAGCAATGTGTAGAAGTGTAATGCTCTTTCCCAATAAGGATCAATTATCAACAAATTATTTAGTTTGGATGGAATTAGTTGAATAATGTTGTTAGTGAAAAGATAAATAATTAAAGACATTATATTTCATCAATAATTTGTCCCAGAAAGACCCTTTTAGCAGAGGCAATAGAGTGTGTGTTTGTGTTCTAACCCTCCGTGTCTTTTTCACCTCTAGAGTGTGAGCAGGAGACAGACAGCTTTCAGAAGGCTGAGGTGAGGACAAGAGGCTCATGTACTGGTTACCGGCTCAGTGAAGCCAAAGCCGAGCCAGCAGCCTGTGCTTTACACTAACGCAACCCCAAAAAAAGCACATTAAAGAGTCTTTCTTTCTGCCCCGACTCAAAACCACATCTTTAAAAGAGCTCGGCTTTAGAAAAAAAAACAACTGCAGACTCCTCCAAACACTTCAGACCATAGAAGTGGTTGACCATCTCCATGCTCGGACTCTAAATGAGGAGTCGCTCTGAGGACAGTGACTATGTTCAACTAAAAAAGATTGTAAGGGCACACATGCAGAGATGTATTGTATTTTATATCCAAAATAAACATACATCTAGTGCAGTGGTTCTCAACTGGTTTCGCTTCAGTAACCAGATTTTTTATTGGATGTCAATTGGCAACCTACGAAGTCCCTAAAGAGATATAGTGATGGTAAAAAAAAGAAAGAGATGGGGGATAAAAAATATATTTCATTGCTTTTGCACTCTATCAAAAAACTATATGCGAAGAAAAATTTCAGGGGACACAATACTTTTGCAAGAGAACGCAGATATTTTGCGAGATAACAGAAAGTTTCACTGTGGAACGCAATAGTTTTGCGAGTGAATGCAATGTTTCTTGGGAGAAAGCAATAGTTTTGCGAGAGAACGCACAAGTTTTGTAAGCAAACGCAAAAGCATTCAAATAATTCTCATCTAATTATCAATCTCATGTTTTCCCATCATCATGTCGCCTTAGTGGCTCTGAAGCAAGCAAACAAAGTACCAAAATATTCATTGAACATAAGTAAACAAAAGTGTCAAAACACTTAACCTGTGTACATAATTTACTAATCCTCTATTATAATAGGAAAAAAAAAAAAGATGGAAGAGTCAGTTCATTGACAGTTTTGACTTTTATAAAGGGGTTAAACTGCCTCAGTCATTATGTGGTTGGGTAATTCCAGATGGACTAGCGTTCATTATCAGGCTGGGGTAACTACTGCCGACAACTGTGAAACCTGTGTCAAAAAGTCTGTTTTCTGACCAGCCTTCATTTGCATGTTTGAATAATACATAGTGCTTATAAGCATATTAAATGGAGTAGATATGCACGTCATTTGAAGGAAGAGATCAGACCTTCCCAGTTAATTATGAAGATGTCAAATGTCAGGCAGTGAACCTCTGCCCCTGGGGTCGCCCCCTTTAGTTTAGTGATTATATGCACAAACTACAGATAAAGTGTCATCATACAGGTTATTAGAGCTGAGAAAGACTCCCTCTGACTCTCATTACCATTAAAAGCCTGGGAAACACAAGAAACGAGTGGAACGCTCTCTTACTTCACTTTTCTACCATGTTAAAGCTGAAGCATACTCCACACAAGTATGTCATTTTACAGTCAGGTTTCTCTTTCAGCCAAAATGTTCAGCAGTTATGTTCATTTCTGAAAATGTATGTTTTTAATAAGTAACTAGATAAGACTGTTTGGGTGTAAGTGTCTGCAGTGTACGTACGTTGTAGAACAAAACTCGAAGTATTGTCAATTTATGTTTACCACAGGCTTTATTTTACTCATAAATTGAAAAACCCCATAGGAAAATCTTGAAGAAACCAGCAGCGAATTCGACTTCCGGGTTTTGACATCATACCTGCACTACTCTGTTACGTCAGATATTTTGAGACCAGTTACAGCCCGACCAATTGGACTGCACAGTGCTGGAGCGTTGGCCAAGCATCTGTGTTCATGTACTTGTAAAGTATGTTTCTGGCCCTAATCTCGTCAACAAAATTTGACGAAAATGCTCTTTGAAGAAGCTTTTCGTGTCACTATTATGACTATTTAAACGTTTTATTAATGAAAATATGACACCAAAAGAAAAAAACACCAAAAGATATTAACAACGCACTAACAACGTTTTTAAAAGAAAAATCTAGAAAGAAATGATTGTTCATGATGATAATCCAATCATTGTCAATAATGCCAAGATAAAACACCACTAAACTGAAACACGTTGCTAGCAGGTTAATTAACTCACCCAAACACATCATGACATTAACATGCTAATGCACATGCTAATGTGTAAGCCATGTTGTAAATTCTGTAACAGATAACGAATAGATAAAGGTTTGCACGTCTGTTTTCATTTCTCAAATCCATCGACCAAAATAAAAGTCCAAGTGCAACTGACTAAAATCAATCAATATAAGAAGTATGGAGTAAAATTAGAGGACATAAACAATGACAAGACAAAAAACAAAACAAAAATCCTTGAACCGTGCTTCAGCCTTCTTTAGTATTCACTTGAGCCCCCATTTCTTTGTCTTTCCCTTTCCCACAAACATACCCTCACACCCACACCAGTCTACAGTGAAGTATTCATTTAATAACTCATTAAATGGAGCAAAAGCATGTTAGATTTCCACCTTTCAAGTCCAGAGCCCGTTTAACAAGCCAGGTGTTGGTGTGTTTGTATTCAGCCGGTGAATATGTGAGTGTGGCGTAGGCCGGTCTGCTTAAACCATTACCGCGCCATTAAGACCAAAAAGAGCTCCAGAGTCAGTGAGTGGAAAAAAAGAGAGGTAAGGGTCTGAGAGAGCCGCCAGTCAAATAGGTGAGCTCACTGTGTGTTTCTGTCAGTCACCCCCCTCTGAAGTTCATTTATAGAGGGGCAAGATGCCTCACTAGCTCCTAACAGGTAAAAGGTACCATAATATCAGCCCCTCAGAGAGAGCAGCACAACCTGATGTGTTCTTTCAACTGTACTAAACTGAGTCCAGGTCACAGAAGTGTGGCCTAGACTGCCCTGATTAAGAGAGAGAGAGAGAAGTTGAGAAAAGAAAAGGCAAGCAATATGAAAAATAAAGCACTGACCGACTGATCCATTGAAGATTCAGCACAAAGTGGTTGTTGAAGGGACGTTAGACCTTTGGTCCTTCGGCTGCAGTGTGGACAATAAGTCGGGGCCCTTCGTCCACGGCGCTGGACACACTCAATATTTCATCCTGTCCTGCAGGCCAGAGCTGCTGAAGACCACATCTCAACCTAGTCTGACAAACTCAAAACACTTTTATCCAAACATAGACTGTAATCTATCGGCTCTGCCGACACATGTTGGATGGCTAGTTTTGTATGTGAACTTTCTGTCTCTGCTATAGTTTAACATGCTATGCTTAGAAAGTACATTCTGCCGGGCTACACAAGATTGTTAGCCATGCAGGCCTTGATTCTCTCTGGTCAAGGAAAACAAATACATGCAGGAGCACCATTTACAAACCATAAGGGAATTGTGTGTTTTGCAGTTGCTTTAGAAAGATAACTGGAAAGCGCACAGAACCACAGTTTATTCCTAAGAGACAATAGTGATCCCATAATGCACTACTCATTGAAACATTATCTCTAAAAGTGTGTGTGACATTATGATCAAGTCGAGACAGAATCTCTGGATGTTTTTTCCCCAGCATGATTTCATTAAGGAGAATCTGAGAAAAGAATGCAAACATGACGTATACCTGTACATTACAATACAAACACTGAAACAGACAGAAGTAAGTAATTCAGTTTCTTCCGACAATAAAAAAAAGTAATTGCTTCATTACTGACAGTGAATTTATTTTAAACTCTTTTTTTTTTTTACTCTAAAGCAGAAATAATCTTCAATAAAAAGGCATTAAAAGAATGTTTGGTAAAACTTTAGTTTAGGGTCCAATTCTCACTATTAACTAGTTGCTTATTAGCATGTATATTACTAGGATATTGGCGATTTATTAGTACTTATAAAGCACATATTAATGCCTTATTCTGCATGGCCATATTCTACACCTCTTAATCCTACCCAATACCTACACTTAACAACTACCTTACTAAATATTAATAAGCAGTAATTAGGAGTTTAATATTATGTATAACGTATAAATGTATTACGTATAAATATGTTAAGTACAAAAATTGTAGTTAATGGTTAGTTAATAGTGAGAATTGGACCCTAATCTAAAGTGTGACCGGATGTTACTCCATAAATCAAATTTACCCATCACTATGATGGCGTTCAAATTGTGGTTCAACCGTTTCATTCCTTGTGTCCTGAGTCACGACCCCAGCAATGATATACACTTTTTGGGAAGAGGATGCAAAAAGGTCCGCTTATCCTTCAAGAGAGAATGGCATCAATCAGTTAAAGCAAAAATTGCATCACAGCATTTCAAACTGAATCCAGAATTACACATACTTCTCGCCATTCTGTTTTGTTTTGTCTCATGTTCTTCAAGCCTGCCATTATCAGGCAGTTAACTATGTATGCATTTTCAGGCCTTTGGCGGCTTGCTTTTTTTCTGGCACGGGTGTGTATGTGTGTAAGTGTGAGTTTGCGAACGTGCTCTGGCTTTGTTTTTCTTTTTGAAAATTCCTTTGATGTGCATGTTTATTTATTTATTTGTGTTGTGTGCAGGCCTTTTCGGCGGTTAAAGCTACAGTAGATGTGCTGTGCACAGCACAGACTGCCATCCATCACTAGTTAACCTCTTTGACGGCTGAACCTCTGACCTCCCATTCCCAGCATCCTCCTTTTGCTACTACAGGAACACCTTTAAAGTCACATCGCCGCCAGACCGATTTCATCAGGCTTTGCGAGTACCTGGACAGAGATGTGTGTAAAAAAGATGTATGGCACAGTTCCCTGAAAATGCAGAAATAATTTTTAAATTGTTAGTAATACATTTTATAATATGGATTTGCATGTGAATCAGAGAATAAATATTAGAAAAAAATGAAGGGAGAAGAAGGAGAGACATAATTTATTAATGTCATAAAGTACAAAATACAGCCTGAACATTTTTTAATTAAAAAAAAAAAAAAAAAAAAAAAGTCATCATAAATATAAATTTATCATTTATAAAGAGGTGCTTAACCTTTAAAAAATGTTGATTGTCACCCTCGGATGTCAAACTAAATATCATGAAATATTTTATGCACACTTAGGTAAACTTTTTTTAAAAATGTTATTGTGGACTAATATTGTGTTAATGTTTTATTAATATATACTACCATTCAAAAGTTTGGGGTCAGTAAGTTTTTTTTAATGTTTTTGAAAGAAGGCTACATTTATTTGACAAACAATAAAGTAAAAACAATAATATTGTAAAAACGGTAAAATTGTTTAAAATGACTGTTATCTATTTTAATATATTTTATTCCTGTGATGCAAAGCTGAAATTTCAGCATCATTACTCCAGTCTTCAGTGTCACATGGTACTTCAAAAATCATTCTAATATGCTGATTTTCTGCTCAAGAAACATTTCTTATTATTATCAAAGTTCATATTTACGCTGCTTAATATTTTTGTGACAACTGTGACATTTTCAGGATTCTTTGATGAATAGAAAGTTTAATTTACACTTAAAGGATCAATTTAATGCATTCTTGGTGTTCTTTCTTTTAACAAAAAAAAAAAAAACATCTTTTGAACAGTAGTTTAAAACCCAAATTATGTGGTTTTCTTATTTTCTAGAAGTAAAGGTTAAACTTTGTTGATGGTCCACTTTATAAACAACTTTTCAACTAACTCTCATTAGAGTATTGGTAGACTGTAGTAGAATGTTAGGGTTAGGTGTTAGGGTTAGTAGAATAATATCAAATGTAGTTGCAAAGTTACTTCTAGTCAGTAGAATGTTTGTTGGGGAAATATCAAAATAAAGTGTTACTGAAATAATATTAAATATAGCTGCAAGCAGCGATACGGGGCCAAGCCTGTGAAGCAGCTGCAAGAGCAGAGCAGAGCAGAGCAGGAAGAGCAAAAACAGCAGAAATTGAACATACATGAAAAAACAGCTGGTTCAGAAGTACAGGTGAAAATGAACTCAAAATGAACAGAATTTCAGATGAGAATGAACACAGAATGAACAAAAACATACTTATTTCTAATCCAAGAGAAAGAAAGATTAGTACAACGCTTGAATAATAAAGGAATCGTAGGAGACAATATTCCACACAATTACACACGGGACTCGAACCCACTATCTCTGGATCAGATGCCTGTCACTTATCTCGTTGCACCACTGGGAAGACGTGCATTAACCAAGATGCCGATGTTCCATAATTCAAGTGAGAATCAACTCAAAATGAATAATTGTTATATGTGCCACGTCTTATTTATTGAGTTGCTTCTCAGATAGACACCATGTCTGGAACTGAAGCATCTTTGCACCACTTTTGGCCACAGTATCTATTGCGTTCTGGGCATGTGCCACACAGGATTCGAACCTGATAGCTGAAGAGCCACAATGCATTCGTAAAGTGTAGCATTTAATATCATGATATTATATTGTAATTAATGGCAATGTCCTTATTTTGTTCTAGTATAGCGCCACCAAGTGGTGCAGTTCCACCGCTTTTTTACATGTTTTCAGAGTGAGCCCATACATGTGTGTCAAATTTGGTGAAAATATCTCATTTCGTTTTGAAGTTATAGACATTTATATGTATGAGAGTATAAAAAATGAACCATGGGAGACTTTGATTGGATTTTTTTGCCACTTACAATCAAAATTTTGACATTTGGGTATTAACATATATCCAACGACCTATGTTTCCAAACTTCTGACGGTGGTTTCGTCTCCTTCAGGGCATCATACTGGTGACCCATACCGAGTTTCGTAACGATACGTTCATGCGTTCATAAAATACAGTATTTTAGTCCAAAATTAAAAATGGCTGATGCCTAAAATGGTCGATATGGGAAAATTGGATATCAGTCGACTCGGCATGACGCCCTGAATCTAACGAGACCACTTTTATGATTTTTGGACAAACCGTTCATAAGTTATAAGCAAAAATAGCAATTTTTTGTATCTCCGGTCCAGTAGGTGGCACTGCGCAGAAACCCAGCATGTAGCCTCAAGTCATGCTTGTGATGACTTATACAAAGTTTGGTCTGAATGCGATAAAGTGTTGCGGAGATACAGCCTTAAGTCTGTTTTGGCAAACACTACGTAAAATTAGTTTGTGCGGTATCCGAGAACGGTTTGACGAATTCCTTTTTGTCGGCATGGTCTGAAGATGATCTGGTAAAATTTTCGTGAAAATCGGAGCAACCGTCTAGGACGAGTTCGAAAAAGTAGGTTTTTCTGATAATTCAAAATTGCGGAAAGATTTCCATGACAGAAAATGACGTCATAGGGTGCAATCGAATCGGCTTGTTTTTTTTTTTTTTTTCTAGCCTTTACGCTTCAAAAGTTATTTGTATAAACATGAGTGAAACTTTGGACAGTTAGTGCTGCTAGAGGGATTGAGTTGGAGACTCCAAATTTGCTATGGTGACTGTTCAGACTGCCCTCTATCAGTGTGCCAAATTTCATAACTTTCCCGCAAGCGGTTCTATTGGCTGCCATAGACTTCCATACGGAAGAAGAAACGGAAGAATAATAATAAGAACGCTAACGATTTCAAGAGTAGGGGTGGGCGATACTGCAAAATTCGGTATCGATCCGATACCAAGTAAATACAGGTCCAGTATCGCCGATATCGATACCGATACATATACTTTTTAATTTTAAAAGCATGCACTTGAACTTACATGCACTTTCCTGTGCTAGAGCAGTGTGTCATGATTTATGAGGTGAATGCATCATTAATATGCTAAATCTGAAGACGTTTTCAGTATTTTGTGATTTGTGCTCTCAACTCGCCTGTAATTATTCAGTGCGTGACTTTTACCAAACTACCCTAATTATAGTAAATGCACTTTTGTTCACTAGCCTACGGTTCAAAGGTTTGGGGTCTGTAAGATTTTTAATTCTCTTCTGCATTTATTTGATCAAAAATACAGTAAAAACTGTAATATTATTACAATTTAATAGTAAACTGTAATTTATTCCTGTGATCAAAGCTGAATTTTCAGCATCATTACTCCAGTCTTCATGATGAGAAATCATTCTAATATGATGATTTGCTGCACAAGAAACATTTATGATTATTATCAATGTTGAAAACATATTATGTTTACAATAATATTACATATTTTTGTGGAAACCACCATAACCATTCTTTTATGCAGAATTATTTGATTATTTGACTGTCACTTTTGATCAATTTAATGCATCGATCCTTGATGAATAAAAATATTAATTTGGTTAAAAAAAATCTTACTGACGTCAACATTTTGAAACGTTATGTACACTTTTAGTTTGTTTATTGCCAAATAACTCCCGATTGTTTCTCTGTCATCTAAGCATGGCTTCGTTTCCCAAACGGAAATCGAACGCTCTCTGTGATTGATTGGTTTCGTCTTGTACCAGATGACTAGGAGAAATAATCCTACACAATTATTCA
The DNA here is from genome assembly GCF_949319135.1 of Squalius cephalus. Taxonomy (NCBI): domain Eukaryota; kingdom Metazoa; phylum Chordata; class Actinopteri; order Cypriniformes; family Leuciscidae; genus Squalius; species Squalius cephalus. The sequence continues at coordinate 26,067,229 of NC_137140.1, forward strand.
CGAACATTCGCTTATTTTTCCACTTAGAAGCTTATTTTATGCACTAAATTGCGTGCTAAATAATTAAAAATTACTGGTAAAAAAAACACATATTTGGATCGATATTTTTATGTGCGGATCGATTCTTTTCGATACCATGTCAGTATCGATAGTATCGATACTTCAGGATCGATCCGCCCACCCCTATTCAAGAGGTGCCTACGCACTTTCAGTGCTTGGCCCCTAATTAAACATGAAAATAGAGAATAATATATAAATAATAATAATAAACATAAAACTACAGAAGAATTGAAACACGGTCGCATATTTAGCCTAAATAAATCGGTTATTCACAAGGAACTACTGTAGCCAAATGTTAATGTATAAATGTTATTTATTATAATACAGTTGTGTTTTCCTGTTTTATGGGGACTTTCCATAGACATTTCCATAGATATAATTTTTATACTTTCCAAACTGTATATTCTGTCCCCTTACACTAAACCTACCCATGAACCTACCCATCACAGAAAACTTTCTGCATTTTTACATTTAACATTACAAAAAAACATCACTTAGTATGATTTATAAGCTGTTTTCCTCATGGGGATTAAAAATGTCCCCACAAGGACAAGGATTTCGGATATTGTCATCTTTGTGTGGACATTTTATCTTCATAACTAATCTGGACCACCCACACACACACACACACGTTTATTTGTGTGTGTTTATTTGCTCTAAAGGTATACACATATACAGTAGCTACATAATAAGTCCATTCCATCCATAAGGGACAAATATAGTGGAAGACAACTTACCTGATACAAACAACTTGTTTACCTTATACAAATAGATCAATCCCTTACCTTACCTCTGACCACATGAAGATGCTCTTCATCACACCGATGGCCAGATAGCCAAGAGCACAAAGGATGGGTAGGCTTACTCAACCTGAAACTAGGAACACTTTCATTCATAGCATTGAATTCTCAAGGCTAAACTGAGAAGTACAAATGCATTTTTTTTCTTCTTATGAGTTGTTTGTAAAAATACAACAAGCAGAAAAGAAGCAAGTTTAATGTTTTGTTTGTGGAAAAAGCTGCACATCTTGCTTCTTAAATTGTTCTCCATTCTTTTCACTTTCATCTACTTCCATTCTTCTCCTCTATTGTCAGTTGACAAATGTTTTTCTTGCATAGAAACACACACCACTGAAAATGACCCTTATAATTCTGGCTGTCAACGAAACACATTTCTCAAGAGCTATGTCCTTCAACCAGGCATGTGAAATTTTCACAGCATTTAAAAGATGCTCGCAAGGAATAACTCACACAATCCTTCTCATATGCTTCCTCAATTGTGCAAACCATCCTCTTACAAATATATACATCCTCCACTGAATCATTCACCTTTATACAAAGTCCCCACTGTGGTGAAAATCAAGCTTTAAATGTTGTTTATATGTCTATGTGGTGTTTTTAATATGCTTTAAGACAAACCGAGTCAACACCATTTCTGAGTATAGTCCTTAAAACTGCAGTGAACCAAAGACAGTCTCAAAAACACGGTTTGAAAGCGCTGGTGTTTCTGATGTCACAAACTACCTTGTAACCAATTATGTCAACGTGATCGTCAACGATTGGATCTCTGAGCTGGTGTGAGTGAGTGGAGGCGGGGCTAATTTGCATATTCATAGAACTGTGTATACTAAATGAGGCAGGGGTGTAGAGTTACATTCAAGCTGTTGTAAGGCATGATGCACAATTTTTTTTGAAAATGTGTCATTTTGGTGATCAAAGATGAGTCTTAAGGGATTATTGATTACAGGAAGACTTTAAATGTCGCTTTGGTTGTCCATATTGGATGAAGATATCAGTAAGATCGAATGCTAAACTTTTAGCAGCAAGGCAGAGAGCTAATCCATGGAGGTAAAGTCCTGCTCTGCCAGATCATTCTCTTTTCAATTTGGTGTTTAAAGGTGCAAACATGTGATAATTTGTCTTGGAAGGAAATCTCTAAATGTGTCAAGCGGTTTCACCTCCTTCCTGCTCATATTTGCACGGTATGATGGGAGGTTTAGCTTCCTGCCTGGGATGCCTTGCTCTTTATTGGCCACATGGTGACTGAAACAACCACTCAGAAAATAATAATAATAATGCAGCAAACGAAATAACTTCATCTAGAAAATTACAGCAGCTTCACTTTACATGTTTAGCAAATAATTACAGGTAATTCACGGTGGTTAGATATTCATTACCAGATATGTGCTATAAATAAAACGTAAGCCAGAGCAGCATGGTTCTTTTGGAGAGTTGCTGCCAACTGTGAATATTGGCTGTGTTCTGTCAGTCATGCCTGTGAGAGGTGCCAGTGAATTCTGGGTTTGTGTTAGAGAGGGCGATTGAGCATAAAACACTCACCTAAAAGCACACAGGAATAAAACAACAATCACTCAGGTCACTGAGACAGCCTTGAATGTAGTTTCTTAAGTGGGTGGCTTCTGTAAAGCTTTTGGATGGAGGCTAGAAAAGAGAACAAGCATCAGAAACACAGTTTATACTGCGGAAGACTTTAAGATAAAGGTCTTAACTTATTAAACTAGTAAATATTTTGAGAATAAAGTCAAAATGATGAGAATAAACTTAATACTGCTTTTTACTTAAGTATTATATTATCAAAGTTTATATTTTGAAATATTTATTAAGATTTAACTTCAATCTGGCCATTTTGATTATATTACAAAATTGCAACTAACATCTCATAAGGTTAAGACTTTATTCTAATAAAAGGCCCGTTTTAGTCAATTTGTTCAGTCAAATTTTATTTTAATTTTTTATAATTTGAATACCTAATTCTGTTACTGGGCTATACAGTTAAACCTTATGAATTATGGACGGCATAAATCAGAAAGGTCGCCATGCAGGGGGACTTTTGTCAAGCTTCCCTTGACAACAAATACTGAGGGATAGTCTTGCTAAAAGCCTGTCTGTTCATACAGTAGTAGGAAGCATTTTTTTCTCCTCCTCGAATTGTTAGATTTTTCAAAAGACTTAATTAGAGTCTAGTCATTCATCTGCTTTAAAAGGATTTTGTGTATTTAGCTGAAGCCAACTTTTGGGATTCTGGTAGATCTGACAAAGTCCAACATTTAATCACAGAATTATTTTTAGACTAATTACTGGTTTTCTCCCGTTTAGACAAAAATCCACTTTCCAGATGATCATTTATCCACCTTCTGCTATTTCTTTGAATCTGTTCAGTTCTGGGCAGGTGCATTTCCCTTTCTCTCGTCCATTCCTCCTGCCCCCTACGCTGATTTGAAAGTCTGTCCTGGCCTTTGGGGGATCCAGCGATTTGACCATATTTTATTTATCTTTTTTTTTTTTTTTTTTTTTTGTAAAAGCTAATATTCAGCAGCTGTGATCTATAGCAGAATTACAATTTTCAGGGTCAAGTAAGATTCTGATATGGCGAGGGATGCGTACAATTGCTGTTAGAAAAAAAAAAAAAAAAAAAAAGAAAAGAAAAGCAGAAAGGAAAGAAAAGAGGTAAGGGGAAAAAACACGAGCTTGTCTTTAAAAATAAATGAGAAAATCGGTAATCCCAGAGTCACTGCATGGGAAAAAAGAAAATCAATACTTCTCTCAATTCACCTGGGCCATCCAGAATCCTTGAAACGAACAAAAGTTGTGAAATTTGTTGCCAATACCATACATCTTTCTCAGAACATCTTTAAAAATAAACTAGCTGGTGAGAGAGGTGGGTGAGTGTGTATTTACACATCAGGATATGATGTGTTTGCGTTCCACACAACAACAGTTTCTAATTGGGTGCAGAGTCAGTTTTTAACCTTCTCGTTTCTGAAGCAGCCGTTGGTCAACTCTCTGGTCATCTTTCCTCTTCTGATGCAGGGGCAGGCGAGCATGGAAGAGAAGAGGGACATCATACAGATTCTGTAACCTTTGAACCATCTATTCAATTGACCCTGTATGCCAACCTGCAGGGACCCCCATGCATGAATCTGCCTCCATTTCCTGCCCTGGGAGAAAACCGCCAGACCAGCGCTACCATTGGATGCATGCTCATGAATATTTAATATATTCCCCCAGCTAAGGAGGAGGTATCGCCGAGGGGGACTGAGAGACAGACATGGGGGGGCCCACCGCCATGCCCTTTTCCAGGCATCGCGTCAAGACAATGAAACACACACACACACACACACACACACACACACACACACACACGCCTCTCCCCACCCGGGTGTTTACAGAGTACCATCACACACAAGCTTCATCCACAGAATCCAGTGCTCCCCCCTTCAGTCCGGGCCATCTACATACGGATGTGCTAAGCGATACCCCCCCCCCCCCCCAGTTCATTAGTGTGCTCTTCAGTAGCCTGTCATAGAGGATGTGCTCCATCAAAGCTGATTGACTCTCGTTTTCCAGAGAGATGTCGCAGGGTATCACCGCTCGCTCAGATCTCCTGCTATGGGGAACATGAATGGCAGGCTGCCTTTTGAAGACAGTGATTTTCCACTGATGCCTCCCAGTTGGAAATTTAGAATCTTGTCTGGTAAGACACCATATGCAAAGTAAGTCATGCCATGCAACCCAACAGTCAGGCCAAGGCACCCATCACATAATAACTGATCTCTTTCTCTACTTCTTTCATACACTTTCATAGTCCATTGTCTGTCTGTCTGTATAGTGTTTACATACCACAATATATACACACTATATATTTATATGGTTAGGTAGCCTATATAGCAATTTCGACATACTATATGTAAATTAGCCTATCTGTCTCTATATCTACACCCATCTAAATATATAAACGATGTTTATATCCATCACAATATATGCATATACTATACCTATATTTATACAGTCTATCAAAATAAATACATATATCTATCTATCTATCTTGAGAAAAAATATTTAGGCCCTTCATAGATCTGTAACGTTTAAATTTTGTTCACTTTATTTAAACATTTTTGATAAGGAGAAATATGTATTATTTATATTTAATAAGTCTAGCATAAAATATTTAAATAGTGACATCTTTGACATTTATTTAAGTTTGATCAAATCAATTTAGTTAGATTTGGAAAAGGGGAGTGCCTTCTGTGCTATCTATCTATTGTATCTATCGATCTATGTCTATCTATCTATCTATCTATCTATCTATCTATCTATCTATCTGCCTATATATCTTTCTATCTTTCTATCTATCTATCTACCTGTCTGTCTTTCTATCTATCTACCTGTCTGTCGATATATCTATCTGTTGATCTATCTATCTGTCTGTCTATCTAGCCAGCCATCCATCAACCATCGAGTGACTACAATCAGCTATTATATAACAATTTTAACATACTATACTATATACAGTGCTATGCATAAGTTTAGACACCCATGTTAAAGTTGACTAAAAAGAGGAATAAAAAATCATATTTTGGAAACTGAACTTAATGCCTTAATTTAAAAAATTTGGAAAAATCCAACCTTTAAGGACACCAATTTTCTTTGTGAATGAATAATGTATCGTAAATAAATAAATGTTCTTCCTTAAAATACAGGGTGCATAAGTTTGGACACCCCTATGTTAAATTCCCATAGAGGCAGGCAGATTTTTATTTTTAAGTATTTATTTTTATTTATTTTTTAGGATACTATGCATCCTGATAAAGTTCCCTTGGCCTTTGGAATTAAAATAGCCCCACATCATCACATAGCCTTCACCATACCTAGAGATTGGCATGGGGTACTTTCCATAAGATCATCTCTCAATGCAAATCAAACTAGCTATTAGGCTAACTGAAATAAAACCATGCCAATCTCTAGGTATGGTGAAGGCTATGTGATGATGTGGGGCTATTTTAATTCCAAAGGCCAAGGGAATTTTATCAGGATGCATAGTATCCTGGATCCATGAAGTAACTGGCCTTTAAAAATAAAAATCTGCCTGCCTCTATGGGAATTTAACATAGGGGTGTCCAAACTTATGCACCCTGTATTTTAAGGAAGAACATTTATTTATTTACGATACATTATTCATTCACAAAGAAAATTGGTGTCCTTAAAGGTTGGATTTTTCCTAATTTTTTAAATTAAGGCATTAAGTTCAGTTTCCAAAAGATGATTTTTTATTCCTCTTTTTAGTCAACTTTAGTATGGGTGTCTAAACTTATGCATAGCACTGTATTATATACTAGTAATTATTTATCTATCTATACGTCCATCACAGTATATGTATATACTGTGTAGATATACAGTGTCTATCTATCTGAGTGACTAACTTGCTAAAAAAATCCAGCATTGCTGGTCACCAGCATAAGGCATAATTTGCATGTTCGGACCACCATGTGATGCTGGTTTGTTGTCACCACCATGGGGAGAATATATTCAAATATATACATACACTATATATCTATATGTTTGTTTTCCAGTATTTATGTTCTAGAAACTTCTCTAAAAAGAAGCTTTTAAGTGAGAGTAGGTCAGTGTAGCAGAAGTGCAGGGTGGAGGTGAGGGTTTAGATTATGTGATATAGGTCAGGCCTGCTCCTTTTTTTTTAGGGTGTAACTTCTGCCTTCACACACATACTTACACTACAGCAGCACAGAGGAGACAAAGGGAGAGAGTGAGTAGCACATGGCTAGTGGTTTGACTCTGATTAAAAGTAAAATATACTGTGATTCTTCTCCATTCGTCCACAAGGATCCTTTAAGACATCAGCCAGTGAACTGGGCTCAAAAGACAAAATGTCAAGAAAAGTGTTCAACACTACATGCCTAATGAAAGCAATGACATGCTGCATGGTGAAATGCAATACTGCTTTAATGACAGTGTTAAAACTAGACAAACATGTATAAATAGTGTTTTATGTAGAAAAGTAATCACCATTTGAACAAATATAAGATTATTCACATATAAGCAGTCAGAGGGTCCTGATCATTGCTAGGCCTCCGGTCTGGAGCAAACATCCACATGTAAAGTCACACCCACTGACACACAATAGTCCACAGTGCAAACAGTATCAGATCCGTGGTTCCCACTGATGGGTATTCACTCACATAATGGGACACACCAGAAGAAAACATAATTGATGGATGTCATGTCACATCAACTGCATTCATTATTCACAGGAGAATGAGGATATTGTCATGTGCATTTGTGCAACAAGTTTGTACAATTGCACACAGTTACCCAGATAATAAATTAAAATAATAATAAAAAGGAAATCTATTATCCCACTGTGCTTAACAAGAGAGGCCAAAGATCTTCCTATAGTAGCGCGCACACACACACACACACACACACACACACACACACACACACACACACACACACACACTTGGATTATCTATAGGGTGAAATATTATCCCTGGATGTGTGAACGAGTAAAAATAGAGAGAGATGCAGTTTAAATGTGGACCTCCTATCATGCTCTCCAGCAACTCAGAAAAAGTGCAGTCAGCAAACACTGGTGATCATTTCTGCACGCTGCATCTGCTAATGTGACATCAGTTTTAGTGTCAATTTAAACACACTAAAATTCAAATTTGAATTACTCTTTCACTAAGCCCACCTTGAAACTTACTGAAAAAAACGTACTCAGCCATTGTTGCCGTTCACCATATTACTAGACTTATTCATGCAAGTCCATGGATGTTCTGGGTGCTTTGATAGTTAGATGATTTTAAGAAAATAAAGAAATTACTCAAATATGATAAAACTTTGTTGCAAAGAACTTTATATTTACTTTTATTTTACACTGATTCACAGATTCACAGCCTTTTAAAGTCACAATACTGTATAATTGAAGGAGTTTTTTTTTTTATCACTTTGAGCACATTTTACAGAACATAAAAATTAACTGTTCACATAAATCTCCAATTCTTTCCCATGGAATGTTTTATAAAGCTCCTCTGACTTAGCAACCGTTGTCAAGGGTTACTCAAGGGAGCTTACAGGGTTACTCAAAATAAATCACGATGATGCTTAATGCAGATACACTGAACAAAATTATGAAAACCGAAAACCAGTCAGTATCTGGTGTGACCACCATTTGCCTCAAGCAGTGCAACACATCTCCTTCGCATAGAGTTGATCAGGTTGTTGATTGTGGCCTGTGGAAAGTTGGTCCACTCCTCTTCAATGGCTCCGGAAGTTGCTGGATATTGGCAGGACCTGGAACACGCTGTCGTATACGCCGATCCAGAGCATCCCAAACATGCTCAATGGGTGACATGTCCGGTGAGTATGCTGGCCATTCAAGAACTGGGATGTTTACAGCTTCCAGGAATTGTGTACAGATCCTTGCAACATGGGGCCGTGCATAATCATGTTGCAACATGAGGTGATGGTCGTGGATGAACGGCACAGCAATGGGCCTCAGGATCTAAGGATCACGGTATCTCTGTGCATTCAAAGTGCCATCAATAAAATGCACCGGTGTTCGTTGTCCATAACATACGCCTGCCCATACCATAACCTCACCGACACCATGGGCCACTTGATCCACAACTTTGACATCAACAAACCACTTACCCACATGACACTATACACGCTGTCTGCCATCTGCCCTATACAGTGAAAACCAGGATTCATCTGTGAAGAGAACACCTCTCCATGCAGAGCATGCAGATGAGCTTCCCTGAGACGGTTTCTGACAGTTTGTGCAGAAATTCTTTGGTTATGCAAACCGATTGTTGCAGCAGTTGTCCGAGTGGCTGGTCTCAGACGATCTTGGAGGTGCTGTGAAGATGCTGGATGTGGAGGTCCTGGGCTGGGGTGTGGTTACACGTGGTCTGCGGTTGTGAGGCTGGTTGGATATACTGCCAAATTCTCTGAAACGCCTTTGGAGACGGCTTATGGTAGAGAAATGAACATTCAATTCACGGGCAACAGCTCTGGTGGACATTCCTGCAGTCCGCATGCCAATTGCACGATCCCTCAAAACTTGCGACATCTGTGGCATTGTGCTGTGTGATAAAACTGCACATTTTAGAGTGGCCTTTTATTGTGGCCAGCCTAAGGCACACCTGTGCCAATAATCATGCTGTCTAATCAGCATCTTGATATGCCACACCTGTGAGGTGGATGGATTATCTCGGCAAAGGAGAAGTGCTCACTAACACAGATTTAGACAGATTTTGAACAATATTTGAGAGAAATAGGCCTTTTGTGTACATACAAAAAGTCTTAGATCTTTGAGTTCAGCTCATGAAAAATGGGGGCAAAAACAAAAGTGTTGCGTTTATAATTTTGTTCAGTGTATATATATGTGTGTGTGTGCTTATACATATATATACATATATATATACATACATACAATGGTAGTCAGAATTGATGGCACCCCTGATAAATATGATAAAAAATGGCTGTAAAAAATAAATCTGCATTGTTTATCCTTTTGATCTTTCATTCAAAAAATTCACAAAAATCTAACCTTTCATTGAAGTAAAAGAATTGAAAGTGGGGGGTAAATAACATTATAAAATAAATGTTTTTCTCCAAAACATGCTGGACAGAATTGTTGGTACCCTGTTATTAAATACTTTTTGCAACCTCCTTTTGCCAAGATAACAGATCTGAGTCTTCTCCTATAATGCCTGATGAGTTTGGAGAACATCTGACAAGAGATCAGAGACCATTACTTCACACAGAATCTCTCCAGATCCTTCAGATTCACAAGTTCATGTTGGTGCTTCTTCTGTTCAGTTCACTCCACTCATCAGGTCAGGGAACTGGGACGGTCATGGCAGAAGCTTCATTTTGTGCTCAGTTACCCATTTTTGTGTTGATTTTGATGTTTGTTTTGGACCGTTGTCCTGATGGAAGATCCATCCACGGCCCATTATAAGATTTCTAGCAGAAGGCGTCAGGTTTTGATTTTTTATCTGTTGGTATTTGCTAGAATCCATAATACCATGTATCTGAACAAGATGTCCAGGACCTCCAGCAAATAAATAGGCCCACAACATATAAGATCTAGCAGTATATTTAACCGTAGGCATGGGGTACTCTTCATCCCTGTTTGCACCAAACACATCTGGTGGGCTTGCTGCCAAAAAGCCCTTTTTTTTGTTTCATCTGACCACAGAATCCGGTCCCCTCTGAAGATCCAGTCGTGTCTAAAAACTGAATATGCTGGAGTTTATTTTTGGAGGAGCGAGGAGGATTTTTCTTGAAACCCTCCCAAACAACATGTGGGGATGTAGGGGTTGTTTGATCATTTTTTTTAGGCTTTCTGACCCCCAAGACTCAACTAATCTCTGCAATTCTCCATCTGTGATCCTTGGAGAGTCTTTGGCCACTCAAACTTTCCTCCTCACCGTCCATTAAGACAATATAGACACACGTCCTCTTCCTGGCAGATTCGTAACATCTTTAGTTGATTGGAACTTCTTAATTATTGCCCTGATGGTCAAAATGGGGATTTTCAATTCTTTAGCTATTTTCTTACAGCCACTTTCTATTTTGTGAAGCTCAACTATCTTTTGCTGCACATTATAACTATATTCTTTGGTTTTACTCATTGTGATGGATGATTAAGGGAATTTGGCCTTTGTGCTTCCTCATATTTAAACTCCTGTGAAACAAGAAGTCATAGCTGGACAATTTCATGTTCCTAGTCACCCTGGTGTGCTAAATAAAGGTAAATATTAATGAGAATATCCTTCAGAGATATTTTTCTTATAAAAAATTCTAGGGGTATCAATAATTGTGGCCAACGTGTTTTGGAGAAAAACATTTATTTCGTAATGTTATTTACCCCCCAATTTCAATTCTTTTACTTCAATGAAAGGTTACATTTTTGCGAATTTTTTGAAGGAAAGATCAAAAGGATAAACAATGCAGGTTTATTTTTTTACAACCATTTTTGTTTATATTTACCAGGGGTGCCATTAATTCTGACCACCACTATATATATATATATATATATATATCCTGCATCTATCCAGCAAGATGTCTGTAAATAAAGAGCAAGCGCCCATCTCTGCCATGACCGCAGTGGGTCTTTCCTGCCTCTTCGTAGCCTGTTCTGTGATAGGAGCTAATCAGAGTCTCTTTCTCACTAAAGGCCTGCTAGCTGAAGTCACTTAGCAGGGTTAACGTCAGGCATAATGAAATATTAAAGTCTGTCTGTAACTGCCACTATTGTTGCCCCTCGGAATAAGATATAACCCATTTTTGACAAGTTTTCATCCTCCTCACATAGAAGACACTACACGCAAACCAAATCAGCTACAGAGAACAGGGTAATGAATAATCTATTTCATATTCCAAAGGCACCCGCTGCTTGGAGAAGGAGAGAGAGAGAGAGAGAGAGAGAGAGAGAGAGAGAGAGAGAGAGAGAGAGAGAGAGAGAGAGAGAGAGAGAGAGAGAGAGAGAGAGAGAGAGAAAGGAGGGAAGGAGACAGGGAGACATAGAGGGTGAAAAAGAATGAAAAGAAAGGAAGAGAAAAAAAAGAAGGGAAAAAATAGATGCAGCAGATGATACCGCCAGCCAGCCGAAGGCGTCACGTGACACCTCTAATGTTTAAATAATAAAAAAGGGGATATAAACAAATCATTAGCCCCCCCGAAGGTTGTTTAATGCAATTTCTTAATGAACATAATAGCCACAACTAATAATGAAAGAAAATAAAAACATCTAAATGGGCCCCAACTTATCGTCAGCGCTCAATTATTTCCTTGTCAAGTTGTTATGATTTAATGAGCCCCAGTGGGACTGACGGCTGTCAGTCAGCTCTGACTTTTTGACACCATTACAACTTCAAATAGAGCCGCAGCCACGCTGCTTTTCCACCAGCCACACGCTGCTGAGAGGATCTGACAGGCCCAAGTAGAGAGAGAGAGAGAGAGAGAGCGAGAGACAGATAACGCACACACAGACACTGAGCCAGCAAAAGACACCAATACACATCCAAGTCATTACATGTACAGCCGACTGATGTCTCGCATACACACTCGCAGGTGTGGGAAACACGCATGTGAGGAAAACAAGGACAAACAAATCTCATTGCTATCGTACTTAAACGCACACTCTCTTTCTCTTCGCCATTTGATGCAAAACCCAATCACAGAGGTCATTATCTGATGAGGTTTGTTAAACTGGCGGGATTCAGCTCCCCCTCATCCTTTCTCTTCCTTCCTCAACTTAATGATAACTCTCAATAGGTTGGCCCCACATGGGACACGCGGAGCCGCACTATTTTGTTGGCCATTAATTTGGCGCTTTGAAGCCATAGCTGTGAAGTAGAGGCAGAGAAAACCCCCCACCAGGCTGCTTCCAAAATAAGACAATCCACCGGCCTGAAACAGAATATCAAATGCCGTCTGCCTGTCTGTCTGACAGTCCATCTGTCTGTCCGCCAGGCACCTCGATTGGCAGAGGTGTGTGCGCATGCGTCACGTGTGGCAGGGCTGTTGAGCTTGAGGTGATAGGAAGAGCTGTGGCACGTGTGTTAAAACCTAGTTCCAAAACCTAGTGAGTTGCCTACGTAGGCATCATCACAGGAGCGCTCCCCGTGTGAAGGCCAAGAGATGAAGGCCTAATAATATGCTGCCTTTTAAGACACCTTCTTTGCCCAAATTTTAAGGCAGCATAATTTGTGGGGAAAAAAGAATTCACAGAATGCAATGTGACAACTCTGAAAAAAACAAATTTAAAAAAAATAAAACTAAGATGCAGGACGAACTAAGAAAAATGTCCATTATATAGCTGATTCAACACCAAAAACAGCTGTACTTCATTTTACCTAATGTTTTTTTTTTAAAGATTTAATTTTGGCCGTTTTATTAGGATAAGACAGTAGCTAGACAGGAAGTGAGGTGGGAGAGAGAGAGAGAGAGAGAGGGGGGGGGATGGGATCGGGAAAGGTCCACGAGCCGGGACTCGAACTTGGGTCACCCGAAGCACAACGGCGCTACATGCACTTGCCCACGAGGCTATCGGCGCCTTCACAAACATCGATTATTTATCCTTCGCATTGTAATTAGATGCTAATAGCGAACTTTAAAAAACTATTTATTAAAAAAGGACAAATAAAATGAAATGTTGATAAACATAATATAAAAATATATACAATATATAACAATATACATAAAAATATAAATATAAAATTGATTATTTGACTTTATGTTTAACACATTATGCCATTAGCTTCACAACATGCTAACAGCTAACTCTTCAAAGTCGACATGAAATGGAAGTTGAGAAATGGCTTCTTGAACAAGACGTCGGACGGGACTTGATGTTGTTCGACTGCATCGATTCACTAAAAGCGTTTGACTCATTTGCAACATGTATTCGAAAATGTTTACCTTTAGCTTGACAGCAAACTCTTTCAAATAAATATTTTTTGTAGTCTGTTCAAAGTTGCTGACAATGTAAAGGGTCCCAAATCAGTTATTTATGAGGTATAATTTCAGCTAGTGATGCTGCTTTGGACGTCAGCTGCCTATGTAGGCATTAGACATCAAGGGAACTCACTGCGTTTTGGAACTGAGCCGGAGTGTATGGCGATACACACATAAATATATAAAAGTACACAAACTGGAATCCTCACATAAATAACAAACTAACTGAAATGAACTATTAGCACATAGTTATCTTTACCTTCTTTCTTCTACCCTAATACGCAAACAGCAGGTGAAAGCCTGGAGCAGACTCCCAAATTTCGCATATTTCCATACTGATGCTTGCTAGTTGGTCTTCCTATAGGAATAATGAAGTACATTTGCAACATTGCACAGTAGAGACAAATGATGTGATTTTAATGTCAAACATTGATGGCTAAAACAAATTCCAGATAAATTGAAAGAAAGATACAGCGAAAAATACAGTACAATTCATCTGAAATGACAAATAAATACAGGAAATACATTTCTTATTAGTACGACTGACTACGGTTACTATCATGCTGTCAGATTTGATTAGTAAAGGTAAGAGTGGACATGGATATTTTCTTGTTCAAAGCAGTCCTGCTGGTTTAACTAAACACATGCGAGGTCTTTGCTGACCTTAGAGGAACAGCGTGAGAAGCTACTAATCCTGGATGAAGGGGGACTGAGAGACGGGCGTGTGACCTTTGGGCTGTGTGTAGTGTGTGATTCTGCACCGTGTGCTAAATGGTACTGCTCCGGGGGCCTTGCCTTGTGTACGGCTCACACACACACACACACACATATACCTGATGGATAGGAATTTCCAGTACCTTTTGGCTCTCATGCCCTTTTCCCGTCTACAAAACCCCCCAAAACTAAACATTAAACAGCAGGTTATGACATAGGTTGATGTTCGTCTTCCTGTTCTTCATCCATCTGATGTTCTCATCATGGTCCTTGTGTCCACACATCCGTGCCGGGTTTCTCTCTGGGTCGGTAAGTTTAAAAAGTAATGGACGCAGCATAAATATAAGGAGAGAGAGGGTAGACACGGTCCCGCTCCGCTCGAGAGCAGCGAGGAGAGGCCCCCTGTCACTGCCCACCAGGAATGATTCATGTGAACAATTTGTCCTAATTACTCCAGCCCAACACTTTTGTCACTATTAATCTTACACACACGCTCGTACACACTCACACATGCACGCATAGGGCCAGTCAGTGGAGATCAGTGCCCTCGCAAATTGAAATAGATGGCCAAGACGATGGTGAGGAGGATGATGGCCCCCAGGATGAAGACCAGGACACGATTCTGAATGATCCTGTGGGTGAGGAGAGGGAGAGATGGAGAGAAAGAGAAGACAAGAGAAAGAGATTTTATGTTAAGGACATTAATCGAGACAGTAGTAAAACCTACGATTTAACATCTTCACACAAAATAACATGCATGTGATCGAGTACATGCCTCGCATCAAAAATGAATAATTTTTTTTCTGACTGAACTCAAACAGATTTCACTTCAGTCAGATCGGTCTAAAAAAAACAAACACATACTATTGTGCAAAACATGTCACAACGGCATGACAACTTTGCCTTTTTCCTCACCATCTGTCTGCAGACACGCTCAGAGCATTTATTTCTCTCTAAAAAGTAAAAAGTGTAGCTTGTGGCATTCCTCCAGCTAATAAAATTCACATATTTACTGAAGGAATTCTCCATAAAACTCACTTTCCTATTATCACATGACCAAACAAAAAAGGCAATCAGTGCCTGAAAGACTCCATAGATTCACTCAGTAATTCACAAAGTTCTACAAATCAGTTGCATATTTATTTATTAAACATATTATGCCCAATTTAATTGTGATTTCAAGTATAATTCACAATAACAGAAAAAGAGTAACAACAAAAATACAGTAAAAACAGTAACATTGTGAAATATTATTGCAATTAAAATAACGGTTTTCTATTTTGATATACTTTAAAATGTAGTTTATTCCTGTGATGCCAAAGCTGAATTTTCAGCAGCATTACTCCAGTCTTCAGTGTCACATGATCCTTAAGAAATCATTATAAAATGCTGATCTGCTGCTCAAGAAAACATTTCTTCATTTCATACACTTTACCATCCATATCATATCATACAGCAGAATTTTCCCCCAAAAAAGAAAATGCTGAAAAATGTCTGTTTGCTCAGAACTGAGAAAAACAAACTGTTTGAAAAGTGACAAAGTGGGTGTGTGGATGAGTACAGTGAGGGTGAGAGCAGGAGTTGAGACCCTGGGATGATCTCTCGGGGTGAGTTTTTGTCTCCAGTGTCATTCCTGATAAATGACAGAATTATCCCATGTGCTGACATGTGGAGAGAGCAGGACCACTGTCCACTCCTATAAGCAGGAGATGAATAACTCACACACACCCATTCATCACCACTGCAGCCGAGCAGCACTCTTCCCCATCCAAACACACACACCTCTCACAGATACAGAGATGTACAGTAAAGAAAGCAAAATAGCATTACAATCCACACCTCAATGCTGCTGCACAAAACTGACTAGTATTCATGCGTTTATGCTCCGATATGTTTATTTTGATACGATAAACCATCAGAGGCTTTT
Organism: Squalius cephalus; assembly: GCF_949319135.1. NCBI lineage: Eukaryota > Metazoa > Chordata > Actinopteri > Cypriniformes > Leuciscidae > Squalius > Squalius cephalus. Next base: position 26,083,222 of record NC_137140.1, read on the forward strand.
TTCACTGCACTGACGAAAGGTGAGCTCTGATTGGATGCTAGGCTGGCATAATTCATAATTGGGAGTGCATGCTTGACGGAGGACATTAATCAGAGCATGTTTAGCAAGGCCAGATCTCCCACATGTCTCTTTAAGTAACATTCATTATTTACACTGGCTACACACACACACGTTAGGTTTTGGTATCTTAGTGGGGAATTTCCATAGACAATGTTTTTTTATACAGTACAAACTGTATATTCTATCCCCTAACCCTATCCCTAAACCCACACCCAACACACACACACACACACACACACACACACACACACACACACACACACACACACACACACACACACACACACACACACACACACACACACACACACAAACAAACTCCAAGCAAGAGGACAGACTGTTCATGATGTTCAGAGATGTGCTGGTGCCTAAAGGGACAGGAAACAGCCGTGGGAGAGGGACGAATGGGAATTCTTGGGTCTGTTTAAAGAATGTGTGTTAAAAGATGGTAGGGCTGATTCTGTGCTCAGTGCTACTTGAGGTAAGCTTATGTCAAGATCATGTGACCCTTACGTATTTTCCAATTCCTGTTAATCAATATTAAGATAAAGTACACTATTCAGAAGTTTCAGGTCAGTACATTTAAATAATAATAATAATAATAATAATAATAATAATAATAATAATAATAATGTTTTCAGCAAGGAAACATTAAATTGATCAAAAGTGACTACAAAGACATTTGTCATGCTACAAAATATTTCAATTTCAAATAAATGCTGTTCTTTTGAACTTCTATTCATCAAAGAATCCTGAAATAAATGTGTCATGGTTTCCACAAAAATATTAAGCAGCATTATTACTTTTAACATAGATGATAATAAGAAATGTTTCTTGAACAGCAAATCAGCATATTAAAATGATTACTGAAGGATCATGTGACACTAAAGACTGAAGTAATGATGCTAAAAATTAAGCTTTGCCATCACAGGAATAAAATACATTTTAAAACATATTAAAATATAAAAAGTTATTTTGATCAAACAAATTGAGCCTTGGTGAGCATTAAATACTTCTTCCAAAAACATTAAAAAGTCTAACAGACTACAAACTTTGTATATAAATAGATGAACATTACTGTCTTTTGACAAATTGTTACCATGATTTTAAAATCAATAAGCCAATTGAAGCTGTTCTGCACAATGATTCTACCCTGGTAAAAAGGGTTTAGGCAGGATCGTCATTTAATGTGTATTTTAACACACAACCTCAAGAAAATTCATGGACTCATAAATCAATTTCTACTAACCTTAATTTTCTGACCAAAACCTCAGCTGTAGATTTTTGACTGAAGTGCAAGAGATTAAATACAGTGTGTGTGTGTGAGAGGATCAGGGGCCAGGCTGAGCTGTTAGCAGTAATGTAGATTAATCTGCCTTTGGTAAGGCTGCTCTGACAGGCCCTTGAGGGTGGGCGGAGAGGCCCCGGGCAGCCCCACATCCAGAGCGAGTGAGTGAGTGGCCCAGTCATCACAGAGAGCAGCCACGCTTCCTTCACTTCAACAACACCAGGCCTAAAAACACTCTGAAAAAAGCACTGGAAAGTGCACACATCTATTCACTGAGTACCGTTGTAATTTGAGGAACATGTTTGGGGAAGTAATTCATCCTGTCATGTACGAGAGCTCAAATACTCACTGATGGAGGGGAACTTTTGTCTGTAAACTTTAAAATCTTGCCTTATGGCAGTCCCTTTCAACTTCAACTAAATATAACCACAAATGGATTTCAAAGAACAGAAGAACCGAAACACTATTTGTACACCTTTTGCACCTCTCTCAGAACCAGTCTGCATACTTGAGAGCCAAATGATGATGTAACTGACTGTTACTAATTTTTTTTATTACTGTTACTTATTTATTTTTCTCATTACACTGTATATTTGAATAACTTGAGTACTGGACTAATGCTGCTGAAAATTCAACTTTGCCATCACAGGAATAAATTACATTTTAAAATTAATAAAAATAGAAAACAGCTATTTTAAACTAATAATATTTCATAATATTACTGTTTTTATTGTATTGTTATTGTATCAGATTGAAAGCTGATTCTCATAAAACTGTATTTTCTGCTTGCTTTTTTCAAGGTAAATTTAGGTGTCTTTCCAAAAAAAGGACACTTGAAGACTCCAAAATGACACCAAATAACCAAGTGATATAAGGAATCCATATAATTCATAAATTTATGCACACACCAAAGCACCCATGAAAAAACAAATAAACAAAAAAAGAAACATTCACAGTGTATATTATGTGTTCAGTGCAACAGAAGTCAAGTTGCGATACCGAACAGGACCACATGGAGATGGCAAAAAAAAAAAAAAAAAAATTAAAATCAACCACCTTGACCTGACTGCATATACCTACTACAGTATATCATCTATTCAGAAATACTAAACACAGCAACATGACACATGGCACATGACAAATCAAAACATCATCCTGAATGTGTGTGGAAACAATGTGAATGTACTGAAATATGTCTGTGCATACCGTAGATACAATGTGCGATCACTGCATCAAGTGCGCACACACAGTTTGTTTGCGCATCAATATAAAGGACGCGTGCTTACTGTACGTCACTGCTATCGTCTTTACCATGATTACAATCCTCATCCATCAAAACTTTACTAGCAAGACGCTGGTTTGCTTTATCCAGTCGAGAAACGTAGTTTCCGTATCATCTGGCCATACAGCTGTTTTACAGCGAAACATGCACTGAAGTGAATAATTCACTGAAAATTATGGACTGCAAACATAGAAGTATAAAAAAAATTCTAAAGAATATCAATTTCTGCCCAGAGTTACAGGTGCTTGAGCCATTGTATATGTTCAGTGTGATAACCTCCAGACTTATATAATACAATATAATTAATATAATATAATATAATATAATAAAAACTATTGTTTAAAATGTTTGCAGTACATTTAATGGGTTGGAGTGATATTTTTCCTCCCTCAAATTTGGAAACGGACCAGATTGGAAACTACAACTGGAAAAGGAGCAATGGATACTTCTGTGACTAATCTATGGTTCCTCTACCTCTAGTCTCACCTGGGATGAATCACATTAAGGGGAGGACAGAGACAGAGAGAGCAGAAGAAAAGGTTATATCTGTTGCCTGTTTGATGGAGGTTCTATCCCATGCTGAACCATGTCTGGACAGAACAGAGCAGGACCCATCAAACCGCATCCATCCTCTCTGTCAAACACATGACAGAGGGCTGGAGGAGACCTGTTCATGTTGTCACAGCTCATAGCTCAGGGTAAACCTTCTTTTACATGTTCACTTTTTCTGTCTCTCTCTAGCTTAGGTCGGAAAAAAGAACCAGGGGCTCAATAATGCACATGTAAAATCAAATAAATAAAGGTTTCTTCAATGTAGCATATAAAGTAAAAATCATAACATTAAAACTTCACTGACTCACAACCATGCTCAACTAATATTAAATATTAAACACTTCAAGTACTCACACTTGTTAAATTGTTAGCATGATCTCATGTACCAATAGAAATTTATTATGTCTAGTTGGGCCAGAGATAAGACTCTACGCAGTTCAATTCCCATGCTGGAATAAATGAATTTATGTTTTTTAATGAACCAAGTCAAACTGTAACTCTGGTAGATCACATTTGGTTTTATTTCATTGACTTGATTAAACTCACTCAGCAAAACCTATTCACACACTACTACTGCAAAATATTACCTAAAAAAGGTAAAAACTATAGTAATTTAAGTATATTAACAATCATAAATTAAAGAACACGAACATTTCAGTTTGGGATCGGTTAAAAATTTTTGTTTTTGAAAGAAGTCTCAGCTAACCAAGACTGCATACAGAATTACAGTATAAAAAAATACAGTATAAACCGTAATATTGTGAAATTCCTACAATTTTCTTTTTTTAATGTATTTCAAAATGTATTTTTTTATGTCACGCTGAAGCTGAATTTTCAGCAGCCAATACTCCAGTCTTCAGTGTCACATGATCCTTCAGAAATCAGTCTAATATGCTAATAATTTGGTGCTCAATAAATATTTCTTATTATTTTCAATATTGAAAACAGTATGCTTAATATTTTTGTGGAAACCTTGATACATTTTTTCAGGATTCTTTGACGAATAGAAAGAATAGCATTTACAGAAGTAGTTTTTTTGTAACAATGTAAAAGTGTTTACAATCACTTTTGATTCATTTAAAGCATGCTTGCTGAATAAAAATATTATATTATTTTCTTTAAAAAAACATACTTTTGAACAGTAGCGTATAACTTTACATGTATAACGTGAAGACAAGGATCCACAGCATCTGTCCCAAATACAGTACTTATTTAATAAATAAGGTATGCACAGACATTTATTTTATTACTATAAAAAATCTATAAATTAAAAGTTTTTCCTGTTTAAGAATAATTAAAAAGTTGGATAAAAGTCACGTTATGTCAGCAATAATCAACAGACCCCCCCCCCATTTACATTTTTTATTTAATTATTTATTTAAATTTTATAAAAGATGATCAAACCACCTAATTATGTTTGTGTTTTTTATGGTGGTGTCTGGAACCCTCAAACCCCTCTTCAATTGAAGACCCTTCAGTTGAGAATCTCTGTCTTAAGCACACTGTGACTTTCTCAGTGTGAAGCTCACAAGCTGAACATTATACGTAAGCAGGCACTGCCAAAATAACTCCTTCCAAAAGCAGCAGACAAAATTAAACTGAGTCAATTGGGTTAAAAACATAAGTCTAACCTCAGAAGCACAACGCCAAAGAATGAACGACTGTGTGTGTGTGTGTGTGTGTGTGTGTATGTGAGTGTGTGTGAGAGAGAGAGAGAGAGAGAGAGGGAGAGAGAGAGCGAGAGAGAGAGCGAGAGAGAGAGAAAGAAGGAGAGCGAGTTCAAGCTACGAAAAGCCCATTTATCAGTGGAGGTGGTAGAGGAGACAGAGACAGATGAAAATAATGAGGAGTTTTCTGTCAGGAAAGATTTACAAAATCGTACCCGCGTTATTAAAATTTAAAACCTTTTTCCCCTTCTTTCCCACTATTTTTTTTCTCTCTCTCGTACACTCTCAGTTCCCCTTATTAGTAGCCCTAATGAGGGCAGTGGTACACCTCTACGCCTGTGTGTGTGGGGGGAGGTGGGTGATGGAAGTTTACCCCATTTGAACACCACCACCACCCAAGCACCACACACACACAAACACACACATATATTCATAAACACACACACCCTTTCACAATCATCCCAAAACAAAACATCCCCCAGCAAACTCTCATAACACCACAAACTGAAAACAAACACATATACAGTCTAAAACCTGCATTTTTGTCATTTAAACCTCTTAATAAACAGCAAGTTTTAGAAGTCTGAAACAATTAAAACAGTGCAACGTAATATGAAATAAAAATACTACATATTCTAGTCACTAATCATATAAGCAAATTTGTGACTAACTTTCATAAATTTGAGTGTTCATTTACTTTTGAAGCCGATAAAAGGAATAGCTGACTGTGAGTGGTCTGTATTTTCTTTTTTCTTTCTTTTTTTAACCATATCATGTATTGTACTGCACTGGAGCCAGACAGAAGCAAAAGAAGTGAAAGTGGGAGGAGAGTCAGCAGGATCAATGTGTTCACTAATGGTCTGACTGATGGACATGATTCTCTACGTGTGTTGGTACGGTGAGGAAGGCCTGTGGAACTGATCCTGTGTTAAGAGTGTGTGATCACACTCTAACAAAGATAAATGTTTTAGCAGGGCTTCTCAGCTGCCTTACTGTACATGTCAAAGCGGCCTTTAAACCACCTTACCTGTCAATAGCTCAGAGCTTTAGATGTAATAAAGACAGGCAATAGCGTTCTTTTGTAGTCGCTTTCAGAGTGACGTAGAGAGTCAGCATTAGCAACTGTGATGGAGCTAGCAGCTGTCAGTGAGAACTGGACTGAAGGGTGATTTTGAGATTTATGCCAATGGTACAATTATGTTTTGACCAATTAAATTCATTTGCCAAAATGTTGCCATCTTAACATTGAGACATTGGCCAATAACTGTACTCACAACCTGGCAAGTTTTCCAATAATCTTATTAATTTTTTTAGTAAATAGTGTAAAAGTTAAGTTACAAAACATACCGGACACATCTGTTCTCTAAACATCAGCATCAGGCTATTGACAACCTATTTAAAAAATGTCATGTTCAGTACATGGGAAGAGCATGAACAGGAGGGACTTTACAAGACTTTTAAGGCTTAATCAAACACACACACACACACACACACGCATACAAGAACGCCAGAAAAAAAAAAACTGCATTTAATTGCATGTAATTGACTTAAAAAGTCCCCAGCACTGTGTAATTTCCAAAAGAAAAACAGTAGTTTGCCCTCCAGAGCATTCTGAAACGCATATACACACCCACACACACACCATGGCTACTTTAACAGGGCTGAAGTGTATAATAGAGCCGTTAAATAGGGTTTTATTAGCGTGATTATGGGGTGGTGGAGCTTGCTACAGTACTCTTATCATCTGGAGCTGGACTCAGGAGCCGCTCCAATCAGTGAGGTCTGACTGTCCTATCACGCACCGTTGTGTAGATTCAGGAAGAATATCACTGAACTTTGGTTGGCACAGATGAATCTTGAGATGTTGCCAGTGCTGCGACTGTGAATGCCTCCTAATGATTTCACTCCATATCCCCCTTTCTCGCTGTCATCATGTCTATCATCAGAACGACATGCCGCCTGTGCAACCCACTCATGGAGAAGTCTGCTTCTTAACATGGATCAACAAACTAAGACGAGTGTAAAAGGTTATAAAGGGAATTGCTGAAGAGAGAGCACCAACACACAGGCATGAATATTGTACACATACACACAGGCTGAGACTGGCAAATCACACGGCCCCGTTCAACTCGTAGCGCTCCAACTCTGAAAGACAAACGAGCTCCTGCACATTTGGAGCAGCCCATGTGTCGGTAAGCTGTCTTTATGAGCTACACACACACATACATAACGAACACTTCTACGCCACACACTCATGTATTTTTTATTGCCCAGCTAACAATCTGACTAGAAACCTAGACTGGGATTTTAGACCCCTACAGGAGGAAAGAGGGAGGGATGGAGAGTGAGACTAGGAGAGAGGGAGTAAAACAGAAGATGAGTTCAGAATCAGGTGCTATTTAAAAAGGTTGAGACCGAGAAACGGAGAAACACTTAGTTGGCACTACTTCCTGGAACCTCTTTTGCTCGCAAAAGATTCCAGCAGCTGTAGCCTGCTGTCGTGGAGTGTCCAAGCGAGATTCCCTGCTCCCTCTAATTTTCCAGGAGCCCGGGACCTAACTGGCACTCTGCCAACTTAGTAGCACTCTCTTGATTTCTGTTTGAAAATCTAGTGAGTTGCCTATACGTAAACAGTACTTTAAGGCATTGTAGTTGAATTCCAACATGAAAGATGCCTCAATATGGACAACCTCATTTCAAACTCACAAAATATGTCGACATATATCGATCTAACATCGTTTTAAAAGGTAATGAATCGATTGTATCGATACTAGGAAATAACGCATTGGATTTAAGCACGTCAGACTTTATAAGGATGTTTTTTTCTTAGCACTTTTAAAGATAAAGGCGTTAAACGTTACTCGATTCAGTCTGCCTATCTGTGACGTGATCGCCATGCGTGACGCGCCAGCAGCAGCGCAAAGACAACAAGCAGCGCAAAGTCTCTCACCTCAGAAAAACGGACTTTCCTGTCCTATACTGCAGTAGCGCGCACTCTTCAATTGCACGCGCAAATGCGGCAGCGTGCGCTGCAGGCTTATATCGTTTCACTATATATAAAGCACAAAATAAACTACAAGCATGCAACGTCGTTACGTTTTAAATTAGAAAAAAACGTGTTGTCCAGATTCAGTAATTGATACCTGATTCCCTTTCAAGAATTTTTGGCTAAAAAGTCACTGAATCGATTTCAAGTCACTGAATCGTTTTGGATCGTATCGTTCTAAATGAACCAATATCGTCCTTGAATCGTATCGACAACCACGAATCGCGATACGAATCGAATCGTTGTTAAAATGAATCGTTACACCCCTAATATATATATATAGTCAGAATTCTTGGCACCCTTGGTAAATCCTTTTGATCTTTTATTAAAAAAATTACAAAAATTTACTCTTCAACTCCACTACTATTACTGTGATTGTCTTAAATTTCCTCTATTTATACCTATATCACTAAAATATCCCATTACTTACCAATGTACCTGCATACACCACTATATCAATATCTATATATAGCTGTTTTCTCTCTTTGTTTTTGTTTTGTTTTTCTCTCTCCTGTATGTATATGTGTGTCATTGATTTCTTGCCTTGTGTAAGCTACTGTTTTGTTAATTTGCAAAAAAAAAAAAAAAAAAAAATCTAACCTTTTATTGAAGTAAAATAATTGAAAATAGGAAAACAAATGTGTTAAATGTTATATTATATAATTTAAAATATATAAAAAATACAAAAGTTATTTTGAAATTGCATTTCATAATATTACTGTTTTCCTGTATTTTTGATTCAATTAATGCAGCCTTATATTTAATGCAGCCTTATATTTAATGCAGCCTTATATTTGTGTTTGCTTTTCCATTTTTTTGATTATCACAATACTGTATTATTAACTTACCAACATGTTATTGTCAAACTCCACTGAAATTGAAAGTCAAGACTTTGTTATATAGCTGCCTATATAGTGTCTGCCAAAGAAGTCTAGGTAGGCAGCTCACTAGGTTTTGGACCAGAATTTCTTTCTTCTTCAGCTCTTTCATTCTGGCTTTTTTTTACATTTTTTTTTTTAATACTTTATCTCACCACTATCTCTTATTCTATAAAACTCTGGAATCTCTCAATTTCATCATTCCTCACTTATTTATGCCTTTCCTTTTCTTTTTCTCTATCTCTGGTTAGAAGGAGGATGTTGATGTCAAAACGAGGTAGCGGATTAGTGCATATCTCAGGAACTTTCTCAAGGAGGGCATGCCTGTTCTCCACCACAGCCAATAACAAGGCAGTAAATATTATGTCTGAGTTTATGTCATGGGTAAATGTGCTGAGGCAGCAGTCAGCGTACCACTACTAATCCTGATTTCCCAGCACCCAATGCAGGAAACTTCAGAGAAAACAGAAACCCTCACTTGGCTGCTCAAAGTTCTCCCAGAACCGTTGCACAGGTAGGTGTGCCTATTTGAAATAACTGGGAATTTTGAGGTTGTGATAGATATACTGTATAAGCATTGCATTAAAATGTTTTTCCTTTAGGCTGTCGGGGCCTAACCTTTTCGTGAACTCAGCACAGGACACGCCACTGGTGAGGTTCAATGGACCAAACCACAAGCAAACAAGGTTTCAACAGGCTATAGATTGTATCTGTACTTGGAGACATATCACTAATTCCTGCTTTTGAAGACTTCCAATCTTTGACATCCCAACATCCTAACTGCACATTACTCTGTAATTTTTCTAGCTAGTCACTAAAATGTAAGTCTTTTTAGAGGCGCTTACAGAAACATGAGATAAAGACACCCAGGTAAAGCAACACTGTCTTTAACTCCTGACGTCCTCCTTTAACTCCCTATGCTCTGACCTACAGTACAAGGCTGAGCAGGATATTGAGACTTACTCGCAGTGTAATACGATCCCTCAGCAGCGCTCCAGGTTGACTGTGAATACAACGGCATTTATAAAAGCGAGATAAATTACTTTCACACAATTTGGGCGCGCTGCTAAGATTTCCGACAGAAAAGGTGGCTGCATTCCTTGAGGGAAGCAGCTGGGGATTGTATTTCCAGGCTTGTTGAAAGGGTGTAACACTAACCATGGAACCATGGGCCTCCAAAACTATGATGCTCATAAATTTTTATTGTTTGTTCAGTATTGAAATCTCATTAGAACTCATAAATCAGTGGTCTGTGTTGGCTGGTGACTTTCATGGAGAGCAGAGGAAAAAGGAAACGAAAGAATGGTTGAAGTTCTGGACGCTCTGTGTTAGGCGGGTCTGACCCGAGGCCATAGTTTGTAACATCTCAGTGTTGTGTTACACTAACAAAATCTAGTTATGAAGAGACAGATAAATAGAGCAAATTTCTAGAAGAAAAATGTGAGGCTACACAATTTAATATTTTATGGACCAAAATTTTCTGGCATTACTCAAAGTAAATTCCATAAAACACTCCAAGTTGTTACTGTTTCCCCCCCAAAAAGTCTAGAGACATGCTCTTTCCTTTTAATAACAAGCAACTTTACATAACATCATGCCGACATGTTTAGTTTAGCTAGAAGCCAAAGTAATAATCTCCACTCCCTCTAGTACATCCATTCACCCTGTGTTATTCTCTACAAGACCAGTGATACACATACCGCAGCAAGGCGATCATTTACAGCACGGATGTAATAAACAAATATTTATTTTATGGCTGACAAAGTTAACATGTAAATGTGATAAATGATATACGTTTAAATATGTTAACACCCTTTTTTAATATGACATCCCATCTGTTCTATTTGATTTCCAAAAACTAATTGGAAGCTGACAGCACCTGATCAGAGTGCACACACACAAAGTCCATAGTGAAGCACTTGTTTATCCACAAATGATGGAGAACTGACGAAAACACATTAGGGCTCAAATATTAGACTATGGACCTTTTTTGCTTGCGATATTTCACCAATGTGACTGCACCTTAATAAATAAAGTTTTTTTTTTCAAATCTATAGTATTTGTTTTTATGCGAATGAGACGAGTACAGAGTGCTGTTGAAACTGTTGTTAAGTGTCATCCACACAAACCAACAAACATAATTACATGTAGGCCTATTAATTGGTTATCTATTTTTTTTTTTTAAATCACTGTTTTAAACGGAAAAAATGCTAATTTCTGAAAATATATTATGATACAAACTCAAATACAAAAAAATCTTGCACGCTGCTGCAGCCTTGATCTCAAATTGCTACTGATTTGATACTGAGAATCAGTTTCAATACGAAGCCTGAAGTGACTAAAATTCACACTAACAGGAAATCTGTACAATGTAAAAGACATAACCACGGCACTACATGTCTTCAGAGAAGGCCATCATATGTGTGGCCAAAGATTGAGTGGAACTTGAAAAGACAAGGATACAATCAGGATAGGTTGGGGGGATATAGAGATGGTTATGCTTTTGAGAGGGAGCCTTTCAAATTCCTATCCAGAGGATAAAAGCTCTCAGAAAACAGCACTTAATCAGCTCAGTGCTTCAGCTGTCCTTGCCATGCTGTGTCACGGGAGTCACAGAGAGGAGCATCGAGTGTCCAAGATGACTCTGAAACAAAAACGGGGAGAGCGAGGGAGAGTGAAGAGTAGACCTTTCCAGCACCTTCTCAAATAAACACAAACTTCAGCCTTGAAGCTGTTGTTGTGTTCCACTTCTATCCTCAGGTGATTCTGGCTGCAAGAGGGTGAGGTTGCACTAATGGAAATATGGGAAAAATAATATTAATAGGAAAAGCAAAGCCCATGACTTATGCCGCTGCAAGGTCGACTCAAAAGACAAATGGAGGGAGGCCTGACATTTGGAGATTGCCATGGATCGAAACATTAAAGATAAATGACATTTTTACATTTTCTGAATAAAATGAGAGTGGTGCCATTATGCTATATAGGTTGCCATAGTGTTGCTATGAAGTTGTGGGCATTAGAATGTTACTATGGAGTTTTGGGTGGTTAGTTCAAGACAGGTCCTAACTTTTTAAAGTCAGTTAAATAAAAAGGTAGATCAGTCTAACTTGAATCAGAAAAGTATATGACTGATTATCCCTTGAAAAAATTCTAGTTGGTCAAATTAGTTCTTAAGACTTAACATAGTGGCTAAGTTTATGCAATTGGCCACAGCTGGTCTGTACGATAGTTTTGGTGCTAGTTATGGTCTATAGGATTTTCCAGGAGGAAATTTTGAAGTCTTCCTGAGAAGTTCATAATTATGATGTCAGGAGCTTTCAAATCACTTTGGTTAAAGCGAAATGGCAAATACTTTTTCAACAAAAATAAATAAATAAATAAAGCACTTTATTTTTGTAACTCTACTTCTACAAATTGATGAACAAAGAATGCACATAATTTAAATCAATTTATGAATAAATAAATAAACAATTTATTATGTTCTATCATAATTGTACAATTATATTGTATTTTGTACTGAAATGTCAATGTTATAGTAAATAAAATAAAATAGTATTTTCATACATTTCAACAAATTTACAGTCAACTAGAGCCACTGCATCCATCCTGTTTTTTCACTGACACAGCAATGAAAAACCCAAGTTTCCCCCTTATAATTATGGCATTGTGGTGGCATTAATGTGCGTTTAACTGTGCCATCTTTCAAACTTGACTTAAATGCACCATTGGTTTCATAATTTAAAAAAAAATAATTTTAATCATTCAGGAGAAGATTTTGTGCTTATAGCCTGCATCATCCTCTCTTCTAGAAGCTCTATAAAATGTGCATTTCACAGACAAACGCTGAGGTTATAATGTTCAGAAACAGTGTTCAAAATAAATTAACCACTCAAGTTCGTCAGCCTTAGGACAAACTTTTTCAGGAGTGGAAAAAACAGTGACAACACACTACCAGGCCTCGCCAACTTTTTTGCGGATTACGTGGGCAGAGATTATTTAAATGAGGAACATTATGACTTCATAAGATCCGGAAAAAGTTGTAGTTCTTGAAAAGTGGATTCTGTTAAACAAAATATCTCCTTTTGGAGTGGACCATGAGCTTTGTAACCCTGCAGATCTTTTTTTATGCTCAAACAGCAACATTACACACTAAATACAGTTGAAAAAGTGAAAAAGCATAATAAAACCCCTTTAAAAAAAAAAAACTTGCTTTTTTTTGTAGAAAAGGTACATCGCCATCTTGCTCCGGCTTAAGTGATTTGAGCTCACCTGACAACATAATTGCGACTTCCCAACTCATAATACAAACTCAAGTAGTGATACTGGAATAAAAAATTCCAGTGGTGAGAATGACTGATCTTTAAACTCAGTCTGCTGTCAAATAAACTGCCCATTTCTACACCGGTTCAACACCAGCTCATGCTGCGGAGAATCTTCCTCACAAGCTCCTGCAGCAGAGCTTCAGAAACCACAGTGTCATCCGACATCTTTCCACTTGACACTACAACAGGGGGTTTAGTCACTTTAAATAATCCATGCCGTTCCATTAAAATTGCAGACCCTTCTCTTCCTCTTACAAAACGTGTAGAAGAAACTCGTCCCTGGACTGGAGCAGACTACCGGAGAAAGAGAGAGGCAGAGAGAGAGGGAGAGGAAACGAAGGAAAGAGCACCTGGGGATGGACAGAGGGCTCGATGAGAAGGGGGTTCCTGAGTGACACTAATTCACTCATGATGACTTGCCGCTCTCCCCCCGCAGTACTGATTGAAGCGCAGGCCATCGGTTTGGTGCAATAACAGCGCTATTGACTTGTTGCACCGGCTCCATTTGGTTATTGCCCTGGAGGCTCCGATCAATAGACTCAGCACTAAATCTGACTAATCAGGCCCTGCAGCCTCCAAGGGTCAGGCTGAGGAAAACTCCAGAAAATCTATGCCACGAAAGAGGAAAAGAGGTAGAGAGAGAGAGAGACAGAAGAAAACACAGGAGGGGTTGAGAGAGTCCTCTAAGCTCACTGACAGCTGTGTGAATTAATTGACGAGGATTGCTGTTCTGCTATAAAACTCCTGAGCGGGAGATGGAGAGGTGGGCGGCGTGCGCGCTGAGCTGTCAAAGTGCGCCTAGTCTTCCAGTTCCTGTGACCCGACAGGTTACAGGTCAGGGGGCGCCCGTGCTGCCGAGGGACTGCACCGCAAACTAGTGTCAAGGAGGAAATCCATATCTGTGAAAAAATATGGATGTGCTTGAAACTGATTGTACTTCTTATGTAAACGAGAAGCATATTAATCATGTTCACGCAAAAAAAAGCAAAGATGAACCCGCTTGTCAATGTTTGTGGTCCCCGCTCTGTGAGCCTGTCTTTTTTTCTTCTTCTTCTCAGCTTAAGCAAGTCTGCTCTGTGATAGAATGGCTCTCTTTCCATAAACATACAGCCAGCATATCATAGTGGGACACTATGGAAAATTTATAAGGGAATGAAAATCAATAATTTATACCAAAGTCAAGCACTAGGGTTTTTTTTCCCTCCTCCGCGGCTGGTTCTGAGTGTGTGTGAGTGTATCCACATAGTGAGGGGAAGAAAAGAAGAGCAGAGGTCTGAATCTCAATGCTTTGAGAGAGAGAAAGGGAATGGAGGGCTGTGACAGACAGTCCCCCTTTTCAGCACCTTCTCTCTGAAACAAACACCAACTTCAGCCTTGTTTGTGCAGTTGTTGTTTTTTCACTTCTCTCTCTTTTTTTCTGTCATTTTCTCAGTGCCCTGCTGTCCAGGATCTTTTAGCTTACATGGGCATTTTCCTTTCTGCACACATCTACTCCCTGTAGTATCTTAGGCAGACTGAAGAGGAGAAGAACACACATGCACACACCTAAAACCAATACAAAAACACGCAGCATTCCCCTACATTGTGATTTGCACTGTTCTTAAGTACAGGCTGGACCTAGTCAACTGGTTCTACCACTTTACAATACATTAATTATGTATGCAGTAGTCATAGATCACTTTATATGTGGTAAATATTAAAAAAGAAAAGTAAAACTAAAATAATTAAAAAACAAAAGCAGAAAATTACAAAACAAAACATTAAAGATCAATAAATTATTTACATGACTTTACAATTCTGGATGACTATGAAATTAAATATTTTAGATATTAGAGTTGCACATTTTAATGTATATAAACTACAACATTTTAATTACTTTAATTTACATAAATTCATGATTTCTATGGATAAATCGTCACCCATCATGTACTGTATGGAGCACCTGAAGAACATGGCAGCTTATGGGCTCTTTCCCTCCCCAAATCAATTCAGATTCAGCTAATGGACACAAATCATCCAAACGCGGATCAGGAAATTTCAGGAGGTCATGTGGGACCATACTGGGCGGGGCATATGAGCTACTCAATGAACACCTCCAACTCAATGCTAGAAATGGCACAGGATCAGAGAAAGGCTTGGACGTATTCCTCGGGAACATACAGCACGCAAATAATTGTGATGCTGAAGGCAAACTGATTGCACATCCAAACACAACTGCGAGGTCATCATCTTTTTTCTCCAGGGGTTCACTGACCGTCCTATATTGCAATTATTCCTTGGCAGCTGTGGGCTCTGTGGATCCCCTCTGTTCTGCTGGCTTAAAGAATACTGTTTAGTTCCATTACAACTTGTGCCCTGTGATCAAACACACCCACGGCTCTCAGGTCACACAGGGGCTAAGAAATGGCTGCTAACAATGCAGCATTTAAAGCATCACACATATGCAAAGTGCCTTTTACACATGGGAGAGAGAGGCAGAGCTTGCATAAGAGAGTAATGGAGGGAGAGAGAGAGAGACTGACTACGGTAGCTTTACACTTCAGCAGGCATGTTTGTCAGATGTGATCAGCTGTTTCCTGCCATGCTCCCTCCTCTCCTGAAGACGGCATCCATCCATCTATCCATCCATCCATCCATCCATCCATCCATCCACCAGGATCTATTTTATGTGTAGTGAATAAAATACTGCCTAAAATACTGGCCATCCTTTTAAATCGCTCTCTAAGTCCACACACGGTCAAGTTCATCCGTGACCCTTCACCCCTGTACGAACCACGGCTCAACCCTGCTGTTTGCTCTCAAGCAGCCAAAGAATTCCAAACCCACAGGGCTTAGACAGTGCTTTTTCCCTCCAACACACAAGTAAAAATGCCTGAGTAACCAACAGGTACATATACTACCTCGCTGCTCTCTGCCAAATGCACAGATGCCCCATTTAGTGAGAGGGTCTGAAAGAGAAGAAAAAGAAAAGAAAAAGGGGGATGCAGACTGGCTAAGAGGGGTTTCTTTCCCTCTCCACTGCTTGGTTAACCAACTGACCTGCAGTCAAAGGAGCCTTTGTGAGCGCACTCTGGCGGTCGGCCAATCAGATCCTCGAGCTTGTCTGTCTCCAGGCGGGAAATGGTGCCCCTGGTATGCGGCGAGAAGCAGAATGCACAGACAGACAGGCCGGCTGCCGGCAGGCCCTCTCTCTTTCTTTCTTTCTCCCTCTGTCTCAAAAATGCCCAACCTCACTTCACTGAGGGGAAAATTACCTGACTGGCCCCTAGCCAGAGGACCCGCCTGCCCCAGCACCACTTATTTATTTAATAGTGTACCTCTGCCCTTGCCTCTCCATGCCCTGACACCTACTGTCTGCCAGCTACAACACATGCACACACACTCCCTGGATCCCCGAAAAAGCTTTTAAAAGTCCAAAGAGCTTCATAAAGCAAGGTGTGAAACCCACCTAGCAGCCTGAACCCAGAGGTCAGAGGGTGCTCACTGTTACCCTCTTTCCACCCAAATGGTGCTGGTGCTTGAGCCGGAGTCAACTGACTACATTACTACATAACCTGCTCACAAACAAGCATGCATGCATGTAACTTTTGATTTACATATAATCATTTAGCAGGCACATTTATCCAAAGGGACTTACAAATGAGAAACACCACAAGCAATTTATCATAGAAGAGCCAACAATATTGGAAGTACTGCAACGGGAAGTTTCATGAGTAACCCAGAGTGGAACAGAAGTACATATACAGTGGGGAGAACAAGTATTTGATACACTGCCGATTTCGCAGGTTTTTCTACTTACAAAGCATGTAGAGGTCTGTAATTTTTATCATAGGTACACTTGAACTGTGAGAGACGGAATCTAAAACAAGAATCCAGAAAATCACATTGTATGATTTTTAAATAATTAATTTGCATTTTATTGCATGACATAAGTATATGATCACCTACCAACCAGTAAGAATTCCGGCTCTCACAGACCTGTTAGTTTTTCTTTAAGAAGCCCTCCTGTTCTCCACTCATTACCTGTATTAACTGCACCTGTTTGAACTCGTTACCTGTATAAAAGACACCTGTCCACACACTCCAACCTCTCCACAATGGCCGAGACCAGAGAGCTGTGTAAGGACATCAGGGATAAAATTGTAGACCTGCACAAGGCTGGGATGGGTTACAGGACAATAGCCAAGCAGCTTGGTGAGAATGCAACAACTGTTGGTGCAATTATTAGAAAATGGAAGAAGTTCAAGATGACGGTCATTCAATCACCCTCGGTCTGGGGCACCATGCAAGATCTCACCTCGTGGGGCATCAATGATCATGAGGAAGGTGAGGGATCAGCCCAGAACTACACGGCAGGACCTGGTCAATGACCTGAAGAGAGCTGGGACCACAGTCTCAATGAAAACCATTAGTAACACACTACGCCGTCATGGATTAAAATCCTGCAGCACACGCAAGGTCCCCCTGCTCAAGCCAGCGCATGTCCAGGCCCGTCTGAAGTTTGCAAATGACCATCTGAATGATCCAGAGGAGGAATGGGAGAAGATCATGTGGTCTGATGAGACAAAAATAGAGCTTTTTGGTCTAAACTCCACTCGCCGTGTTTGCAGGAAGAAGAAGGATGAGTACAACCCCAAGAACACCATCCCAACCGTGAAGCATGGAGGTGGAAACATCATTCTTTGGGGATGCTTTTCTGCAAAGGGGACAGGACGACTGCACCGTAATGAGGGGAGGATGGATGGGGCCATGTATCGCGAGATCTTGGCCAACAACCTCCTTCCCTCAGTAAGAGCATTGAAGATGGGTCGTGGCTGGGTCTTCCAGCATGACAACGACCCGAAACACACAGCCAGGGCAACTAAGGAGTGGCTCCGTAAGAAGCATCTCAAGGTCCTGGAGTGGCCTAGCCAGTCTCCAGACCTGAACCCAATAGAAAATCTTTGGAGGGAGCTCAAAGTCCGTATTGCCCAGCGACAGCCCCGAAACCTGAAGGATCTGAAGAAGGTCTGTATGGAGGAGTGGGCCAAAATCCCTGCTGCAGTGTGTGCAAACCTGGTCAAGAACTACAGGAAACGTATGATTAATTGCAAACAAAGGTTTCTGTACCAAAAATCAAGATCTGCTTTTCTGATGTATCAAATACTTATGTCATGCAATAAAATGCAAATTAATTACTTAAAAATCATACAATGTGATTTTCTGGATTTTTATTTTAGATTCCTTCACTCACAGTTGAAGAGTACCTATGATAAAAATTACAGACTTCTATATGCTTTGTAAGTGGCAGTGTATCAAAATCTTTTTTCAAAATAGGCAGTGTATCAAATACTTATTCTCCCCACTGTACATGCATAAAAATGTATATATTATATATATATATATATATATATATATATATATATATATATATATATATATATATATATATACACACACACACACACACATATTAATTAAAAAAAATTAATGGATTAATTTTAATAAATGATCATTCTAACAATAATAATTCTGCAAATGAGTAGCTGATTATCTCTTCAACAATCCAAAGCACAAACTGCCACAAATGAAACTGAAAGTAAGTCGCAGACACTCAACACTCATCTTCATTAAAAGTATTGTGACTAAATTATCTTACCAGTGCTGATGCCGCTCTCTCTCCTATTGTGGTCTTTGAGCTTGAAATTAGCTGATGATAAAGTATATAATGATAATTATCTGAAATAAAATGTAATAAATCAGACAGCTATCCGATCAGTAAAAACACATGAAGTGGCCAGGTGTAAACAGGACCTAGAACATGGCACAGAAAATGATCAAAATTAGTCTGAAAACCTGATAAACCAGATGAGAGAGGAACAGAACTAGACAGGGATCAGATGAAGGTGTGAGGTCTGTTTACAGACTGATGGTGTCAATCTCCCCCACACTGTCTGTTCATAGTTTACCTGGTATTTCACACTCTCTCACACACACACACAGGCCTTATACTAGAATAAGACAGAACACATCAAATTCTGTTATAAAACATGTAGAGCGGGGAAACGGGCCCATTTTCTCCTCTCTACATCTCTCACTCTTTGTCATTCTTTCTCTTTATATTTATCATTCACTCTATTTCTGTCTGTGGCCAGACTGTTTCTCACAGTTATCAGTTGTCAGCTTTCTGGCTTGACATTTATGAGTGTACGGCTGCCCCTAAGCAATGCCATTTAAACACTTGCACACACGCACACAATCCCAAATCTTGGGTTACATGATAAATATTATGTTTATTATATATTTATTATATTATATATATTATATCATTATTATGATTATAGAACACAACAACAAGATTCCGGAAGTAAAAACCCTATTAGTTTTCTTCATAAAGAAATGAATTGGTAAGATTGACTCAAAAATGCAGTAAAAACGGCAAAAAGTACTGTAAAAATATAAATTTCTTCCAAAAAAATAATAAAAAAATCGTATTATCCCCAAACGTTTGAACGGTAGTGTACTTCTGTAGAAGTCAGTGTTATTTTCACTTTATTTTTAAGTGTTTAATTGCCATATTTGAAGTAAAGAACTACACAGCCTATAATCCTGAATAGAGATCCACCAATCAGAGTAGCTGTTGTTTCCAGTGCAAAAGAAATTGTGCCAAAAGAGCTCAGCAGTGACTGCCCACTCCTATCAAAATGCAGATGATCCCTGTACAATCTTAAACTATTTAAATATTTGAATATTAATCAATTTTTATATACAAATTTTACAATACAAACCCTTTTACAATAAACAACAAAAAAAAGCTGTTTTCCCCCCATATTTCCATATACATTGTTTCTTTAAATCAAAGTTTGATTTAACAAACAAGCATTTCAGAGCTTGTTTATTTTAAGGTTTCATTGAAGTATTTTTTTTTTTAAATAAATAAATAAATAAATACAATTTTATAAAATAATAAAATATGCAAACAATATTTCAGAAACCAAGGCTGCTAAAAAAGTGGGCAGTCAATGTTGGGCTCTATATGGTAATTAATGTATCATTAACAGGATTAGTTCACTTTCAAAAGAAATGTTGCTGGTAATTTACTCACCCCGATGTCATCCAAGATATCCATGTCTTTCTTTCTTCAGTCGAAAAGAAATTAATGTTTTTGAGGAAAACATTCCAGGATTTTTCTACACAGAATGGCAACCAACTTCAATGGCAACCAACTATTCCAATGTTCAAAAAAGGTTCAAATGTCCGTCTCAATGCAGCTTCAAAGTCTCTACACGATCCCAGTCGAGAAATAAGGGTCTTATATAGCAAAACGATCGGTCATTTTCTAAAAAAAAAAAAAGAAAAAGAAAAAGAAATATATATATATATATATATATATATATATATATATATATATATATATATATATATATATATATATATATATATATATATATACATATATATATACACTCACCTAAAGGATTATTAGGAACACCACACTAATACTGTGTTTGACCCCCTTTCGCCTTCAGAACTGCCTTAATTCTACGTGGCATTGATTCAACAAGGTGCTGAAAGCATTCTTTAGAAATGTTGGCCCATATTGATAGGATAGCATCTTGCAGTTGATGGAGATTTGTGGGATGCACATCCAGGGCATGAAGCTCCCGTTCCACCACATCCCAAAGATGCTCTATTGGGTTGAGATCTGGTGACTGTGGGGGCCATTATTTTAGTACAGTGTACTCATTGTCATGTTCAAGAAACCAATTTGAAATGATTCGAGCTTTGTGACATGGTGCATTATCCTGCTGGAAGTAGCCATCAGAGGATGGGTACATGGTGGTCATAAAGGGATGGACATGGTCAGAAACAATGCTCAGGTAGGCCGTGGCATTTAAACGATGCCCAATTGGCACTAAGGGGCCTAAAGTGTGCCAAGAAAACATCCCCCACACCATTACACCACCACCACCAGCCTGCACAGTGGTAACAAGGCATGATGGATCCATGTTCTCATTCTGTTTACGCCAAATTCTGACTCTACCATCTGAATGTCTCAACAGAAATCGAGACTCATCAGACCAGGCAACATTTTTCCAGTATTCAGCTGTCCAATTTTGGTGAGCTCGTGCAAATTGTAGCCTCTTTTTCCTATTTGTAGTGGAGATGAGTGGTACCCGGTGGGGTCTTCTGCTGTTGTAGCCCATCCGCCTCAAGATTGTGCGTGTTGTGGCTTCACAAATGCTTTGCTGCATACCTCGGTTGTAACGAGTGGTTATTTCAGTCAAAGTTGCTCTTCTATCAGCTTGAATCAGTCGGCCCATTCTCCTCTGACCTCTAGCATCAACAAGGCATTTTCGCCCACAGGACTGCCGCATACTGGATGTTTTTCCCTTTTCACACCATTCTTTGTAAACCCTAGAAATGGTTGTGCGTGAAAATCCCAGTAACTGAGCAGATTGTGAAATACTCAGACCGGCCCGTCTGGCACCAACAACCATGCCACGCCGCTCAAAATTGCTTAAATCACCTTTCTTTCCCATTCTGACATTCAGTTTGGAGTTCAGGAGATTGCCTTGACCAGGACCACACCCCTAAATGCATTGAAGCAACTGCCATGTGATTGGTTGATTAGATAATTGCATTAATGAGAAATTGAACAGGTGTTCCTAATAATCCTTTAGGTGAGTATATATATATATATATATATATATATATATATATATATATATATATATATATATATATACTTTTAAACCACAAATGCCCGTCTTGTACCATCTCTGAGATACGCCACGTATTACGTCATCACGTTGAAAAGATCACGGAAATTTTTTTAAATAATAATAATAATAAACTAAAACAAAGATGTCGGACGATTTTGAAGTTGGAGGAGAAAATGAGATGACATTTTTCGCCCTTCCCTACCTTTTTGAACTGGAGTACACAGACAAATAACTTAGATAGATGACGTGATGCGTGACCTTTCCAACGTGATGATGCAATGCCTGGCGCATCTCAGAGATGGTACACGACGAGCATTTGTGGTTAAAAAGTGTGTATATATATATATATATATATATATTTATTTGTTTTTAATTTAAAAAAAATTTTTTTTAGAAAATGACCGATCGTTTCGCAAGATACGACCCTTATTTCTCGACTGGGATCGTGTAGAGACTTTGAAGCTGCATTGAGACGGACATTTGAACCATATTTGAACATTGGTATAGTTGGTTGCAATTGAAGTCCATTCTGTGTAGAAAAATCCTGGAATTTTTTTTCTCAAAAACCTTAATTTCTTTTTGACTGAAGAAAGACATGAGTAAATTATCAGCAACATTTTTTTTGAACTAATCCTTTAAGGCAGCATTTGTTTGCAGAGCACTGACATCCCAGATAACTAAAGCAGATTGTGGCAAATTCTATTATTGACCAATCAGAAGGAGAATACATGCAAGGAACGATCTGAGCGGTTAACCTTGGGAGCTCAGGAGGGGGTAATACACCTCAACACACTTTCGTCTGCCAAAATCGCCCTCATCCTTATCTGATCTTTCATTTGGGTTAAGTACCTCAATGCCTGACTTCCCACGCAAGCAGCAAGAGTTAGAAGTAAGTTTGATGGGAGGGCAGACCGAGTGAATTCGGCTTACACATGGAGTTGGAGCTGCATATTTTGCCTGTGTGGCAGGCTGCTGGTTTAGTTAAAGACTATAGTTAAAACGGCCATGGAGGAGAGCATGGCTCAGTGAGAAAAGGCAGAGCACAAGCAGAGTGTCTCTATTTAGGCTCTTAGCCACAGTGGGCATTTAATAAGAGAGAATGTTATGTTTTGGGAAATCTAATTTGAGGCTCTTGTTTGTTTTCCTGGCTTTATTTTGAAAAAGCAGACCTTTTTTTTTTTACGCCTCCCGCTCTAGAGACGAGACGAGACCGATCGTCATGAGTTTCTAACAGCAAGTCTTTATGAAGTAAAGCCCTGAGAATCTTTTAGCGTTCAATAAAATACACTTTTCTGAGTCCTATATTAAATTAGGGACATAATTAATTGCAAGGTTATTTTCCATGTCAGCAAAGCATATGTACGTATACGGTTATATTCAGATTTTCCACGAAAATATTAGCCACCATCCTCTGCCTAATTGAGACTTATTCCCTTTGGGGAGGAAGAGGAGGTCGCTGGGCGTTAATTAATCCTGGTTTTTAAAAGTAAATGACATTCATTAGCAGGGACCGGAGCCAAATAAGACTATTTACATGCCGATAATCTGGACGGTTCCTCTGCTGTTTCTTTAATGTTACGGAACTACCTCTGCGGAGAGGATGAGAACAATCACGCCCCCTTTTCCTGTCTTCACTTTTACAACAATTAAAAGAGAGCGAACAGATGGAGCCGTGGCCGTGCGAGCACGTTAAGATGCCCTTCATCTTCTCCTTATTTTCCATTACCGCTGCTAAAGACTTGCGTTATACACTCAAGTATATAAACACACGAAGATAAAGCCAATCCCAATGATGCTAGTGATAAATTACCGAACAGATACGGCAAAAACAGTCAAGGTAACTACGCAAATTAAACGAATAATGCATTGAGGCACAATAAACAGCCATGTCTTGTTCGAAAACCCATTTTTATCCTCATGACAAAACATTTCCAGAATGACAGAAAGGTCTTTGTATGACCTCTTGCTCTTGTTCACACACACATACACATCGCCCACACACAGACGGTTAACAATGAATTTGTTAAGACTGCCTAAGCTTCTGCAAGGAGCAGGGAATTAAATAACAGTGGATTTATTGTGCATCGGCCATCTACTAACATTGGTGCTGGCCACCTAATCAAGACATCGGATCCTTTTCTGAGAATTTAAACTAAAAGTATGAAACAAACAGCCGATGGGAGGAGAGTTTGAGTCCAATTTGAATTAACCTCTCTCAATTGTCTTCTGCTGTAACACGTTCCTCCGGATTTTATTTTCACTAGCACGGCTACCAAGGGCAGAGGTTAAACCTTTAAATGCATAATTCTCAGAAACTAAGCGTTCTGGTGGTTGAAGTTGGTAGTGAGAAGTTGTTTTGTATTGATGTACACCGACCAGATGGTGACGTAGACTTCTTACCTGTGCTTCATTTGTATGTATGATTAATGCCCTGGGTTAATCTTGGCTCCTATAGATGGCTTGTTTCCGGGCTACGATCAAACAGTGCGCTGACAGGCTTTTCAGGAAAGAGCGAAAGAGACGGGCCTGATCAGCCTCTCTCTCTTTCTCTGTCAGTCTGAGAGAGTCAGCTCTGACAGTGTCAGAGGTAGTTTCAAAGACAGGGCCGCCTCATGTCAGGCCGCCACAAAGAGAGATAAAACACGAGCCGACATGCGCTTCGTTTAGGTCCATTCATTAAGCTTTTATGTACAAAACCTCCAGTGTGAATGGATATGGAAGTGAAGCTGAAGATGCCATTTTTCTTACTTCCTTTCAGTGAATTAAAGGGTTATAGATCAGGTGATCTGACTGAGGATATGACTGAGCAGGACATTGTGGGACCACTGCAAACACAGTGTATAATATTCATGAATTCTGACTATGATCTGCAGTATGTTTCTTACTCTTTCCATTCTGGTTCTCTTGAAATTCTCTGTGCTAATATCAATCCTTCAATCAATGTACCAGAATGAGCTGATTGTAAAGAGCAGTTTAGATTTAAGAATGAAACAATTAAGATACACTGCACAAATGCTCAATGCGTATGTACTCACCAATGCCGAGCTGATGGTTGTAGATCTATTGAAAAATGGCTCTCTGGTTTTATGGCACTGTATGTCATAAGAGGATGACCTTGTTTGAAAAAAGCCCTTTTCTTATGAGTCTAGTTTTCCTTGTGGATGTCAGGTAAACTAATTTTATTTACAGATACTTTTTGTGATTTTGATCCTGCCTGAATCCAATCTGTGTTTTTTTTTTCCTCACAAATTAAAATTGTAATGTTTTATTTTTTAATGTATTTAGACAAAATAGTATTGAATTTGAATACTGTCCATAACATGGAAATTATTGGCTTATCGGCATTGTAGTATCAATGCATCCCTAACATATACAAGCCTTGTTTTTTTCAGTGGATTTAGATTTTTTTTGATGCACATACAGTGGGGAGAACAAGTATTTGATACACTGCCGATTTTGCAGGTTTTCCCACTTACAAAGCATGTAGAAGTCTGTCATTTTTATCATAGGTACTCTTCAACTGTGAGTGACAGAATCTAAAACAAAAATCCAGAAAATCAGGAGGTCCTCTTAAAGAAAAACTAACAGGTCTGTGAGAGCCGGAATTCTTACTGGTTGGTAGGTGATCAAATACTGATGTCATGCAATAAAATGCAAATTAATTATTTAAAAATCATACAATGTGATTTTCTGGATTTTTGTTTTAGATTCCGTCTCTCACAGTTGAAGTGTACCTATGATAAAAATTACAGACCTCTACATGCCTTTGTAAGTAGGAAAACCTGCAAAATCGGCAGTGTATCAAATACTTGTTCTCCCCACTGTATCTAGTCAAAAGACACTCCCACTTTAGTCCAAACTAGATCCCATCTGAATCAGTAAACGAAATCACAGCTTTCCTCTGTAAACCCTAACTGCCATTTGGAAAACTAACACCATCCAGATACACACTAATAAAATGCTAAATGTGTGTCAGTCCTGTGTGACCTCGGGCTTCTAGTTGTGTTAGGCAATTGGTCACAGCCCGTGAAAACTAAGATGGTGGCCATTGTTTCACCTGCCACTGATCTTTGTCTCACTAAGTACAATGATTAAGGAATCAAACCTGTGGGAATAAGACAAAAGGATGCGCAGAGAGACAGGAAAATGTGTCTAGGCCCACATCAGCCCCCAGGGTAGGGTGCGGGGTGCGAGACGGAGAGAGCCCGACTGGTGGCTATTTTCGATCCAACAAATGGGGGATCGGGTGACGGCTACCGATGGCCCCACCACCTCAATTCCAGCCCAGAGCACCCTGGTATCTCCTCCCATAGATCCACTTACAGGGCCCACACAAAAGAGCCACACAAAAACCCAGCCAAGCTCAGGTGAGAGAAAACTTGGCCGGGTCATTGAGTTACTTGTTTTCAATACACCCTCTTCCAGGCTGGTGTGCGTTTACAAGCACTTACTCTGGATACTCGATGAGAGACGTAGTGGCTAAGTAGCATTAGATGAGCAGCACGCAGCTATAGCCATGGATACCTTACAAGACTTACAATAGTTAAAGTTTTGAGTGACACTGATGACATTGGTCATGATACTCATGCTGTTTCTCTTCCCTGTACAGGTTTAGCTGGATTTTGCAGAGTAAAATCCTCCCTGCACTGATAAAAATGGGTGCGCATCATCCAACCTGACCTCTTAGCTTTCAAATCGATCTACTTATCAGCCAGATCAAAGACGCTCGCCGCTGATGTACATTTAACCTTACCCAGGTCCTCCCAGATCATGTCTAAATATTAATGATAATAAAGTCTCACACCCTTCCTGTGTCAGCCAATTACACCACGTATTGATCTGCGAATCTCTTGGCCAATTAAAACGCAGCCGTCGTAATGCGTTTAGGCACTTCAAAGGAAAGCGCCATTGATTTGTTTCTGGATCTTAGTGTTTACCGTTAGCAGAAGGGGGAAAAGGAGAAAACATTTTATTCAGCAGGTTGGAGAGGAAGTACTCAGACCCAGATGCAAGTTCGGCTCAATATGGTCACTCCTTCCAGCTGGCTTAAAAAGCACCCAGTCCCGACCACCAACACATCAAACAGCGCTAGAAAGATGAGGCTGAACAATCCACGCACTTTACATAATAAGGGCTACAGGGCTTTCTAAGGGCTAAATTGAAGAATTTCAATAAAATACGGCACAATAAATATCCAGCGCATTAATAATACAGCCTCTGATGCAATGAAGTGCACGTTGCATCACTGCAAACAGCTTTTTGGCCTGGATCAATGAAAGAAAATGATTTGGTGTCCTTAATATATTAATTATATTATATTATATTAATTTAAAAAAATAAACAAATTTAAGTTTTAATATATTTTATATATAATAAATATAAATGTATTAATATATTTTATTAATATTATATTTTAATTATATTATATAATTCATTACATATTACATATATAAATTAAAAAAATACATTTGTCATTAAATACTACAAATATTACTGCTTTTTATGACAAATTGCTTTTGATGTTCCTTATTTGAATGTCGCTTTGAATAAAAGCATCTCTTAAATTAATAAATGTTAAATAATAATAAGTTATAAAATTATGAAAAAAAGTTATGAAAATGCAAGGCTGAAGGTTTTACCATGGACATCAAACTTCTAGTCTGGTCTTCTGACCCTTTAACTCAAATCAGCACCAGCAGTCAACTTGAACAAGCAGAACACACATTTATTACCACGGCCTGCAGCCTCATGTAAACACTAATAGCGCCGGGGGCCAACAACATTTCTCTCCTTGGGATCACATCAACAGTCAAGAGGGAGGTGGCATTAGAAATCCCCAGTGTAAATTTTGTGTGGAGATCAGAGCAGAATATTCATCTTGAGAAGAAAACGGAAAAGAGACTGAAGTATTAAAAAAAGAGTTAGAAAACTGTTGAAAGCTAATGACCACAGATTAAACGCTGAATGACTTTATGAGCACAAAGGTTAATCTCCATATGGGTTGTGTGTCATCCATTTCTTTGGAGGAAGGCCATTAACTGAATAGATCATTAAAATACATTCCGAACAAGAAAAAAAAAACTTTCTTTTAAAGAGCCCTTGGAATCACTTGACTACCACAGTTTTCACTTCTGTGTAATTTCCACTTTTCACAGTACTATAGATGTCAAAGCTAATAGACGTGGACTAAAAACTACAAAAGGCCAATTAAAAAAAATACCTTGATACATGTATATCAGAGCTTTACTCGCGGGATGGTCTGAAGATGCAAAACAATGGCACGTGTCTTTGGCCATTATGTGCTGGACTAGGAGTCTCTCACTGTTGCGGGCTTGCAGTGGACCAGTCCTCACTGCTGTCTTTGTACTGGTCTGTGAGGAAGGGTCATCACAAAGACCTCGTTGAGAGGACACAATACAGCACAACTCAGCGCTGTAGCCCTGGCCTGCTCATCTTCCAGGCACAGCTAGAGCAAGCCTATTCAACTGAGGAGAGACCCTGGCCCCAGAAAGATAAACCTCACAATGAAGCCACATCAAAACAAAACAACTGAAGACACAACGACAAGAAAGAAAACGACTTGAGAGCGAAGGAACAATGTGAATAGGAACCTTGAGGGTTTTAGTTACAATATACCAATGTGGGAAAATAGGAGGGCAAAATTCCATAGAGTAAATAAATGAAGCCTTCAAGTGGGTAATAGAAGTGCTGATTGGTGAAGATGGGTCAGCACTTCCAGGGTCAGAACTATAATGAGGTGGCCAGAGTGAAGGGATGTGAAGGGAGCATGCTAACACTCACTCAAGCCATTGATTGATTTACGGGCAGAAGACAATGTGAGCCACTCTCACTCTCTGGATGGGAGTCTAGTGCGAAAATGACCAAAATACATACTCAAGCATTGACTAAAAGAAAAGCACACAGTGAAAGCAAAATAAACCGATGGAATATGTGCAAGAAGTGTATTACAAAACATATTGTACATACGACGCAAATACTCATGTTAAGACTTTTTAATCAAACAAATGTGCTCCTTAGAAGTTTAAAGTAAATATGAAAAATTCACATTCAAATTCAATTCCTAAATTTGAATTGAGTTACCAAACAGGATGCAGAATTGCATTTAAAGTGCCAATTATGCTATTTCAAAAGGTTCCTAATTTTGTTTTAGAGGTCTCCTACAATTGATTTACATGTATCCAAGGCCAAAAAAACACTTTAATTTTCTCATAATATACATCGCAGTGTGACCTCTTTTCTCACAGTGTCTGAAATGGTTCAATAAAGAATTAAGTCTCTCTAAACCCCTCCTTTCAGAGAGCCTACTCTGATCTCATTGGCCAGACGGCCCAGTCTGTTGCAATTAGTCTATCACTTACAGTGCATGTCGGAAACATTTCAGCTCTGGAGGCTTCCTCGGAGCTGGTATACACAGAGTGATATAAACAGTAACGTTGGCATTATGCAATTTTTTTTACAAAACCTACGTAGGTTTGTGCAGGAAGTAAGGCTGGAATTACTGACGGCTTGTTTGAGGCAGTTCAGAATCAGTTCTTTTCACACAAACACACACACACACACACACACACAGATGGATAGATTGATAGATGGATAGACAGAAAGAAGCCGTTTTTTTCTGGAAGAACATGTATTTAGAAATAAATAGGGTCTACTCTATTCTGTTTGGACTGATGTGATAGAACATTAAGGCAGGACAAAGCGTCTCAGACTTTAGATACTCGCATTACACTGTTTGTTCTCGGGATGTCTCGCTTTTGCTCTGCTTCATGCGCTACCAAAAACTATAATGAAAGATCTGTGAAAGGAAAGCAGTGTTTAAGATGGTTTATGTGAAGCCTAAAATGCTTGACCACAGGGCAGTTTTAGACAGGACTTTACGCATCCACATCTTATTAAATAAAGCTTAAGTCTGCCAGCGAGGTTTGCTTAAAATGCAAGCACAGAACCTCCGTGTGTCTGCCGTTCAAGCAAGCAAACAGTCTGGCAACATCACAAAAATGTCTCCGGAAAGTGCCCGCTCACATGCGTGTGATAAGCAGGTATGTACTCAGGTCAGCTGAGGTTTGGGATTTGAACCCCATCAGCAAATAGGCTGGGAAAGTGACACGAGCCTGCCAGGCCAATGGGGATAAAGTCCTGACAACCTCCTCATAACGTTAGCCCTGGCGCCATCACCGCTGACTCTTCCTGAGCACTGGCTAGCAGACAGGAAGCATCATCGTAACCAAACAAACAGTGAAATACACAAACGGACTGACCGGGTCACCAGAGAACTTCTGGATGGATATGCATGTGAACATGAACAAACAGAAATTTCAACTCACCCCATAATGTACTGAACACACACACAAGTTTGGTTCACCATATTGGTGAGGACATTGCATAGTCTTCCAACGATTTTGTATAAGGTTAATGACATTTTCTATTGCCTAACCCAACCCAACCCATACCCATAAACCTACCTATCACAGAAATGTGCAAAACACTATTGAAATAAAAACATGTTTTGGCCAACTTATAAGCCTTTTTGACTAGTGAGGACCAGCACACACACACACACACACACACACACTTAGGCAATGGAAGACTATTTGAAAGAGAGAGAGAGAGAGAGAGAGAGAGAGAGAGAGAGAGAGAGAGAGAGAGAGAGAGAGAGAGAGAGAGAGAGAGAGAGAGAGAGAGAGAGAGAGAGAGAGATACATGAGATACATGCTGGCACCTGAATTGGGGAGGATATTTAATTACAGAGCTCTTGTGAATGAAGACCATTCCTTCGAGAATGTGCGAGCTTGCGTGTTACTGGCCATGTCAACGTAATTACGCTTAGCCTCTGAATTTAGGAGAGGATGGAACAGAATGTTTGTATGACCTCACTCACTGTCAACAAATGTCAGTGTCCAATCCAGCTATTACTCTAGTCATTACAATCACTAAATAAGTTAAAACTCAACCACATCAGCTGATATGAAGCTTACAACTTTCACACTATATGTACATGTTAGTAATGCCCAGAAAATGTGAAAATTCTGCATTCTCTTGTGTCACTGTCCAAGTCAATACAAACTTAAAATTTGTTCCATCCCTATTCAAACCCAGTTTTCAGGAGTGAAACAGGATAAAAAAGGGCAGGTTTTTACCCATTGAAAACTGACTGGACCTTGAAATGTTCCATACAATTTTTTGAATTATTTTACTTATTACAACATTTGTGACCCTGCCTGTGAAAACTCAGCTAAAGTCATTTTTTTGTGATTCAGTGTTTTTTACATAAAATCATCCTACACAATGTAAAGAACATTCTGTGAAAATATAACCTTGATATCTTTAAAATTGACTGAGTAAGGCCATGTCAAAGATTTGCTAAAATTAGGCCTCAGAAAATCATATTTTTGAGAAATTCCAATTTAAAGATAAGTTATTTTTTTAAAACTGCAACACATTTGATCCATAGTTATCCTGCATATGTGACTTATAACACATTAAAGTTGAGATTCTCCCCTTTTTAGTGATATATGACACATCAGTGGAAAAATTCTTAAAGTTTTGTAAAACAGATCTATTTATTATGATGTACATGTCCAAAAAGCTAAAAGCATAAAAACATTGAAAACGAATGGGGGTACCACAAGAGCTTGATCATAGCAACAATTACCATGTCAATTCAGTGGAATGATTTGTATAACTTTATTAGTAAAATGAAATATCAGTGAAATGTCAATAATATATCAATTAAATAACATACCATTTCTCTTTCTCTGAAATTATCATTCTCTTACTGGCCCACGGTGTAACATTGAGTAAATCTGGAGTAAAAAAAAAAAAAAAAAAAAAAAATTTCAAGGGATAGTTTACCCAAAAACTACAATTCTGCCATAATTTACTCACCCTGATGTTGTTCCAAACCTGTATGAGTTTCTTTTTTCTGCTGAACAAAAAATAAGATATTTTAAAGAATGTTTGTAACCAGACAGTTGACGGCACCCATTGACTTCCATAGGTGCCGCCAACTGTCTGGTTACCAACATTCTTTAAAATATCTTATTTTTTGTTAAACAGAAGCAATAAACTTATACAGGATTGGAATAACATGAGGGTGAGTATGAGTATGAGTAAATCATTTTTGGGTGAACTATCCCTTTAACAGGTCAGTCTCAAACTTTGTACACATTCTAAAATTGTCTAGATGCAAAATAAAATCCTGAGTGACAGCAACTCTCCCTCCTTGAAAAATAAAGAACACTTTCCCCCATTGAAATACTTGCAGTTGCAAGAGAAACTGATTTTCAGTTTCACATCTGGACTTCCAGCATTCGAAGCAAATTCTTCTTGCTGGTGTTCCCACTTCATGTTCGCCAGACAAATAGCTTGGGGTTCAATCACCAAAACTGGCTTGTCCTCCTCCTCATGTTGGTCACTGCCTGAAAAAGCAAAGATCATTTTTTTTCCAATTCAAAGCAAGATACCTAAAAACATGATTGTGTAACATGCAAGAATGGGAAGTGGGTTTAATTCCACATTTAAAATGGATAAATGAAGCATTTTATATGAAAATATCAGAAAATATTTTTTTAGTTTAGTCAGACTGGGTCTGATTAATTGAGGGGAGGGCATAGGAACAAGAAACAGCCTATAGGTGGTAGGCAGACTTCAATTCAGAGTGTAATGAAACAAATAAACATCATGCCATAAACGTAATTAATTTAAACTGACTAAATCCCAATCAACAAATGTAATAAACATTTAAATCCACTATTTTTGCATCACAGATATGTGTTAGCATTACATTGGCTGGACACTAACAGTATACATTTACATATTTAGCATAAAAAAATAATAACAAAAACTTACCGTCAAATTCCTCGTCAGTTTCGTCAAAGAAGTGTCCTGTTCATCATCACAATCATCCTCCAGAAAATAATCCGCAATAAAACCGGTTAAATCATAATTTGGGTTCAATTCCACCGAGATTAATATCAAGCAAGCTGTTTAAGCAAGCAGCTATTTTCCGTTCCTGCTCATACTTCGGTGTCGCCGGCAAAGCCATGGCCATGTCAGATGTCAAAACAACGTTACCATCATCCAGCAAATAACACGTAGCAGGCCAAAATTGTCCTTAAAATAAGTTTAATATTATTGGCAGCATACTAAGCTACAAAACAAATAAGCAGTTCTTAAAATATTGGCTATGACAAGAAAAAATCACCACAGACATCTAAACCCGCGGCTTAAATCTCTCTCTTTTTTGCATTGTGTTGACCTGATTACCGGCGCTCGCGGATTGATATTAAAGTCTGTTTTTACTCTTTCTAATAGAAAATACACAGAAAAGAAGTTCCTGAACCGATTGATATACGAATCAGCAGTGTTGTTGCGCGAAATAAACCCAGAGACGACTGAAATCAATGTTTAGGAAGCCCACTTCCGTTTTTTTTTTTGCGCAAAAGTATAACGTAGTGTCAATAAAATCATTAATTTCAGTATTTATCATGTTATAAATGAAAATGTAAGTATTGCATCTCAAAACCATTGGTATAATCTATCATTTACAGCAATAAACACACATGGACTATTTTTGACATTTTTATGGCTATGACTACTTTGTTGTCATAGCCATTTTTATGGCTATGACTACGCTCGTTAACTCATAATTCGATTCTGCGACTTTAGCCAGGGTTTCACAGGCGGGGTCACATTTAATAAACTAGATGTATGTTTATAAATAAATTATTTTAAATAAATTATTAAAATAATAAATATTTACTATTTACTTTTGTTCATTGTTAATACCCAATATTAAATAAATGTAAGTTTAATGTAATGTTTGTTCATAATATATTAACTTAATTTTATTAACTAAAAATATGTAGAAATTATTATTAACCTAGAATAATAAATGATGCAAAATGATTACTCATTGTTAGTTCATGATAGGTAATGTATTAACTAATGTTAAAAATCTGAATCTTACTGTGAAGTGTTACACATTTGCACCAATGAATCGTGCAAGGAACACGTTTTAATAAAGTAAATAGGGTTCATTTGGATTTCATGTTGACTTTGAGCTTACTTTATTTTGCTCAATCCAAAATCATATTAGGAGTCAAGCTTGAGTAAATCAAGTCAATAATACCCAATCACAAAATAATCTGGATTAAAGACAGAAGCATTTAGTAAATCCCTGTGGAGGATCTTGCAAAAGAGACTATTCAATTTGGGAGTTTTGGGAGAGAGGTGCGATCCAGAAAGACAGGTAGCGACAGGGTGCTGTTGACCCTGGAGGTGCAAACAAACGTGGGTGTTGCCGGGGGAGGCTGCCAGCTCGAGAACGAGCGAGCGAGCTCTGCTGACAAAGTGGAGAAAGGAGGAGAGCAGTGGATTGAGGAGCTCCAGCTGGCATAAGGCCTGGTGTAGCACCAGGACCGGCCGCCTCTCCAACCCAGACGCACAGCCAAGGGCCAGCACGCACTGCCAGCTGGGAAGATACCCTACTGTGGAGCGCTGTACTCCAAACAAACAAAAGCAAACAGACCACAGACCTGTCATTAGCCTGTACCAGCATACGACGCCTGTAATTACAACTGACTCAGGATCTGTACACATTCAGCGCACATTGAGACAAGCAGAAAGCAAAAATTTGTGATTTTCATGGGCAATAAAAGTTGAATTGAGCAACTCTAAACTCGACAGGGTTAATTTTTTCTGTGAATCAAGCTTAACAAAGATAAAGATAAGAAAGTTGCCCAAACTTTTTCATGCTAGAAAAAGCATGAAACCTCCTATAGAAGTACAGTCCATCTTGAAAATGATTAAAAATATAAAATTAAATATAAAATTTAATATATTATATATATCATTACATATATAAAATTTAATATATTATATATATCATTACATATTAAAACGACTAGTTTTATGTTTCCAAGTGGGCTGCTAACAAACCAAATAAAACTTTTTAGCTAGTTCCTGTGAAACAGCCTGTGCTATAAAGCTTTAGTGTCTGTGTGGACCACTTTACCATAATCCAATAGTATTAGGAGGACATTTTTCAGTGGTCATGCATGAACAATTTGCAGGGTAAAAAACGTCTAATGAATGAGTCATTTAGAGATGTTGTATCATTCATGAGTCCAGGAGGAAAGATATTACCTAGAATGCACCCGGCCTTCCCTTAGCATTTCCTTTTCAAGAGCAGGGAAAAGGTCAGAAAGCTTTAGAAATGTCCTGGAAACAACTGATTGTATCAGCAACTAAATCAACTTATCAAACATGCCTGAGTTCAGGTATTTCATCAAATCTCCTCAATACATTAAAATGGAGATCAGCACAGGGAAGAATGAAAGAAAACCATTACCAAAGACCGCCTGACCCATCAAATGCACTTCTCTGCCAGTACAAAATAACTACGGGGACGTCAAACTTCAGAAGTCATTCAAACTGAACATCAGTGGTACAGCTTGTACAAGCTGTAACAACACACTCCAAGTCACCATCAACACGCTGCCTCATAGAGATGTTGAAAGCATCCTTGCTTTAGTTCTGCCAAAGACAAAAAGACAGGTTTTGGAGACAAAGATGACTCGTAAGAGCAATACGCTGTCAGTCAAAGACAGTGAAGTCGTTTTTTTAAAGCTGCCATTAGGTAATTATGCAACAAAAGCCGAACAACAGCCTTAATGAGCGTATGAGGTGAGCCATAAAGTCCTTACATGCCTCAGGGCCTTCAGCGTGAGCTCTCTCGCTCTCTCCAAAACAAAACACATGCATACAAACATTCACACGCAAAACCTGTCACCCACTGACACTGAGATTTTGATCAATTCACTTATTAATTTAAACACAAAAACATTAATTGGACCAGTGAAGGAAGTTGGGGGAGGGATGTGGGGGGAAGAGAAAATATGAAAGACAATATAACAAAGAGAAGTCTGAAAGCTTGTGCAGGGAAGACATTAAGTATATGTATGCAGCTTTCTCACGGAGACTAAATGTTAAGAGTCACTAGCCATGCTTGTTCACCTTTACCTTGACTTCTTCCTACTGTTCATTTCAAGAACAATACATGCACGGGGGATGGGGATGGGATATAGTGCCAGCACAAAAAATTTAAGACAAAATAACCAATAGTTAAAAAAATAAATAAAACAAATATGGGATCAGATCAGATCAGCCATTTTATGTAACTGACAAAAGTTGCCCAATTTACCAGAATTCATAAGCAACATTGTGAATATCATGATGATTTATATTTGGTCTTTGTTTCCACCGGATGTTTAATAGCCAAAATAGTGTCTCTGATTAGTAGAAAATTACCAAATAATTTCCACAAATCAATTCAAACCGTCAAACTATTCAAACTCTGTGTGTGTGTGTGTGTGTGTGTGTGTGTGTGTGTGTGTGTGTGTGTGTATACGTACATATACATATACACTCATCTAAAGGATTATTAGGAACACCTGTTCAATTTCTCATTAATGCAATTATCTAATCAACCAATCACATGGCAGTTGCTTCAATGCATTTAGGGGTGTGGTCCTGGTCAAGACAATCTCCTGAACTCCAAACTGAATGTCAGAATGGGAATGAAAGGTGATTTAAGCAATTTTGATCTGAGTATTTCAAATTCGGACTGAGTATTTCACAATCTGCTCAGTTACTGGGATTTTCACGCACAACCATTTCTAGGGTTTACAAAGAATGGTGTGAAAAGGGAAAAACATCCAGTATGCGGCAGTCCTGTGGGCGAAAATGCCTTGTTGATGCTAGAGGTCAGAGGAGAATGGGCCGACTGATTCAAGCTGATAGAAGAGCAACTTTGACTGAAATAACCACTCATTACAACCGAGGTATGCAGCAAAGCATTTGTGAAGCCACAACACGCACAACCTTGAGGCGGATGGGCTACAACAGCAGAAGACCCCACCGGGTACCACTCATCTCCACTACAAATAGGAAAAAGAGTCTACAATTTGCACAAGCTCACCAAAATTGGACAGTGTAAGACTGGAAAAATGTTTCCTGGTCTGATGAGTCTCGATTTCTGTTGAGACATTCAGATGGTAGAGTCAGAATTTGGCGTAAACAGAATGAGAACATGGATCCATCATGCCTTGTTACCACTGTGCAGGCTGGTGGTGGTGGTGTAATGGTCTGGGGGATGTTTTCTTGGCACACTTTAGGCCCCTTAGTGCCAATTGGGCATCGTTTAAATGCCACGGCCTACCTGAGCATTGTTTCTGACCATGTCCATCCCTTTATGACCACCATGTACCCATCCTCTGATGGCTACTTCCAGCAGGATAATGCACCATGTCACAAAGCTCGAATCATTTCAAATTGGTTTCTTGAACATGACAATGAGTTCACTGTACTAAAATGGCCCCCACAGTCACCAGATCTCAACCCAATAGAGCATCTTTGGGATGTGGTGGAACGGGAGCTTCGTGCCCTGGATGTGCATCCCACAAATCTCCATCAACTGCAAGATGCTATCCTATCAATATGGGCCAACATTTCTAAAGAATGCTTTCAGCACCTTGTTGAATCAATGCCACGTAGAATTAAGGCAGTTCTGAAGGCGAAAGGGGGTCAAACACAGTATTAGTATGGTGTTCCTAATAATCCTTTAGGTGAGTGTATATATGTATATAATGTATTAAATTACATTTAAATTAAATTAAATGACTTAAATTACATATGTATATATATATATACAAATGTATTAAATTTATAATATATAGTACATACACTGAACAAAATTATAAAAGCAACACTTTTGTTTTTGCCCCCA
This sequence comes from Squalius cephalus, assembly GCF_949319135.1. Classification (NCBI taxonomy): domain Eukaryota; kingdom Metazoa; phylum Chordata; class Actinopteri; order Cypriniformes; family Leuciscidae; genus Squalius; species Squalius cephalus. The sequence goes on from NC_137140.1 coordinate 26,120,830, forward strand.
TTTTTCATGAGCTGAACTTTTTCTATGTACACAAAAGGCCTATATCTCTCAAATATTGATCACAAATCGGTCTAAATCTGTGTTAGTGAGCACTTCTCTTTTGCTGAGATAATCCGAAAACCAGTCAGTATCTGGTGTGACCACCATTTGCCTCAAGCAGTGCAACACATCTCCTTCGCATAGAGTTGATCAGGTTGTTGATTGTGGCCTGTGGAACTGTGGAATGTTGGTCCAATCCTCTTCAATGGCTCCGGAAGTTGCTGGATATTGGCAGGACCTGGAACACGCTGTCGTATCCGCCAATCCAGAGCATCCCAAACATGCTTAATGGGTGACATGTCCGGTGAGTATGCTGGCCATGCAAGAACTGGGATGTTTCGATCCACAACGTTTACACCAGCAAGCCGCTCACCCACACGACGCCATAAAAGGTGTCTGCCATCTGCCCTGCAAAGTGAAAACCGGGATTCATCCGTGAAGAGAACACCTCTCCAAAGTGCCAGACGCCATCGAATGTGAGCATTTGCCCACTCAAGTCGGTTACGACGACGAACTGCAGTCAGGTCAAGACCCCAATGAGGACGACGAGCATGCAGATGAGCTTCCCTGAGACGGTTTCTGACAGTTTGTGCAGAAATTCTTTGGTTAATGCAAACCGATTGTTGCAGCAGTTGTCCAGGTGGCTGGTCTCAGACGATCTTGGAGGTGCTGTGAAGATGCTGGATGTGGAGGTCCTGGGCTGGGGTGTGGTTACACGAGGTCTGCTTTTGTGAGGCTGGTTGGATGTACTGCCAAATTCTCTGAAACACCTTTGGAGATGGCTTATGGTAGACAAATGAACATTCAATTCACGGGCAACAGCTCTGGTGTACATTCCTGCACTCAGCATGCCAATTGCACGATCCCTCAAAACTTGCGACATCTGTGGCATTGTACTGTGTGATAAAACTGCACATTTTAGAGTGGCCTTTTATTGTGGCCAGCCTAAGGCACACCTGTGCCAATAATCATGCTGTCTAATCAGCATCTTGATATGCCACACCTGTGAGGTGGATGGATTATCTCGGCAAAGGGAAGTGCTCACTAACACAGATTTAGACAGATTTGTGAACAATAAGAGAAATTGGCCTTTTGTATACATAGAAAAAGTCTTAGATCTTTGAGTTCAGCTCATGAAAAATGGGGGCAAAAACAAAAGTGTTGCGTTTATAATTTTGTTCAGTGTATATATATATATATATATATATATATATATATATATATATATATATATACACACACACACACACACACACACACACACACACACATATATATATATATATATATACATACAGTCGTGCTCAGAATTAATCCTACCCCTGGTAAATATGATCAAAAAATGGCTGTAAAAAAGAAATCTACATCGTTTATCCTTTTGATCTTTCATTAAAAAAATTGGCCAAAATCTAACCTTTCATCGAAGTAAAAGAATTGGAAGTGGGGGGGGGGGGGTCACATTATGAAATAAATGTTTTTCTCCAAAACACGTTGGCCACAATTATTGATACCCCTAGAATTTTTTATGAATAAAATATCTCTGAAGTATATTCCCATTAATATTTAACTTTTTTTAGCACACCAGGGTGACTAGGAACATGAAATTATCCAGCTATTACTTCTTGTTTCACAGGAGTTTATATATGAGGAAACAAAAAGGTCAAATTCCCTTAATCATCCATCACAATGAGTAAAACCAAAGAATATAGTTCTGATGTGCAGCAAAAGATGTAAGAAAATAGCTAAAGAATTGAAAATCCCCATTTTGACCATCAGGGCAATAATTAAGAAGTTATAATCAACTAAAGATGTTACGAATCTGCCAGGAAGAGGACGTGTGTCTATATTGTCTTAATGCACGGTGAGGAGGAAAGTTTGAGTGGCCAAAGACTCTTCAACAATCACAGATGGAGAATTGCAGAGATTAGTTGAGTCTTGGGGTCAGAAAGCCTATTTAAAAAAAAAAAAAATCCCTACATCCCCACACGTTGTTTGGGAGGTTTTCAAGAAAAATGCTCCTCGCTCATCCAAAAACAAACTCCAGCATATACAGTTGTCAGACACGACTGGAACTTCAAACGGCACAGGTTTCTGTGGTCAGAAGAAACTAAAAAAATAGCTTTTTGGCAGCAAACACGCTAGATGGGTTTGGTGCACACAAGGATAAAAAGTACCCCATGTGTATTTAATATACTAAATATATTATTAATATATTAAATTTAATATACCATTGGATCTTTAATGTTGTGGGCATGTTTTTCTGCTGGAGGTCCTGGACTTCTTATTCAGATACATGGCATCGTGGATTCTATCAAATATCAACAGATAAAAAATCAACACCTGACGCCTTCTGCTAGAAATCTTATAATGGGCTGTGGTTGGATCTTCCATCAGGACAACGATACAAAAAACAAACATCAAAATCAACACAAAAATGTGTTAGGGAGCACAAAATGAAGCTTCTGCCATGACCGTCCCAGTTCCCTGACCTGATGAGTGGAGTGAACTGAAGAGAAGACGCACCAACATGGATCTGGGAATCTGAAGGATCTGGAGAGATTCTGTCTGGAGGAATGATCTCTGATCTCTTGTCAGATGTTCTCCAAGCTCATCAGGCATTATAGAAGAAGACTCAGAGCAGTTATCTTGGCAAAAGGAGATTGCAAAAAGGTATTTAATAAAAGGGTATCAATAATTGTGGCCAATGTGTTTTGGAGAAAAACATTTATTTCATAATGTGATTTCCCCCCCACTTTCAATTCTTTTACTTAAATGAAAGGTTAGGATTTTGCCAATTTTTTGAATGAAAGATCAAAAGGATAAACGATGCAGATTTATTTTTTACAACCATTTTTGATCATATTTACCAGGGGTATGATTAATTCTGAGCACAACTGTGTGTATATATATATATATATATATATAGTTCCTGTATTAAACATTTATAGTTCCTGTATTAAACATTTAAAATCAAATTGGCAAAAATAGCCGCGATGATGGTTCTTTTGATTGAAGAAAATTTGCCATTTTAGAGGATTGAATAGATCTATATATATTGATGTCATCAATAAGCCGAAAAATTCTGAGATCCAGGCAAACGGCAGCCAACGGCAGTCAAAATGCCACACAAAAATGTGTATATTAATACCAAACAGCTGTTTAACTGTTCGAAAATATTTGATGGATGCTCAAATTCACCCCAAAAACACACACGCATAATGCTTCAGTTTCACTAGACCAGACAGAAAATATGCACCCTCTTACCATGTATCAGAACAGAAAACACAACAGAGGGCAAAAAAGTTGGTCGCCATGACGAATGTCACTGTCAATCAAAAAGTTCCAGAGGAAGTTTCCATTGAAGGTAGGTAGGTGATGTCTGTCTCCTTCCCCGCAGGACAATCACAGGGCCCTGTGCAGCGACAGCCGCCCGACACCAGATCAAACGGCACACTGCCCTTGGAATGACACTGCAGCCACTTCAAGGGGGACGTAGTCACTGATCTCAGAACAGCGCAGCTAACACCCTGACGAGCGATACCTTTACGAGGTCGGAAACGACAGAGGAGGAGAAGCCCGTCACTCCAATGTCATACACAGTGACCCCACTGAGTTTAATAATTGGAAAAGTGGAAAAGATCGACTGACGTAAAGATGTAAAAGGCAGGATTAATTCAAGGGTAAAATACCAATTGTTCTGAAGCATTCAGTCACCACAGCATCGTAAAAAAAAAATCATAACCAATATGGTAATGTTACTTACTACACTTTTAATCTCTGAGGGTCTGTGGACTAATATATCAGTTATGTACATACAGCTATAAAATATAATTTAACTGTTATTACAATGTATGGTTAAAAGAAATATGATTTAATCACTTATGTATGTTTTTAAAAGTTTAAAAAGCAGATAATATAATATATTCCATTTCATGTACATTTTTAAATATATATATATATAATATAAATGTAATGTATTAAATTAATTAAATATAATTATTTTAAAATATATATTTAGATGACACAAATATCTGGGTGAGGGGTCCTTATGCCAGAAAAGATTGATTCCTGTCCTATATCATTATGTCCTACCTTAAAATGGAGGCTAAATAGATGCTGCTAGCTTTAGTATGGTGGAAAGGATATATACACATGCATATTTTCTCTCTTTCAGAATGATGTAGCCCTAGTGTAAAAACTCATCACTTAGCATGTCAGTCCTGAGTTTGTTTGCAGCTCAAACATGTGTGTGTTTTCCAAAGCAGGCAATCAGCACACACTAATAGGAGTGGGAGAGACAGAGTTTAAGTGTCACTGTTATCCATGATGCTCTCAGCAGTGGGTAATGAGGCTGAGGTGTGTGTGTGTGCGTGTGTGTGTATGCGTGTGTGTGTGTGTGTGTGTGTGTGCCTCAGGGGTTTATCCAGAGGCCTGTCAACTTTCCGGCAGCCTGCTACACATACACTAACAAACTCTTCATTTAGATGCTCATGAAACTTTACAGCTTTACACATTGATGGTATATGCACAAATATACACACACTATGGAGCCATCAGTACTCATTATTGAATATAAAAGTCGCATGAACAACATGCAGGGAAAGTCTCTTCCCATGAAACTTGTCTTAAACGAAAACATAAATCTGACAAGATACTGACATTGTGACCATGGTCGACTCATGGTAATGACAAGGTTGATAAATACCCCAATACAATGGTATTTTATTTCAAATATTTTTAACTAGTTATTTATTTGTGAAAAAACTACTATAACCTTTATAATGTTACAAAAGATTTCTATTCCATATAAATGCTGTTGAGCTTTCTACTCCCAAAAAAATTATATATATATCAAAACAGAAAACTGTTATTTTTAAGTTGTAATAATATTTCACAATACTAATGTAAATACTGTATTTTTGAGATGAGGTTCATGTGCCTGGAGCTAACACAGTCTAAGTCAGTTTTAGTCTGTGCGCACACACACACACACACACACACATTCGTACAGTGCCATTTGACTAAAACTGACTAAGACTGTTAGCTCCAGACATCTGAACTGAAATGTTGTGACACACAAGATGCTCAGAGTATCTGCTGTCCAAAATAAACCTGACAAGCAGCATTCCTGAAGGGTACAAAACACCCCAGCGTCTAAAAGGCCTTTGCGAGAGCTGTGACCAGGAGAGAAACAAGATACTCAGTTATAGCAGTAAATCTTGCAGATGCGCGTCACCACGCTCCATGATACGTATAAACACACTCATCAATGCCACTTCACTTTAATTCAGTCGAGGCACTCCACAATTGACTGAAACAAGAAAATTATAAAGGATACTGTATTTTAAGTGAATGGGGTTGAGGTCAGGAGTTTGTTCAGTGCAGTTCAAAACTGGGCTTTGTGCAGGCTAGTCAAGTTCTTCCACACCAGACTCAGTAAATAATTTCTTTATGGACATCAATTTGCGTACAGGGGCATGGTCATGTGGAGCAGAAACGGGATCTCCCCGAACTGTTGCCAAAAAACTGGAAGCACAGAATTTTCTTGAATGTCATTGCATGAAGCTGCAGTGCCATCTTTACTGGAATTCAGAGGCCTAGCAAACACCAAGACAACCCCACATGACTATACCAACAAACAACTGGTACTGTGACAGTTAGCACTCTCATGGCATCAGCCAAACCAACATTTATGGAGGTGAAGCATGGTTTTGGAGCTATGGAGTTCGCCACAGCTGCTCAGAAAGGAAATCAGAGAAATGCTGGGAAGAGAGCACCCCCGAGGAGGGGCCTGCCGCTCTGGAGACAGTTACCAATGGAAATTGCTCCAAATTTTGAACTTTGGCTCGTTCAAGATCTCATGCCACTGAAAAAACTCAATGGGGAGGGGAAAATGACTGATCACAGAATCAAAAACAGCTAAACAGATGCACTAAGCACCTTTTGATTCTCAACACGTGACTTTAAGTGTATAGAAGAGAACATCAGGATTATTATAAAGGTTAGTTTGTAGAGTAATGCCTCACCTTGACAGTTGGTAAATTTAGACGGAGCGAAATTACGACTTCGCTTCTGAACAATCTTTGTTCTTCCTTCAGTCTATATCAGCCGTTCATTATGATTTTGACAACAGACCTTGATGTCAAAGAATTTCGTACTCGCACAAAACTATACGGCGAAGTGCGTGTAGGAGTTTGTTTGCGAGGATGTGTGGGAGAAAGAGAGCCGTGCCCCCGTCACTTCTCCACCCTGCTCTCTCGGCTCCAGCATCTTAACGAGGCTTTTCCCCTCGCTTTGCAGAACGAGGGAGAAGCCAAATAAATAAAAGAATAAAAGGCGAGCGAGAAGAGGGAAAACACACACTGAACTATAATTTGTTATATCTTTCAGCTCCAATTAAAAATAATATCAAATCTTTTTGTTCAACTTCATAACAAGACTTCAAGAGGGCCCCCATGACTCTTTCTATTTGCATCCCTCAACAGCCCACTGGTGCTCCTGAATCACATTAATTATATGACCTACATAGCACATCGTTAATATTCCAAGCTGGGAGAGGGACTGGGAGCCAATACGGTGGAAGTCTAAATTTGGAGATCTTCAGGACATCAGAGCTCCCGCTTTTCTGGGGTTTGCGCTTTGATCTCCTCCCTCTTGACATTGTTTGCAAATGTCTGTTTAATGGGACTGGCAAACACCAGAATACAGCCACATTCTGTTTTTTTTTTCGTTCTCCCACCACAATCCCTCCCCTTTTTTTCTCGTCTGCTATCACGCCGTGCCGATGACGACTCTTGGAACGTAGAAACAAAGGGAGACAGAGAGGAAAATCAAGGAAGAGAGAGAGGTGACAGTGTAGCTCACCTCTCACAATACCACGTCTACTGATCTAATCGCTGCTGGGATCAGAGCGCTTAGTGACAGAGAAGTGTTACAGCTGTTCGGAATGTACAAAGTCGGAGCTACTCTGCTTTACAAGTAATGTGTTATGAATATGAATATTTCATAAAGAGGTGGTGGGGGGGGGGGGGGGCATGCAAGGCACTCCCGTTGTTTGCACATTAACGCACAACACCCGAAGTAAGCGGCCGTGTTCGCGCCCAGAGACGTGAAAAACCTGATGTCTTAATCAGTGTCCAGCTGTACTATGGGCTCCTTCAGAAGATCGAGGCCTGGCTCCTCTAAGCTCGGCCATGAATATGGAGCTGTTCTGGGCTGCGGGGCTTGGTTATGTTTTCTGTCTGATATTTCTGCCCCATTCCCATTTCAAAGGGAGGTCCACCCAGGGGTTTGACTTTTTGATCTGCTTGGCGACTGACTCGACCACCTGCATGCGGTATCAGGCCCCTGGTCTCCGTGGAAGGCCAGGAAGGCTGGAGCAGGAGCTCTGCGCTGGGCACTGATCCCAACACTACCCCTTCTCTCTTGCTTTCTTGCTCTCTGTCCACATCTTTACCCATACTCCAGCTCTGAAGCCGTAAGGATGCCATCACAGCCATTTTGAGGTGAAATGCCGTGTCACACTAAGTCTTCACAAAAATTAAGATTATAAAATAAAACAATATCACTCTTTACACCTGCCCTTAACATGCGTTTTAAAGGGATAGTTCATCCAAAATGAATTTTGTCATAATTTACTCATTTACTTCAAACCAATAAGACTTTATTTCTTCTGTGGAACATACAAGAAGATATTTTGAGACATTTCTAGTTTTTTTTAAAGTTTTTTTATCCATACAATGCAAGTCAAAACTGTTGTTACAAACATTTTTCCTCTTCTTCTATGTTCCATAGAAGAAAGGTTCAAGATGCACTATGATCAGATCACAACATGAAAGACAAAACATACTGAGCTCTTGTAACTTGTCCATGCAATTTAAATCAACAATATCCAATTAACAAATTATTTAACTGGATTACACTTTGAAGTCTTGTTCCTCTAATTTCCCTCCCTAAAAAGAGTGCTTTAAAACTTTTTCTCTGCTTAACTGAAGGAAAATGAAATGCAAGAAATCATTGTTTTAAATGTTTTTAAACTTCAGTAAAAGACAAAGTTTGAGTTAACACAACTTCTAATGTAATATGTAAATTGCATTTTACATGAGCAGGTGTAATTGGAACGCTATCTGATCACACTGGAATTAAGGTGTAAACAGGCCTATGAAGGAAAGTTCACCTAAAAGTCAATATTCCATTATCATTTACTCACCTTCATGTCATTCTAAACCTGCATAATATTCTATCTTCTGTGGAGCACAAAAGGACATATTGAAGAACACTGGTGTCCAAACAACACTGGAACCCCGTCAAATTTAATTTTATGGACAAAACAGAAACAAAAAAACGCTGAGATGTTTTTCAATATACCAAAAGAAAGTCATACAGGTTTGGTACAAAATATGGCTGAGTAAATTATGACAGAATGCTCTTTTTTGTGTGAACTATCCCTTTAAAAATCACTACAGGTGAAGCCATCAGGAAGCTGCTCTAGTCTTGTTAATACATACTCTTCCAAAACAAACCTACCAAACTAATTCCAACTGTTAGTTTGCAAGTATAAGAACTTCTCATGCAAGGTCACATTGCTCACGCATGCTTCAGCCCTCTTCCCAAGCTACTTTGAAGACTCGATTGAATCCAGTGGCTTGTGTATTAAACAATCCGCAATCAAGGCAAATGTTTTAATTGGTGTGATTATTCTTTAATAATATTATGATTTCTTTAAGCAGGCATTGCCATTAAAAGTTAATGAGATGAGTATGACCATGACAATATAATTAAAACCCTCAGGAGTTTCTGAAGCTGGCCATTAATAATTTAGAGCGAGTTGGAGCACGAGACGGCCCAGCTCAGTAGTCTGCTCAGGGAGAAAGAGAGAGAGAGCGACGAGATGACTGGGAGAGTAATACTGCTTTGCCCATCATGATGTGAGTTTACTTTGATTAAGAGCTGAATTACCAGACTATCAGAGATGTGTCACTTTTAAATCCCTCTGTTAGAAACCTTTTGGGATACGCATCTCTTATTTGATACCAGTGTATTATAAACAGATTCGTTTGAACTCTGGAAAGTCGGGATGAAAACGAGCTGAGCTCAAAATGCACGCAGCGTCCTCGGATAGGAAGTATCACAGAGTACACATATTTGGACTGGAGTTGTCCTCACCCACACAGTGCTCTCCACTCAGGGTAAACATCTGGTGCGCGCGGGTCTCTCTGTCTCCATCTTACAACAATATTTATCACAGCGGGCTAATGCTCCGTCCTCAACATACTGCTTAGAGCCTGTGAACCTCACCATGACAAACACAACCTGGAGTAAGTGAGTGTGTGTACAAAGGCCAAAGGAGATAATCAAGTAACGTAGAGCCACAGGGAGTCAAGTTCACCTCTCTTTCATTTAAATTACCCTCACATCTTTACTCGGAGCGAGCATAGAATTAAATCACACTGTACAGTCATTTAAGAAAAATACAAATCCAAACGCCATTGACCCAGAAAAGTGAAAATGCAAGTGCAGATTTTTACATTTTCTGAAGAAAATGAGTGCTGATTGTGCAAAACTTATCACTGCTGTGAAAGATCCTATCCCCCCTCCTCAATGACTTATCAAAAATGTAGACTTGTTCTTGTTTATCAAAAGCTCTTTTCTTAACCAGTTAACATTATGCAAATCTAGCAGGCGAAATTGTTATTTTGCTAAGTGATTGCTAACCAAAAAAGAGAAAGAACTGGAAATGTTCAATTAGATTATTTTTTAACTTCTGTTTATAATTTGTCTAAAATAAATTTTCATGATCAAGAATATTTATAAATACACCGTGAAGTGATTTTGTGTGAAGTGACTAAATCTAAAATTAAAATTATTACAAATATTTGTCATTGAAAGCTAAATAAAATAAAATATAAATATTAGCTGAAAAAGACAAATACTAAAAGTACAAAAACAGAAATAAATAATATGCATTGAAGTTAAATAGAAATATTAAAAATCTTTGTCAAAAAATGACAAAAGACAAAAAAACAAATTACAATTAAAATGAAAACTGAACATAAAAAAACTAAATGAAAATATATAAAAAAAATTATAATAGTTTATAAATAACAAAAAAAAAAAAATGAAATACTGGATTAAAAAAGTAACATGTAGTAGTAATATGTAATATACTGTGCTATTAATCAAATGTCCAAGGGCTAAGCAAGCATGGAATTAAATGAAAGCCAGGAAAATTCATAAAGATGAAAAACAGGCCAGAAAAAAACCTCAAAACATCTATTTGTTGTTTTTGATACTTTTCTGTTGCAAATGGCTTTGAGATGCAACACAAATGTAATATGTATGGGAAGGCTTTATTTACTCTTTTGTCAAGCAGAAAGCTAAAAACAAGTTAGGAAGAGAGATACAGAGAAAGAGTGAGAGTAAAAGAGAGAGAGAAGACAGGAAGAACTGGGGGTGCGGTGGGCCTTCATGCAGAAAGGCAGAGGGCTGAAGGGAGACGGCGCGCATGCAAAAGCTCATAAATCCTGATTTGAGGCGGCCTCGCTGCAGCACTACATTGCTTAAATGCTACGTCTGATTTAGTCTTCCCATTAGGTGACAGCTGAACTTTAACATTAATATGATAACATTGAAATAAGTGCATGTTATTTACTTAGTGGCGGGGCGGGATGGAATAAGAGAGAAACAGAGGGAGGTGGGAAGGAAAGGAGGATGATGAATGATTTCTGGACAGCTTCTGTGACACCGGGCGGCAGCGGCCCCTCTAATGAGACTTGACAAAATGGAGACATATGCAGAAATATTGGTTACAGTCTACGTCTCCGGCATCTTGCTCTCTCTCTGTCTCTCCTCCTCTCCCTCTCGCTCGCCGCACACGTCCTGATTGTCTACGACCACTGAAGCATCTATTTCAATTGGCACTTCCTTCCTGGACCCGGGGTTTTAAATTTAGCTGGTGTCATTTACATATTACTCTTAATCAAAAAAAGAAAAAAGAAACAAAACCTTGCCGTCACGGTTCAGGCAATGGTGCAAAGGCACTTTATAAAGCGGAGATGTGACAGACGTTCAACTGAATTGTGCGTGTGTGTGAAGGAGAGAGATATGAGGCTGGTGGAGAAAACAACAGTAAGTGGAGAGACAGAGAAAGAGAGAGAAGCTGTGCATTTCTTCAGTTATCTCACATCTACCACACAGGGAAAAAAGCCAATATCTCATCAACCTGCTGATATGAATGATGAGTTCTGCTGTTTAAAGCCGATACTACATAGAGACAAAATAGTGGGAGGAACGCTAGACCTGCTTTAGAGCAGATGAGTGCTGAAAAAACCCAACTGCATGATGACTATGCTCACATTGAATCTGTGCCTGTAGAAGCCAGAACTCTGAATCTGAACATCCGTGATTCATTAAATAATATTGTTAAAATGTACTGAAATAAATGAAATATATATATATATAAACTACAACCACACACACACACACACACATATACATATATATATATATATATATATATATATATATATATATATATATATACACACACACACACACACATATACATATATATACATACATATACATACATATACATACACATATATATATATATATACACATATATATATATATATATATATATATATATATATATATATATATATATATATATATATATATATATATATATATATATATATATATATATATATATATATACATATATACATACATACAGCAAAGACTTGGGCATTGTTATCTGTTAAAACTAACTTTATTGAGGGGACAGCGTGTCAGATTGGTAACCCGAAGGTTGCAGGTTCGATTATAAATAACAGCAGGAAATGACTGAAATTACCGAAATGACCCCCAATCGCTCCTCACTAAACATGGCTGCCCACTGCTCCACTGTGTGTCCAAGCCGATGTCAAAGAACTAGCGGTGACGAAAGCTGACTGTGTTGTCGCATCTCGTCGGCTACGTCTCGGCCAAAAAGCTGCGTTTGAACACACCAAAAGGACTAAAGGTGACTGTCAACTAGCATGTGTGTTCTGCCCCTGCGTGTAAGTAAATATCTGTCTATATCAGCAGTCTATTTTCATCATTCAAAAAGGGAAACCGAAACTAGGACTACAGAAATACAAAGCAGCACTCTCTTACCATTTTGAATATCTATCACGCTGATCACTTTTTTCATTCCAGGCGGCTCATGTTATTATAAAAATATTTGTGCATTCAAATGCTCAGGTAAGATGACGTAAAATTATTTCTTTGCTCACTTTCATCACGCTTTTATTCTCTTGTACTGACTCGTTCACTAAGCTGAACAGCAAATCAGAGTTCTCTCTCTCACCGACGATCCGATGCTAATTCAACATGCTGAATTGGCCCAAAAAACCCAGACGGCATCCGACTAGAGCCAATGCTGCGGAACACACAGAAAAAACTAAGCACAAAAATGGCCGATACTCCCTGGCAGCAGACCAGCTTGGTGTGTCCCAGTATGTGACACTGAAGACTGAAGTAATAGCTGCTGAAAATTCAGCATTGCTATCACAAGAATAAATAAAAAGCTTATATAAAAATATTAAATAATTATTATATTTATTTTATTTTACAGTATTTTTGATCAAACAAATGCAGTCTTGATAAGCATAAGAAACTTCTTTTAACAAAAAACTTATAAACCTATAAAAAAAACAAGTATAAAAAAAGTGCAATACTTATAAAAGTTGGGTGTTTGGGGTCATTGGATTTTACTGAATTACTAATTACTCAGAAGACCATTTAGATTCATGCTATGCAACCACAGTGCATAACAATAAGCGTGTTCATTTGTGTGTTCATGCAGTGGATGGTATAGGACCACTGTCAAACACATCCATTGAGAGGTATCAGAAACGGTCCCTACCTTACTCTTACCTTCTCAGCATGCCGGTCAGGATCCGAGAGCTCTTGCCCAAGTTAGCGTCCGTCTCTCTCAGCTGGGAGAAGAAGAGAGAGAAAAAGAGACAATGTCCATGTTAGAAAGGTCATGTTACAGTTGTGCTATAAAAATAGGCTTGAGCCCTATTTGGACAGTAATAGTTTCTCATGTGGATGTCCGTAAAATTAAATTTGCATGGCACCTCAGTGATAAAACTCACGCGTTAGAATGGCGATAAATTCACGGTGGAGGAGCGAGTTTTGTGATTCTACGAACCCGGGAAAGCCCTGCTCACTTGGTCAGTCGCATGATTGTCTGCTGTAAATAAAATGTTGTATGCTTGGAATAATAAGAATAAATTCATATTTCATTTAATAATAGGAAAATAATATCCTATTTATTATTTAATTATTTAAATCTCCTGTTTAAAAATAGGAAGATAGACGCGCTATATTTAAAATGGTTTTTTGTTGTATTTTATCTCAAAATGATGGATGTCGTTTTAAAAATATGGAAATTAGCAGAAATAATTTAAAGGGATCTTATTATGCTTTTTCACTTTTTCAACTTAAGTTGGTGTGTAATGTTGCTGTTTGAGCATAAAAGAGATCTGCAAGGTTACAATGCTCAAAGTCCACTCCAAAGGGAGATATTTTATTTAATAGAATCCACTTTTCAAGAACTACAACGAACGACTCGTTTGGACTACAACGCGATTTTTCTGGATCTTATGAAGTCATAATGTTCCTCATTTAAATGATCCGCGCCCAAATAATACACAAAAAAGGTGTTGATTACTGTTTGAATTACCATAGTTTTCCAACAAATATCACGATTAAATGGTGTATAACACTGTATCTAAAGTGTCTAAGAAAATCTGTGAATGAAATCCATTCTGCATGATCCTCTTGTTTGTTAACATTATTATTATTATTAAGTCTAAATCAGGCCTGCATTGGTTTGGAATTGCCGCTATTTACATCTTAGTGAGTGGAGCTTTCTGTTATGAAGGGGCGGGATATTTCCCGAACACACACTAAGCGGTGTCAATCAAACCACACTGGACCAATCATAGCACACTGGGCCAGATAACCAATCACAGCACATTTCGGAAGGAGGGGCTTCATCGAAACGCGTTTGCCCAGACTGGGGAGAGAGGAGCTATAATAATGCAACAATACGTTAAAAATAATGTGTTTTTTTGCATGAAGCTTGAAAACATATTCGAGTACACCCCAAAAACAAAACCAAGACTTTGTAAAAGGTCATAAAAGACCCCTGTAACCCTCTGAGGTCTGAGCTGTTTTCTGGGTCCTGGAGGTGTTCTGACATGCTCTGACATTTGTGCTTATTTCTGTTACTTGTGACATTTTCATGGCTAAAGTCTAATTACACTGTATTCAGCACAAACTCTGCTACAATAATATATCAGCAGCATGTATGTAAAAGTTTGTAGTTTTGAGATAATGACATTTATGCGTGGTTTGTGAAAATACAAAAAAAAATTCTCACTGAAATAAGGTCATGAAACCCATACTGATTATTTCTTCACAAGACTTTTGAAAATTGTATGACGTAGCCTAGAATATTTGCTCCAAAACTATGTGAAAATCACCCTGACTGCTCATTCAGATAAGACAATATATTGATTTAAAAAATTTACGACGTGTTTTGTGTGAAAAAGCTTTATGCGGGAGCTTTTGACACCTGAGAAAGACAAAGAACCTCCCCTAACGGCCCTATTAGGAGCTATCAGGCCCCTATCATTCTGACCACCCTTGCACAAAGAATGAGGAGATTTAAAAAAGAATGGCTTTTAGATTTTTTAGATTTATTTACAACACAACATAATCCAAAGATACAAAACAAATGACAAAAAAGCACTCATTGAAAACAATTATCCAAAGACAGAGACCTTTGTGCCATTCCTAAAAACATTGTACATACCTTTCATTTCCAAGGTTTTGGATTTTCACTTTACCATGTTCATGTACAAACTCATGTGAATGTTGAAGTTAGCAGGAGTGGCATCTGGGCCCTGAAAGAAAAAAAGAAAAAAAGTGAACAAACTGATATCAAGAGAAACTATAGGCCTGCACGATTTTGGGAATAAATTTGAGATTTTTCTGGTTAAAATTGCTTTTTAAAATTCACAGAATACACACATACACACACACATAAATGTTTCCAACAATATATAATATAATGAACACCAGGTTTGTTGTGCCTTGTAGGCATAGGCTATGCACAGTGCTGCATAAAATAATAATAACAATAACCATATCAGCCTATAAATCTTCCAAAATATTTCAGTAACAACTAAGCTAGAGAAAAATATATTGATTATCATGTTACTTCTAATGTTTCCATTCGTTATGATGATATGAAATGAGATAATAGTAAAAACATGAAGCCGTTTGGTGCTTTTCAAACGCGATCGCGATCCAAATATGATACATTCAAACGCGATCGCGCTCAAATATAAAACATTATGGTTAACTTACCATATACATATCTACATTTGAGCAGATATCCACAAACACAGTAACAGTAAACACGGGTCTAAATATTATAATATTCACCATATATCTAGCAACAGTTCAACTGCAATGTGAAATTTATGCAACAATAACAAACTAATATGTAAGAATTTCTTACCTGTATCTTTCTTGTCTTCAAATCGCATTCTTCTTCTTCTGAGGTAGCCTAAATCCAATGTAAGCTCACGGTGCGCCTTTCAAACTCGACGAAAAGCAGAGACTTGTGAAGTGTTTTGGTGTTTTGTTTCTGAGGTAACGAGCGCTTTCGCGTTCCATGTGGAGATTTGCATGTGAATATCTTTTGCGCGAGTGGGCGTGTTCAAATTAAAAAATAATTAGGAAGCGTTTGAGAAGCTGGACATCTTGTTGGTTTTATACAAATTACTTAAACAGAGAATATTTGTTTTCAGTTTGAATCCGATCATTTAAAAGTGCACACTTAAATGTTTATAAAGGTATATGGCTCATAAATGTGTGACAAGTATTCGCTGAGTTTTGTTTCAGTTTATAGACTTGCTCAAGAAAAAAAAGTTCACCGCGACGGAGAGGCAGAACGCACACCCTGTTTATTTTCTTTATTTTACAAAAGCACAATGTTTTGATTTGATTGTAAGTGGACACCTACAAAAGTAAAAATATCACAGATTCTTTTTTTATATTTCTTTTTTCTGTATGACCATAAATGACGGAGAAATTTAAGTTTATAGTGCTACAATGTGAAGAAAATACGGCAAAACGCGCCGGCGCGTTTGCCGACCTCAGAGGGTTAATACAGGCACTTACTTACATGAGGTAAGCATAAAGCTGCTTGGTTTATATTTTTATGTATATAATTGCTGCCATAACAAATGCCCATTTTAAATGTTTACATGCTTGTCTTCTATTTCTCCTTTGAGCAGTGATGAAACATCATTCTTGTAAATAATTTCCAGCATTTCAGTAATAAAAGTATAGGCTACATCTTTCAAATGCATCCAAATTACAGCGAAGCGCAACTGTGCAGTACTCGGCAGTGGTCAAAAAGGATTTTTAAAACAGAGAACTTTTAACTGATCTCTTCTTGTAAACTCAGTGATGTGGATACGGACAGCAATTAAATTACCACACGACCTTGGTGTTTGTCAAAAAACAATGAGTAATTCAGCCAGGGATTTTTACGTGGGTGGTGGGAGAAAAACACTGACATTCTGGATTCGGGCAGCAATAAAATCACCGACTAACCCCTGTTAATGTTGAAAGTACCTTACAACCCCATGAGAAACAATTACCGTCCAAATAGGGCTTTAGAATGTCTACTTTAGTGAGAGAAGCTACTAAAATTATCTTTCATTCATTTAGTAACTACATTTCCTGTTTGTTGCAACACTTCCTTCCTCTTTTAAATGTGTATATGTTTAATATTCAATATATGGCTCATGTAGCGGGACGCATAAGTAAAAGGCATCCATCTGGAGATGTGTATGTGTGTGTGTTTAGGAATGCTGACATTGCTATGGAAGTAAAGCCAGAGTTCTGGCAGCCGTCAGATACGTGACTCTGGCTAGCCTCCTTGAGAAAGCCTCCTTCTCTGTCCTCACAGTCAGCGGGGACATGTGTATGTGTGCGTGTGTGTGTGTGTGTGTGTGTGTGTATGTTAGCGGGCAGGCTCAGGGACAGATGTGGTTTTAGGCGTGTTTGGGTTCTGGCATCACCAACAGCCCAAGAGCTGCCTGATGTCTCTCTCAACGATGAATCTGTCCCATGAGAGCTCCCTTGGCTTTTCCCAAAATCCCTCTCTGTTTCACTCTCTGGTCAAAGTTGTGACAGCATGAAAACACACGGTGGAGCTCTCCGTGAATTAGGAACCCAAAACAAGACCAACAACAAAAGAGATTACCAGTACAGAAGATCTAGAGCAGAGTCTGATTACAGACTAGCAAATGGTCTTGGTAAGATGATTCCCAGTAGCTTGATTCAATGCCTGAATTTCACTGAATAGAGTTAAGAGTCACAGTCACGCAGGCCTAAACCTAAATAAAGAAAAATACCACAAAAAACTATTGTAGCATAACCAGAAACAGGAATATTGGCCATACATCAAGACATTTTAAAAACCAACATTTACATGAGAGGAAATTTGGTCAATCAAGACTCTAATAATCATTTAATCTTTGTGACTTCTAAAAATATTTTTATGATTCCCGCTCATACGAATAACAAATTTTGGTCTGTTTTAAAATGTCTTGTCAAAGTCTACCAAACCAGGGAGAAAATGCAACACTGTAATGATGTAATCCATGTCTCGGAGTAAAAAATACGGACTACGAAACCTGAAAACAACCTGAAGTAAACATTTATGTCCAACTTATTTTAAAGTTTATCATGCAAAAAAACATTACATTTGACATTCGGAAATGCCAATTTGAACAGAACTCTGGAATACAAATGGCAGTTTGTTCCTAATTGACAATTTTGGGTCCATTTTGAAATGCTAGTATAAGCAAATCAAATTGCAGGACAAAATGATACACTTTTTTAGAAGCCAAACTATGAATTGAATTGAACAACCTGAAGTCAGTGGAATTAGAGTCGTTAGTCTATGGGATTTTTCCACTCATTTTAATGTTAATTCTTATTGTTTGTAACCGTAATAGCACTAATCAAGTAGGTGTGGGATAAGTTATGTGTCAAACTTAAAGTTAGGGTTAGAGGCTTGTTCAAAAGCTTGTTCACTGAGGATGAGCAATAGTAATAGAGCTGCTTGCAAGGCACTAGGTCTCTCTTAGTGTTTGTGTGCGTCTGTTTGAAAGAGACTGAGTGAACTGATTGTTAAGAGACACTCCAAAAACTCTTTCATCTGCCGTTTCCTTCTCTCAAAAAGCAGTTTATTGCTCTTTCCATCTAATGTCTTCTTATCATGCTTTCTTTTCTTTTCTCCTCTCCATTTTTCCTGTCTTTAAAGTGTGAGGGCCAGTCGGGGCTCCAGGGAAGGAGAGCTATTCTCCATAGACAGCAGACCTTTGAAAGGAAATGTTTTATTTCCTTTGAAATGAGCTGCCTGCCCAACTGCCATGTTGTGATCTTTAAGCATCCTTCTTAAGAAGCCATCAGAGAGGCCCCTGACTGAGCTCTCTATACCAGTCTTTAGCAAAGAAAGAGAAAAAAAGAGACAGAGGTAAGACTATGACAGTGGACACGGCAGGGACAAACAAAAAAGGAGGGATGGACTGAGATATGGAAAGGTAATAACGATTATACATGCAGAGGATAAAGTAACAAATAAAGGTTGAAGTAAGGAGGGGGGAGTAAAAATGGGATGAGTATGTAGGGAGAGACATTTGATACCTGGTAGGAGGAGTGACACTCAAAAAAAGCTCGCAACAGCCCTCTATATCATCACCTTTCAAACTAAGTGAACCGATACGGCTGGGTATATATACATATGTGTATATATGTATGTATACTGTATATATGTGTGTGTGTGTGTGTGTGTGTGTGTGTGTGTGTGTGTGTGTTAAATTATGCGTATATAAAATCTAATTCAATTAGATATAATTGAATTGAGACTGAGAAACAAGTTAAATCGAGAAATGATGGATATATTACATTTATTAAATGTTCTGCATATATTAGATAGAGTGGCCACAAAAAGTATTTGGACACTTAAGTCACACATAAAAAAAATATGTATGTCATTGAATAAGATACAGAATAACAAAGTGGCAATTAGGGCTGCACGATTAATCGTATTTTAATCGCGATAACGATATCTGCCTCTCTCGATTCATTTTTAAAAAATCGTCGCGATATTTGCCCGCTCGTTTTTTATCCTGAAAACGCTTTTTTTTTATTAGACATCTGCATTATCTTGCATTGTTAATGTTAACAATTCCCCACTAGCGTTGATGTTTGTGGTTGCCAGATCTAAATAGCTTAAATCTCCCAAATCACCCAAACAGAGCTTTTCTCTTACATTTAATGCCCAGTGTTTTACTTAATCTGTGCAATCTGGCAACCCTGCGCGCGTGCTCTACACT
Organism: Squalius cephalus; assembly: GCF_949319135.1. Taxonomy (NCBI): domain Eukaryota; kingdom Metazoa; phylum Chordata; class Actinopteri; order Cypriniformes; family Leuciscidae; genus Squalius; species Squalius cephalus. Next base: position 26,140,353 of record NC_137140.1, read on the forward strand.
GCGGAAAAAGCACTGATCTCCACAGCGATATTCTGTTTGCATGAAATTGTTATACAGCCAGTCTGTTTCTTCACAAGCCACTTGTGGTGTTTATGTGACTAAATCAGTTTCTAAATGAGTTTCACGGTTCTATTTTTTGAAGTTTAAGTTTTTACCAGTTTTCATAATGTTCATAATCAGTTGAAAACGACAGCCACTGACCGTTTTCAGTGTGAATCAACAAGTATATTACACTATTTTTCTTTGCAGTACAAATTTGCTGAGCGATCTGTACTTTGTCTCATTTGCAACCGAAATGTGTCGCTTAGAAGATCTAATGTGAAGACGCATCACAAGCGCTCATCTAACGTTAAATCATGCCATTTGTATTGACTTGCTGTCTGAGGAAGTTGTCATAGTTGTTTAAATGAAGTCTGATGGTTTGAAATTAACACCCGCCAACCCGCCAAATGCGGCTAAAAATGAACTTTGGCGGGTAAGCCAAATCTGTGCGGATTTTGCGCAAATACTCGTGAGTCATCATGATCTATTAAATACAGTGTATTGCGCAGAATCTGCGCAATTCTGACTTACTTGAACACACACGTCACTACACAACAAATAACGGTGCGCTTGTTCACTTGCATTGAAGCAATAGCGTAGATTAAAAAGCATTTGGTTAACAGAAAAGACATTGATATTTTACAACATCCTACATGTTCTTTGTACTGTATTGATCTGTCCACTTAAAACACATGTTTGGTAAAAAAGATGAGAATGAAAGAGGAAGTGTGGAGATATCTGGATGACAGGATTTTGTTTGAATAAGAAATGAATGTATGAAGTCCAAATTTGAATATAGCCTTATATAAATAAGCTGTGTAATTTCTTTTTTTGGCAAGGAGAATATTAATAAAAATAATTCATTACATTTATATAGAGCTTTTCTCAGCACTCAAATCACTTTACATGGAAGGGGGGAATCTCCTCAAGTAGAAGTTCTGAATGGCCGGTAACTTAAATTTTGTTACCAAAATGGCCGGTGGGTGAAAGTTAATTTCAAACCCGTTTTACATATATATACAGTGAGGAAAATAAGTATTTGAACACCCTGCTATTTTGCAAGTTCTCCCACTTGGAAATCATGGAGGGGTCTGAAATTGTCATCGTAGGTGCATGTCCACTGTGAGAGACATAATCTAAAAAAAAAAATCCAGAAATCACAATATATGATTTTTTAACTATTTATTTGTATGATACAGCTGCAAATAAGTATTTGAACACCTGTCTATCAGCTAGAATTCTGACCCTCAAAGACCTGTTAGTCTGCCTTTAAAATGTCCACCTCCACTCCATTTATTATCCTAAATTAGATGCACCTGTTTGAGGTCGTTAGCTGCATAAAGACACCTGTCCACCCCATACAATCAGTAAGAATCCAACTACTAACATGGCCAAGACCAAAGAGCTGTCCAAAGACACTAGAGACAAAATTGTACACCTCCACAAGGCTGGAAAGGGCTACGGGGAAATTGCCAAGCAGCTTGGTGAAAAAAGGTCCACTGTTGGAGCAATCATTAGAAAATGGAAGAAGCTAAACATGACTGTCAATCTCCCTCGGACTGGGGCTCCATGCAAGATCTCACCTCGTGGGGTCTCAATGATCCTAAGAAAGGTGAGAAATCAGCCCAGAACTACACGGGAGGAGCTGGTCAATGACCTGAAAAGAGCTGGGACCACCGTTTCCAAGGTTACTGTTGGTAATACACTAAGACGTCATGGTTTGAAATCATGCATGGCACGGAAGGTTCCCCTGCTTAAACCAGCACATGTCAAGGCCCGTCTTAAGTTTGCCAATGACCATTTGGATGATCCAGAGGAGTCATGGGAGAAAGTCATGTGGTCAGATGAGACCAAAATAGAACTTTTTGGTCATAATTCCACTAAACGTGTTTGGAGGAAGAAGAATGATGAGTACCATCCCAAGAACACCATCCCTACTGTGAAGCATGGGGGTGGTAGCATCATGCTTTGGGGGTGTTTTTCTGCACATGGGACAGGGCGACTGCACTGTATTAAGGAGAGGATGACCGGGGCCATGTATTGCGAGATTTTGGGGAACAACCTCCTTCCCTCAGTTAGAGCATTGAAGATGGGTCGAGGCTGGGTCTTCCAACATGACAATGACCCGAAGCACACAGCCAGGATAACCAAGGAGTGGCTCTGTAAGAAGCATATCAAGGTTCTGGCGTGGCCTAGCCAGTCTCCAGACCTAAACCCAATAGAGAATCTTTGGAGGGAGCTCAAACTCCGTGTTTCTCAGCGACAGCCCAGAAACCTGACTGATCTAGAGAAGATCTGTGTGGAGGAGTGGGCCAACATCCCTCCTGCAGTGTGTGCAAACCTGGTGAAAAACTACAGGAAATGTTTGACCTCTGTAATTGCAAACAAAGGCTACTGTACCAAATATTAACATTGATTTTCTCAGGTGTTCAAATACTTATTTGCAGCTGTATCATACAAATAAATAGTTAAAAAATCATACATTGTGATTTCTGGATTTTTGTTTTTGTTTTGATTATGTCTCTCACAGTGGACATGCACCTACGATAACAATTTCAGACCCCTCCATGATTTCTAAGTGGGAGAACTTGCAAAATAGCAGGGTGTTCAAATACTTATTTTCCTCACTGTATATATATATAAACCGTTAACTGTCTCTTCTCTTTCTCTGTAGTTTCTCAAATGAGAATAATCGTAATAATTTTGAGCAAAATAATCGTGATTATCAGTTTAATCATTATCGTGCAGCCCTAGTGGCAATTATAAAAAAAAAAAAAAAAATTAATAAATAAAAAAAGATAGCTCAAGCAGACCATTTTAAGAAATGCATTTTACAAAAAAAAAAACACTTTTTAGGTCATACATTTTAAAACTATAGAAATACAGTTATTTTAGGGCACCTATATCTACATAAACTAAAAATCAGCTTTATATCAACTGGAAAGATTACCACAATTTATAAGCTATTTTCATTTATATTATTGCAGTGAAATTCTGTTATTTTTAAATGTGGCTTAAATGTACAAATATTTTTTGTGACCACTATTAAAACATATATCAGGAAAAGTATCTAGTGTCCAGCACAGTCACACATGTAGCTGCGGAAAGACTTTCAGAATTATAGCAGCCGGAAGAACAGAGAACAAACCCTTGTTCTGTCCGGAGGTGTTTGTTGTCCATCTATGCCCGTTTAGACAGTCTTGCATCATGCGTGACCTCACCACATGAGACAGGACAACTACAAAGGCTTCTTATTGGTGCTGTGCTCTGTGTCAAACATTCTGTTCTCTGTACATTCAATCAATCACTCCAGCAGGCCTGCTATGCTAATGCATGAGAGGTGCGATCTGGTGTTAACTGCCTGCACTTGAGTGTGCTCCTGTCCTCTTGTCAAGTGTCTGATCTAGGGCACTTTGTGTCATCCCAAAGAGCCAAGATCTGATCAAGTCAAGTATTTGTAAGCCTGCGTAATTGCTTAGTGAGAAAAGTGTGTGTTTTTGTTCTGTTTGAGTGTAGCCTCCCGAGGACTGTCTCAGGAGTTGTTTGAGTGTGTTTGTGGTTGTAAACTCACCCGGTCGCGGGATCTCTGAATCTTCTCACGGTCGCTGTTCAGGTTGGCAAGGATCTCTTGTCCCACTTGCTCTGTAGAGGATAAGAGGAGGGACAGGGTGAAATAAAAACACAAAATGTTGTTTAGGCCGTCTTAAGATGCAAGCGCATTTACTCCTGATCTTTGATTTTTTCGGGCCATCCGGTCATTTTAATAGGAATCCACACGATCAGGAATCTTGAGTGAGAGCGAAAGATTTCCCTAAGCAGATTTTAATACAGGTTCAAGTTAGCTGCTAACAGAACAGAAAGCTGCCTAGTTTGAAAGTGACTTCTATGTGAGCTGTAATTAATACATAGTAAGACTACTGATAATAGACAGTGGACCTTTTTGTATGGCACTAGTAAAAAACAAAACAAAAAAAAGTGTTTTTTTTTTTTCATTCTGTAAGAAGACTTGCATATAAACTTTGATAGAAACACATTTGGCGAATAAATTCCTAAATTTGTATTTAACACTGCAGGTGAATAGTGTAAAATGTCTGAATAATAGATATTGCCATACTTTCCCCAGTTTATTAAATCACAGTACTTTAAGACAATTGTCTTTTGTATTACAAGTTTTATGAAATGTTTTTTTAAATATGCAAATGATTCATTATGTAATTAAATATGCACTGATCTGCATACATTTCCAGAACAAAAATCTGAACACTGGTTAAAGCCAAGTTCCTTTTGGTGACATTTTCGAGTAATTTGTGTTTAGAGGATTTGGGATATCTTTATATAACTCCATAAATACAAAAATACTAACTAAATACATTCTCCAAATACTGCCAACAGCGCGCTAAAAAAGCAACAACAACATTTTTTTTTTTTTTTATACAAATACAATGATATATAAATCAGGTGAATGTTATATAAACAAAACATTCTGTAAAATCCTTCAGAATATAGAAAGGAATAAAAGTTTGTTGAACATAAGTGCTAATCAAGTAGAGAATTTTTTTTTAAATGGCCTTTAAATATTTGTATTGTAATTGAAATCTACAGATGCAAAGAAATCAAAGATAATACAAATAATCATAAATTTACATTTTGGATGTTTTCTTTCTAGTCCGGGAAACACTTCAAACAGGGCTACACACTCTAACAATGAAGGGGAACCACCAACTGTAAGATAAAACCAATGCTTTAATGAAACTGTGGCAAACGTTTCGGTCACATGAGAACATGTGATGCCATGGAAGCAAAATAGCCCAAATTAGTAAATGTCTTGCCTTTAAAACATTTTTTGACTTTGATCAAGTTAAAGACTTATGAAGGAGGGACATATCAGGATTTCAGAAACTTGAAGTGGGTTCTTTGAAACAAAAAACAGTCAAAAACCATAGCAACCACCTAGCAACACCCATGTAAAAGTCTAGTTACAACCATGATCTCTGATGTCTAGGAATCTCAAACTACATCTCTCCTTCTCACCAATATGCTGACTTAAATATTTTGCATATCCCAGCATGCCGCATCACACCGAGCACGAACAGCACATGCAATATTCAGCTGCTTGCTTATAAACACATTTCATCTGTCACGGACGTACACCCATTTATTCGCTCGCACTTAGATAAACATCTCATACATGGCGTCTGACAAGCCTGTCCATGGTCACTGTCATATTCACATCCCAAGGGTCAAAAAAAAAAAAAAAAACCTGAACAAAACAAAAATCCCACCCTCCCTTCTTCCTGAAAAATCCTTTCCACTATAAGTAGAAACCACATTAGCAGTCTGGAGAGGAAGGGAGTAAAAAAAAAAAAGTGAAGTGAAAAATCTTTGCATGGATCAAAGCTACGCTTTCAAATGCACCAAACAATTGTGAGTAAACAACACACTCATGACTGGATTACGCTACACAGGTGCAGCTCTCAAAGAGTCAGCTTGACGCTCGAGGAACAGAGGAACGGGCCACATCTGCGCTAGCACTAAATATCAGAAAACGAGAAAGACAGACACAAGACGTGGTTACACGCGCGTCTCTTGCCTTCATTAATTTCCAATCAGACTGAGGACAGACTGAAGGATACTCAGATTAGATAGAGCAGTCACAGCGCATGTGACAGATAGGCCAGATTAAAAGAGCGAATAGAGATATTAATAACCATCATAACCATGGACGGTCGTCGAGCCTGAGACACGCTGCCGCCCACCCATGAGTGGAAATCTTGTGTAAAGAAAATTAAGCACCGCTATCTGTCTCTGTCCAGTGCGAAAGGGGCCTTAAACAAATGAATGTGACACGGCCACAATGGCAACAATGCAATACACATGCGCTCAGACACGCTTGCTCATATATCACTTCAGATGATAGATGAGATCGCTGACATGAAGGGGTCTAGCGCAAATGAAACAATCCTGTCAGCACGCTATAATCTAAGCTCAACGAGATACAAATAAACAGGAGGGAGGAAAACGAAGTTGCTATGGACAAAAAGTTGAAAACTTTGATTGAAATATTTCTCTGACGCCTTTGTGTTGTAACTGCTTTCTTGATATCAAGATATTCAGAATCAAGGTCTCCTATTCAAGGCTTGTGAGCTTCTCTATCTCCACTGATTCCAATTGCTGCTATCCACGTAGGTTAAGACTCAGCCTAATGTAAGCGAAGTGAATGCAAATGAATACAAAAGAAATATGAGTGGGGAAATAGAGCAGGTACATAAAAGAATTTCCACAAAATCAAGAAACAGATGGGCTGGCTGACTAACTACATAAAACCGTTCCATGGTGTCTTCCTGTGCCACTAAAAACACGGAATAAAAGCTGTTAAAACCAAACTCTGTATAATGTAATATTCCTGCGGCCAACACACTGTTAAACACATTATGGACTCTGGTTTCTCTTTCCCCTGTGCATGAGCGCAAAGATAAATATTTCTCTTAGTTGTGGGACCGCAAATTGATGTTGCCATTAAGAACGAGCTCCAAAAGCACACACACATACACACAAAAACACACACTGTTGGACGATTAGCTGTGTGTACACCACATCCCACGGGTGAGAGGAACTTTACCAACCCACAATTCCACGGCTCTCTTCCTCTTTTGATATATCGGTTTGTCTCCGTTTATATTTCACTAATAATCTGATCTATCTGTCTCTCTTCTCTATTCGTATATTTGAGACTTAAACAAGAATGTGGCAGAGGTTTGAGCAGAGAGTTTGGCTGGAGAAAAACAAACACTCTGTGAGAAAGGGAAAACAGCATGATTTCCCTTGCTTCCTTTTCTAAGAAGAAAAAAATAGAGCGAAAAATTTCTCACTCGTCATTGTAGACATTCTCGCTGACTTCTCACTTGACATCATAGAGGGATACTATGCCCAAAAATGAAAATTCTCTCATGTTCAAAACCTGGCTAATTTTCTTCTCCAAAACAGAAAAGAAAATATTTGAAGAATTTCAGGTTTTGCCTATAAGAATGAAAGTCTGCGAGGTTAAAAAAACAATGGTTTTCATTGTATGGAAAACAACAACACCAACATATTAATTTTTGGGTGAACTAACCCTTTAACAGTGGCATTAAAAAGGTGTTTTAATTGTTATATACGACAACAAAATACTGACGCCAAGATGCATTACATTTAGATTACAGGTCATCATTATGTGCAATAAAACTATACACATGAAGCGTAGCATGAATTATGGTCATTTATTCTTTTGCAAGCATCACTTTGGATACATGTCTACTTAATGAGGTGCTAATTAATTATCACACGCTTTAATGAGGACGCTGACATTCTGTAAATTGAGGGTGTAGCTGTGAAAAACAGGCATTCGAGAATGAGAAGAAGAAAAAACTAACTAACTAAATAAATAAATAAATAAGTAGACTCCATGCTTACGATCACGGCTTCGTGCTCATAATGATATAAAATATTCTTCCCCGTTTAAGGCCCTATTAACAATTTAAATGACCCTGACGCCAAGCTTTTCCACAGGCCTGCTCTAGTTAAAGATCCAGATCCCCAAGGCCCATTTAACAAGGATATTACTAAAATCTATATCAGCACAATCATTACCGATGGGCTGGTTTTAATGCAGACTTTTTAATTGATTGCTGACCACCACTTGTGGACAAGACCTCTGCTCTAACTGCTTTATATTAGAGTAGGGCTGTGCCAATACTATCATATTTCAAATTATTATTATTCTTTCTCACAATATTATATAAGATTTATGTGGTCATAATTTAATTTCCCACAGTTAAAATGATGAAGTGAAAAATGCAATTCTATCTATGAGACACAGAACTGGACAAATGCCAAGTGAAACATGCAAGAATACAGATGCAAAGGATGGTCATTACAGATTTATGAATGCAACACTATTTTGGACCCCACAACGAAGTCAAGCTAGCATCTGCTTTTAATAAATCACAAATCACAAATAAGAATAATGAATTCAATGTGTCAAAATATCTATTGTATGCATTACAGTACATTGACCTGAGATCAATCTGTGACAAATTAATCAATCTAAATACCAAATTGGCCAAAGTTTAACAAACCTGAACTTGAATAGAGAGCATAACATTACATAGCATTTGTACTGAAAGGCAAAAATCTGCATGCATCTGGCACAGTTTCGATTGCAATCCAATTATAATATTGTGATGCATTGCAATATATTAGTTGTGACATGTACTGTGATGTTCATTACATTTTTAAAGGGGTCATGACATGAGAAACCAATTTTGCCTTGATCTTTTGGTATATAAGAGGTCTTTGTACCATTAAAAAGTCCTGCAAGTTTCATAGCTTAAGATGTCCTCCCCATTATAAACGAACCATTTATTTAATCAAGCTCTAAACACAGCTCGTTCTGGATCCATGGTAAGAAGTGACGTCACGGTGCGAAGTGACGTACCAGCCGTTTGCATATGACCGCCTCCAGCACAAGACAACTACGCTCATTTCGTATCGTTGTCGCGCCACGCGCCTCACAAGTGCTCAGTCGACGGACAGCGAGTGGGTCTATGTACAGGAAAATTACGATGCCACGCAGATTTGCTGTTCCTGGCTATGGACAAACAACATCTTTGAATACGCTGCCGAAAGATCCAGACGTCAGGGAAAAATGGATGCACTTTATTTTTTGCGGACGTCCCAGTCACTGTAGTGTTAATTTAAGCGTTTGTTCTATACATTTTAAGGATGACTGTTTTGAGAACAAATCCCAATATGATGCTGGCTTTGCCAGAAAACTGTTGCTCAAAGATAAGGCCGTGCCGACTATTCTGGGCTCAACAACGACGACGCAAACTGTAAGTAATGTATTTAAAACTTTAAACTACTTTTTAAAATGCAATTTCATTCATTATGAATAATCACAGTGTTTTTACTTAGTTTACTTGCATATTGTTTTCAGAGACCGCCATGTTCAGGCCCCATATCAAAAGATGTTGGCTGTCAAACTGACCAACCCACTCATACATCTGTGGGCACACATAATTGATGCATAGGCACTGACGTTAGCCAATCATAACAGTAGGCGTTAACACTGAACTCTTAAAGGGGAAACACCCCCAAAACAGACTGTTTGAATCAGAGGATGAGAAACAGGGTGGGAAAAGGTCATAAATCACTACATTTTAAAAGTTTTTTGTTAAAAAAACTATAGTAATATTATAATTGCACCTAGGGGACCATAATAATAAAATAAAATAAAACATGTCATGACCCCTTTAAGTATTGGGGGGCTGGGTAAAAATATAAATTTTCGGATTAATCGCAATCATCATTTGAACATCATTCATAAATCATTTGATATTGATTCTTTAAATCCAAAATGATCTTTTACTAACTCAACATGGCATAATTGTAGCCTGGTCCTACCAGACTCTTGTACATTTCATTTGTACAGAGAGTCTGGCCACTCTCCATTGACAAGCGTTAACTTCCTTGAAGGTGGGATCTGCCAAGAGCCACTCTGGATCTTTCACCAATCACTAAGGTTTAGTCGTGACGTAACCCTACAACTCAAACTAGAGCACGACCTCAACGTCATCGTTCTAAGCCACTCCCTCTGTTCGCTGATTCGACCGGTAAAAATTTGGCCCACGAATATACCGCAAACCCAGACGGAGTACTGAAGGAAAATGAAAACTGAGCGGAAGTACGTAGGAGGGTGGAGCCAGGCTAGCATAATTGAGCCATGTATTGCTTTAATTAAAGTTTCCGTAATGTACCAAGTTTACAGGTTCACTGGATTGTTTCCTGCACCACTTTTCAGCAGCCACAGCAAAAGAAAAAAATAAATCATATGACAGTGAGTTTACTAATAAAAAGTATAATGGCAAAATAATGGAAACGTCTTTCTATTGCATTGTCTTTGTGAGCTGCATGAAGAAACAAACATACAACAAGAATCTGTCTAATGAACAAATGACTTATACCAACTAGTTATTTTTAGTGAATCAAAAACAGGTCTAATTCCCGAAATGAATGACACTAATCAATCAGATCTTTTTGGTGACTCTAAAACATACAACATGACCGGTGAATCCCGAATCCCCAAACAATGACTTTTATGATCCGGTTTACAACACTAGATAAGGCAAAGAATGTATTTCTACAAGCAAAATGGACATTATAAATTAAATTAGTCAGAAACGAAACAGACTCGAATCAAAACAGATCAGAAAATCTGTATTGATTACCAGCCTATTGTGATTCAGCACGAGAAGTCTCTAAAACACCTTGACACTCAGTCTTTAATAACTAGCAATTCCACTAGATGTAGTTTATTTATTTTTATCGTCTTTTTGTCTTATTTCTTTTAATTCTGAGTGTATTGCTTCTACATTAATACTTTTCCTTTCACCCCACACCGCCGAAACATTGTGTTAGTGCAGTCAAAGATTCTTTCATCTTCCGGTCTGTCTGTCTTTCCCTTCTGTGACTGACCGTGCCTGTCTGCCTTTGAGCTTGGCCTGCAGGAACATCAAATCACTGAGGACATCTCGGAGGTCCGAATGTCACTCGTTTTCATCCCCTCTTCCTGCCAGCCGTTGGCAGTAAGATGGAGGCAGAACACACCGGGGAAGAAGCGTTTTCCACCTCTTCGTTCCATCGTCCTTATATCTGTCCATCCACCTCCCCTCAGCAGACACGTATAATTGGGCACATCATCAATTTTACAGCAGCTGTTTGAGTGTGAGTCCTATCTGAGTTGTCTGAAGCCCTCTGTCTGTCCCCAGAGCTGAAAGGGTACATGCCCTGACACAGGCTCACTCCCAGGCTCCGGACTGCTTTTTATTACAGAGTTCCAGCCACTTTTTGAAGGTTACCACACACACTTCTATCTGGACACAATCCACAGACACAGCCAAATGAGAGCAAAAGTGCCCATGGGAAGAGTAAAGGCAGGTCCAACACTGACTGTCCCACAAAGACACACACACACAAAGAGCAACGCAGAAACACAGTTCCTTTCTCTTTATTTTAGACAAGTTATTCCCCTATCTGGGAGCAAAGTGCTGACGGCACTTTTATTATTCTTGTTATTTGTTAACAGTATTCAACTGCTGACCCCACCAAACTTGAGCTCTGTTGTAGAATGAAGAAACAATTTCAAAAATGAAAATTCTGTCATTATTTACCAGCCCAAACCCAAATGATTTTCTTTCTTATGTGGAATCTTCGAAAACTGCTGAAATAAATCATCTAGTACATTGACAAGAACTGGCGCAAAAGAACGATACGTTCACTAATCTGTTCCCAAGTTTAGTGGAAGTCTGATTTAAAAACAAATGATTCAGTTCAAATTGTGAATATTATTAAATTTAATAATTATATTTTGTGAGCAATTAAAAATATCTAGCTTATAGATCGGATCACGGAGACAGTTGAATCATTGTAAACAAAAGATTCAGTCCACACTGTGAATCATATCAATAAAATCTACCGTATGGCTTCAGAATACATCAAATATAGTGCACAAGACATATGAACGCTTCTATTATACTTTTTTTGGTGTTTTACATACATAGTCAACATCAACTGAGCCTTTTTAACACCACAACTGAGGTGTTTTAAATACAAATACAGTTAAACTTGGGCCTAGTCTTGTTCAAAACCACGATAAGGACACAAGTAAGTGTTCAACAGCCTCAATAGACAGAGGACTGATGGAATGATATGGATATCAAGAGAATATATTGGTTTCAGAGGAATGAATGAGCAAGATGGAGAGAAATAAGGTAAGGGCCACGGCCTGTCTGCGCAAGAGCAAGCGCTGGGTAATCAGGCCCCATTTCACTGGCCTTTTTTCACTCCACTGGGCTCTGTTTTATTCATTGGCTCAGCCCTGACCCTGCCGCGCTTCTGCTCTGACAAATCACTTCTGATTAAGACAAATCTTTATTAGCCGGCCACTCAACTTTCCCTATTAATCATTATCTTCTCTCTCACTCAGTCTCTCTCTCACACACAGCACATCTCACACACTCTTCTAAAGGCCAGATCACTGCCGATTGTTATGCGTGGAGATGTTAGGGCTTCTTCTGGCTGATAAGACAAAGGTTTAATGGGTATGAATGACCATGCCAGAGGGAGAGCGTGCGCTAATAGAACCATTTGTTTAAGCTGGGGGGGAGGACAGAGAAAATGAACACTGATTTCCCCTCCTACTTCCATTCTTCCAAGATTGAGCTTTGAAAGGGAAGACTCTATCAGTGCCTCTGGAAGGACCGGAGGACAAGGCATGCTGGAGAATGGGTTCAATAGCTGAATGCCCCTATGAACTCAAAAACAAACAAAGATGAGAAACACATTCTAGAAACATCAATAGCGACCCCACTCCTGTATCAGAATATCAGCAGATGGCATGATTCTTCAATTATTAGAACTTTTTGTCCTCTATGAAAAGAAATAAAACAAAGAAAATTAAAGTGGAAAAAGTAATAGCCTATAATAAAAATTAATAAATAAATAAATAAAGTAACTTTATAGAAAAATTGAAAGTTATTATTGTCACTTTAATCACCTATCATTTTTAAGAAAGCTGAAATGTTAAACTTGCCAGAATTGTTCCAATTTGGTAACCAGACTTTTTGACTTCCCTCTATAATTAGTTAAAATTAAGACTCAAACTTATTTGATATTTATATGTAAACATTTAGCTTTTTTGTAAAAAAATTAAATTAAGATTTTTGCATCAGGGTTTATGTTGTGGTGAAAAGTCTCCTCTTTCTTGCAAATGAAGCTTAAGAGGCAGAGTTCCAGCAGTCAAAACAAGACTTTATTGAACAAAGCAACAAAGCCGAGATGACAGCTGCTCTATCTGAATTTGTCTCTGGCCACGGCGCCATTCTTATACATCTGTTATTTCGCAATGGCCATGCAACTTCATATTCTTGTAAGATTCACCCATCCTGTTTCCCACAATTAAGTTTTACTTCTCTCACCTTTCTCTCTAATAGTGGAATCCTGGTGGTCAACCCTTTCTCAGATGCAAGACGTAACATTTTTCAAGGACAATCAACTCTTTCCCAGAGGTTGATGCCTCCAAGTGACATATTTATTTAACACATTTTAATAATGGTTTTGAAATCTTCTTTGGTCTTTCACAGCCATCTGTTGTTTAATGGAAATTCTCTGACTTCTCAAAAACTGCACAGTGGGCGCAAAGACTTTCTCAGATGCATTTGAACTTTGCAATAATTATTTCTCACAGTCATGTAGGCCACAAGGCCTTCAAAACACATCTGACCATATAGTATTCAAACTATTTCTACAATTGTTTTCTATAGGATAAATCAAATATTTCATCATTTGTGAGTAATCATATCTTTATTCCAGCAAATGTGATCATTTTAACATACATTAGTAGCATTTTCAAGATTTTAAGTAGTCAAAAGTACCCATGATTGAAGAATCATCCATAAATTGTCATCAAACTAAGAGAAAAAGGAGACCCATTTCTGTCTTACCTAACACAGCCCAAACAACAGCACTTACAGTAAAACCTATGCTTTTGACACGGTGGGTGGGAAAGGTGGTTAGTTTTTTGTTTTGTTTTTGCAGCAAATTGCTTTAATTTAATCAACTGGCATTACTGAAGCATCCAAATGAAAACTAATAGAGTCTGGGGCAGGTCTTGATTGCCTCGCTTACAAAAGTCCCGGCTGCCCACTGCTTTCAGGTTCCTCAATTAAACAGGCAGAGTTTCCATGGGCCACTGGAGAGCCATACATCTACCGCAGGTCAATCCGCACCCATCAAATTCACTCGTTCACTTCATTCTTTCAGAGCAGGAAATGATTTCTTCGTGCAGATTAGGCCCCAGCTGAGCTGAAATGTGCACCAAACGTGACCGAGCGAAATTAATAAACAGTGGTACACTGTCAGTTGACTTTATTAATATTGATGTATGTGCTGCCACTTTATTTTTTTGCATTTTTTTCCATCTATTTCAGAGCAAAGAGGGCCAGGCCAAAAGATTACTCCTTGTGTACAGTCACTGCTGTTCAAAGAAAGCAAGAAACATGCATTCGTCTTCATATGTCATAATAAACAAGGATCTCATCAGAATACTTCCGTGTGACAATCCATATTTTTAGGCTGACAATGTCACGGATTCAGATGAAAAGGGCGCTATCAAATACAAAATATGGGATGGGAATGGGAAAGATGTGCTGTAGGAGCGTAAAAGAGCAAAACGAGAGAGACAGTGGAAGAAGTGAGAAACAGATAAACGCAAGCTGGCGTTGCTGCTGCAGGGGGAGGTCTGCTCTTATAATCACCTCACTTCCTCCTAATCACATGCTGCACATCATTTACTGAACACCAGCAAACTTCACACCCTGCCAGACTCACCAGCTCCAATGTGTCGGACTGAAAGAAAATCCTGACGTTCTTTTAAACAGTTTAGGAACGTTAATGATCCCATTACTGTTGATTAAAGCCTGTAACGCCTCTAATCAGAAAGTTGACAGGCAGATCAAACAGCCAAACACAAATTTTGCCTTTTAATTATCTGTAAAACACAACACCTCAGGGTGTTCATCCCTGCCTATCTCTGACAAAAACCTCAGTCGAAACGATGCCAAGATCTAACACTTCCTAACAGTTCATTATCCAATAAGAAAAAAAAGCAAACAAAAACCCAACAAGCATTCAGATCTTAAAAGCAATCTTCACAATTAGCAGAGCGCTTGGGGAGCCCTGCAGTCCTGTGTATCGTAGGACTCCAAATTGAAACACCTTAATTATATTTGTCAAAACAATGTGCCGTCACCCTCATTTGCATGTTTTGACAGCCGCCCCCGAGTAGCACTCAAAACTTTAGCACATTTAAACACCTACTGATTTGAGTTTTCACTAGCTCTCTCTTTTTAAACTAATCCACCAATCCATTGAGTTTTGTTTAAATGTTCACTCCTTCCCACAGTAATCCACTCAAAACAATGGGAACGGTGAGACTGAATAATGCCAGGACTCGTTATCTGATAGTACAGATTCATATTAAAGCACTAATCTCAATGCTCTTTCTCTAATAACCCTCTAATAACAATGCTCTTTCAACCTACAGGTGTCAGGTGGGCTTCGATTGGTTCAGCTGAAATAGAAAGTTTCACTGACCTCACGCAATCATTTGTGGTCCAGTATTCTCATTACCTGCTAAGAAAAGTAAGTTGCCACAAAGCACTCACAGGTTATGATTCATGGTAAGTAGCAGAAAAAAATGGTAGTTCACACAAAACAATAAATCTTTCAACATTTACAAGTTGTTCCAAACCTATGTATTTGATTTTTTATGTGGATCATCAAAGATGATGTTTTCAATAATGTTTCAACTCTTTTTTTTGTGCTTTCAATGAAATTCAAAGGAGTAAAACAACATTGGACCCCACTGACTTTCAATGTATGAAAAAAAAAATGGTTTCTTCTCTGACCTATAAAACAAAAAGCAGAGGAGAGACGATGGCGATTTTGCCTGCGAGACAGACTGATCTCTGCGGGACAGCAGAGTTCTCCAAGGATTCGGGGGTCCTCAGTTTGTGCTTCATTATTTAGAACATTTACACAAAGCCATGTCAGGTTTCTTACAAAGACAGCCCTGATTCAGCCAAAACCAAAAGCAAAAATATAGCTCTCTCTCCACTTATATGCTGCTAAATACATCAGCGACATGCCAATGATATGTAAAATATGTATTCTCACAAAACAAACAAAAATTCTCTGGAGAATTAGGACTGTCTGCAGTAATTTGGCTTAAGCAGAAATGGAGGGCGTGAAAGCAAGACATCAAACATGAGTTTGAATCGGAAGCACACGGCGGCACGCTACTTTGTGCTGTTAGGATTCATAGCGCTGACAGAATCTGACAGTTACCAACACTTAGGGATTCTCCCACTCCAGCTTTGAGTTCATTAATACTCATGAGCCAAACAGTTGTCTCATAACACACAGAAAATGCACTGGTTAAACATGTTTACCGATCAGCTTATATAAAGCTGCGATTGAAATGGAACCACTTTTGGGGGAGAAAAAAGCCACTTCAAACTGAGAACCTTTTAAAAATTAGATGAGCAAAGCTTTATGGGAACCTGGGGAGATCGAGACGTAACTCACTTGATGTAAATTGATGGTTTTAAGCAGTGACATTTTTGTTAAACACTTTGGAAACTTCTGTAATGACATTAACACAAGTTTAAGAACTTTAAGAGTAGAAATTACTATTTATGATTTATTTCTACTCTAGTCATAATTACCATACTCCCAATATTTAAGCAACACTATTCAATAACTTTCATTAAAAAGTCATTGGCATATTTCTGTGACTCTTTCTGCAGGCTACAGTGTTTAGCGAGTCGGTGGTGACAAATTAGTCACAGAATCATTCATTCAACCGATTCGTTCAAGACCACATTTCATTCAGAAAATAAAACAAGTGTCTTTGTGAGCGAGTCACTTAATCATTCACTCAAACTTATTCATTTAAAAACACAGATTTTTTTAATCAGGAATGAAACAAGTGATTTTATGAGTGAGTCACTGAATTAAACACTTAACATATTAATTAAAAATACAGCACTACTGTGTATTTCTAGGAGATGCACAACAGATTCTGATTATTTTAGCTGGTGGAGAAAAACAGACAAAATAATTAGCAATTTTATGTTTAAAATGTAAGTTTCGTAGTATTATATGATTGCATGTTGCACTTTTGTAAAAAAAAAAACAATTTCACACCAGCAATCATTCTAGTTTCTGGTAGAAGCTCTTTTTTAGCTTAGAATATCATGGTCTTCACCTGGTTTTGGTGGCGATGGGCATCCAAAAAGTTCTTGTCCTTCTGTTTTTTGCTTGTTTGTTTTTTAAGTACAAGGTTTCTCTGAATTTTTTTCCAATCACAACAGGCGAGGTGTCAGCTTGCCAGAACACTACCGCTTTATCAGGCCAAACACCAGTTTGTCTGTTTCTTTAGGTTAATACCAACACACTTCCCATCTCAAGAGAACGGCAAATAAAAACGCTATTATAAGGAGGAGATGAGGCATGGTGGGAGCGCACAAAAGAGACGCATCATGCGGCTCATTTAACAATGGCCACGGCTAGCCTGATGAAGAGACATTATTGTCAGATGCCAGAGTGAAAATACACAACATAACATCAGCACAGAGGTCTACACAAACTATATTTGTGGGTAGGTTTTAACCATAATAGAAAAACAGACTTGAATCCAAGGAATGTCAAAGCGCCAAGTTATAATCTTTAATCACTTTGTCCTTTATAAAAATAAAAAAAATCATTTTGCACTTCCTGTACTTCTTAAAATACTTACAACATACAATGAGCTGGAAGAACACAAAAAAAAACTTTCATAAGCGGCCGAAGAGTCTGTAAAAATGAAATGAACTCAACTGATTTCCAGTGTGTAGTGGCACAAATATCTTCCTTGTGCACTGACTCCTGAGACTAGACATTTTTTTCTGAATGAGAGTAATCAACCAAATCACAAGTGGTAGGCTATGCACTGCAGCAAACAGTCAAGGTAAAACTGAACAGATGATACTAAAATGCAAGTGAAGACACATTGATAGAACAGGGCTGGGAAAAACAATAAAAAAAAGTTTATAAATATCATTATGTGTGCAATAGAAACCAAAGTTTCTAGGAGCTTTCAAGACTACTTTTTGCTTTTGGAGCCAACAAAACTACAGGGGTGTGTTTTCAATGTGTGTCATGCTTAAAAGCGTTTTGAAGAGCAAAGTTCATCTGAATGTTTGTAGGTGTTTCTTTAACTGAGGGCATTTTTGGTATTTAGAACACTTTCACACTTACTAATTTATAAAAGATAATTCTGTCATTGTTTTTTTTTAACATTAAATGAAATTAATGGCAAATGTCTTTCTATGAGTAATTTACAGCTAGTTTTAATGTATCCTAAATAAATGAAATAATATTTTCATACTTTTGATTTGAAACAAAGCACAACAAAACATATACTGTGCACAAGTGATATTTACTTTGGGCTTTTTCATTGCTTTCATTACGTCTCATATTTCATCTCACGCTCTTCACTGACAATGTTGTCTCCTCGGAAGCCTAGTACACTAATTTGATTTTTAAAACAATTACTTCATGTTTAAATGTTTTCATGTTGTTGAAATGAAGCCACAAATGAGGGACAGACAGTAATTTTGGGGGGAGGGGAAGAAAGAAAAACTACTTTACAAAATAAATACTGAAAAGGTGTATGAATATTTATTTATTTATTTCATTTAAGTTTTTAAAATGTAATTCATATTTATGATAGATTTTCAGTTGAAGATTTAAAGTCTGGGTCTTGGACGAAGGTGAAACATTAAACACTTGAATGATAAATGATGAAAGCATGGTAATAAAGTTTCCAAGTCTGTTTCATTATGATCTTCGGATAAAGTAAAAATGTATAAATTGATAAATAAAGCAATCATAAAAAGTGCCCTAAGTTGAAGAAACACCCATCTATTGTTCCATTTCTATGGATACCAACAGCCTTGGCCGTCTTCATAAGAGAAGCATTACGCTGAAACAATTCAATAGTGTGTTGCAATGCAGTGCAGCGCTGCGGAGGGATCTGCATGGTTTTAAATGCAGTTAAATGCAAGAGCATGCATTGGAGCGAATATCACCCATGCCGAATAAAAGTCGCTGTGTAAAAAAAATCCTAAATTAACTGCAACAGCCCTGGCAAGCCAAGCAACCTCCCTGCCATCTCATCCACTAATGAAGCATATCTAACTTTTTAGACATGGCAGAACTAATTTAATCTAACTTCTGAGAGTGCGGCGCCATCAAATTAATTATTCATAAAGGACAGGATATTATAACTCAATTGTCAACTCTGTCGCTGTCCTTTTCAAATCCCTCTGTCTGCCTCCTTGCTTTTGTCTTCCGTCTTCATCTTTTTCTCACACTTGTACTTTTAATCTATTACAGAGAGTTACACATTGTCATGGTCGCAGTTGAACAAAATAATTTGCTTATGTTTTTTGAAGTTGGTCGGTGGTGGTCGGTGGTTTTATGCAGGAGTGGATCCCCACGGGTGTCTGGGATGTGACTGCGGGGCCAACTCCACCAAAGCACTGAGGCACAATGCGGGTAATAACAAAACGCAAATACCTTTACCACTTACATGAATAATACATGCCATCTAACAGAGCCCACCTTTCCTTTATGTTGCGTGGATCAGTGGGCAGGAAGAAGTGATGAGTTTGGTTCCACTCACAGCAGCCTGTTGCCACACACACACACACTCTCTCTAGTCAGCATGATGGAATGTGACCCCAGCGTGAGTGACGGGAAGAGAAGACGTGGTTTCATCAGGACTTCCCGCAGACATTGCATCTCAAAGCCATAGTACAGGTGTGACACTTGCAGGGCCAGTCGGGACACACACATACACACAAAGAGACTTAATGTGCTACAGCTATATTAAAGATTCAGATTCACACAGAAGTCAGTTTGTAGGTCTTTCAACATGCACATTCTATATACTTCTACACATGTTATTACAACTGAAGGATGCAACTCAAGCTTTACAGTTCTCACACTAAAGTAAACAGTCATCATTTACTCACTCTCATGTCATACAAAACCTGTATGACTTTCTTTCATCCGAGGAATGCAAATTGAGAAGTTGTGAAGAATGTCCTGGCTGCTATTTACCATACAATGAAAGTAAATGGTGTCAAGCCCCAAAAAGAACAACAAAAATAATCTTTTTTTTTTTCTTTTTTTTTCACTTTTTGATGCCACAGACGCAAAATACAATATGATGATCCCTTAGAGGGACTCCCTTTAAAACAAAAGTAGCTATGTATAAAGACCCATTTACAGCTTAAAATGTAAATAATGTAAAAATAAATATCTAATTAATATTTACTTTATATTAAGTTGACTGTCTTTTTTCTACCCACCACAGAAAGTACTGTTAGATGTATAAACCTAAAGAGACGCATAAAACTACAGCTGAAAATAAAGTAAAATAATTTCAAGAACAACTTCAACAAATCTCTTGTGTAGACTCAGAAAAATAAAGTGTACAAGTTGTATGAACTATTTTAATGGTAGTTAACATGGGGTTAAGTAGATGATGACAGAATTTTAATATTTGTGTAAACTATCCCTTTAATTTAGAAAAATGAGAGGAAACTCACAAAAGAACATGCACACAGTCACTGCTGGACACACACACAGTGAGTGACACACAGATCTGCGAGACAACAGCTGTGTGGTCATGTAAGACAGAGGCCCTGCTGTCAGTGATACGCTGCTGTTTATGGACTGACAACAGCCTCACAAACAGAATCCAGTACCAGGACCACAAGCTGCCCCGAACATCGACTAACAAAGACGTGACTGTCTCCAGACTCTGCCTACCAAAACCACACATTGTTCTTCCACTGGATGGAGATATGACTAGAGAGTCAAACAAAAAGTGAATTGGTTGACCACACTACAATTAAAAAACCTGACTTCAGGGTTTTGGTCTTCACTTTAAATGAAATAGTACATATGCTTTCATGCATCATATTCATATCACGGCTCTTTTCATACATCCTTCTCACTTTCCACCTTTTCAGCCTTTATTTATTAATTGGTCTTTTATAGTATAGTGGGAATTGAAGTGTGTAATGTACCAAGGTAGGGGCTCTTTTGTCCTGGAAACCAGTTCTCTCATGTAATTGCTTGGCCTAGCACAAAAACATATCATATAAAGCAACAAGAGAGCACGTTCCATCTACTTTCACTCACAGAGAGAACATTTCTCAAGGTTAATGTAAACAGGTCTCTTTGTATTAGTCTCAGCTCAGAGAAATAAAGAGCTAAAGGGAGTTAAGCAAACTCAAAAGAGACTTTTTTCGCCACATATCAGTATCTACTGAGTGTGTTAAAGTCAAAAAGAAAGTGTTTGACTTCGCGCATAAAGGACGGCCTTCCAATCTGGCAAAGTCTGTAAGCTCATGTTTTCTAGTGGACTGAAAAAGCAGAGTTGCTTCCTATATAACGCATCACTTCAATGATCTTCATTCAGGAAGCAAAACGTATACGTTTGTGTGCATTTCCGGTCCATTAATACATTACCACTACAGGCAAAAACTGCAATTTGATTGTTCTGATTTTGCATTTGTGTGTGCTAGAGCACAATAGTGTGACAGTAAAGGACGTGTGTGTATTACTTGGGGCGGCTGCATTAGCTGTGGTGTGTAACAGCTGATTGTAATTGGTGCTGACGCATGACAGGGCCCTGCTCCCTGCTATGCTGTGACCGTGGCAGGGGCCACTGACAGGGGGCTCACTTAGGGTGAAACAGTGTCCTGGCCTGGGCTGGCATAGTACCCCAACCCCAGGAGAAGTGCCCACCCCTGTCAAGAGACGCCAGTGGGGCTAACGAGGGTGAGGACGTGCTGCTTAAAAATTCCTCCACATCAGGAATTCCATACAGAGATTGTCTACAGCCCTTACGTACACCTGCTAGCCTCAGGGGTCTGTGGCCAAACAAATTAAAATAAAAATAGAAATAAAAATAATAATATATTCTAATGTAATATAATTGATGTGATATAATACACTATAATATAATATAATATAATATAATATAATATAATATAATATAATATAATATAATATAATATAATATAATATAATTAGTGCTGTCTCATTGATTAATCGCATCAAACATAGCAGTTAGTGTTTACATTATACGTGTGTATATATATTATTACATTTATATATATCATATATATGTCTGTGCACGTGCATGTCTGTGGATATGTACATATACACACATATACGTGTGTGTGTGTGTATGTATATATGTATATATGTATATATATATATATATATATATATATATATATATATATATATATATATATATATATATATATATATATATATATATACACACACACACACACACACTCACCTAAAGGATTATTAGGAACACCTGTTCAATTTCTCATTAATGCAATTATCTAATCAACCAATCACATGGCAGTTGCTTCAATGCATTTAGGGGTGTGGTCCTGGTCAAGACAATCTCCTGAACTCCAAACTGAATGTCAGAATGGGAAAGAAAGGTGATTTAAGCAATTTTGAGCGTGGCATGGTTGTTGGTGCCAGACGGGCCGGTCTGAGTATGTCACAATCTGCTCAGTTACTGGGATTTTCACGCACAACCATTTCTAGGGTTTACAAAGAATGGTGTGAAAAGGGAAAAACATCCAGTATGCGGCAGTCCTGTGGGCGAAAATGCCTTGTTGATGCTAGAGGTCAGAGGAGAATGGGCCGACTGATTCAAGCTGATAGAAGAGCAACTTTGACTGAAATAACCACTCGTTACAACAGAGGTATGCAGCAAAGCATTTGTGAAGCCACAACACGCACAACCTTGAGGCGGATGCGCTACAACAGCAGAAGACCCCACCGGGTACCACTCATCTCCACTACAAATAGGAAAAAGAGGCAACAATTTGCACGAGCTCACTAAAATTGGACAGTTGAAGAATGGAAAAATGTTGCCTGGTTTGATGAGTCTCGATTTCTGTTGAGACATTCAGATGGTAGAGTCAGAATTTGGCGTAAACAGAATGAGAACATGGATCCATCATGCCTTGTTACCACTGTGCAGGCTGGTGGTGGTGGTGTAATGGTGTGGGGGATGTTTTCTTGGCACACTTTAGGCCCCTTAGTGCCAATTGGGCATCGTTTAAATGCCATGGCCTACCTGAGCATTGTTTCTGACCATGTCCATCCCTTTATGACCACCATGTACCCATCCTCTGATGGCTACTTCCAGCAGGATAATGCACCATGTCACAAAGCTCGAATCATTTCAAATTGGTTTCTTGAACATGACAATGAGTACACTGAACTAAAATGGCCCCCACAGTCACCAGATCTCAACCCAATAGAGCATCTTTGGGATGTGGTGGAACGGGAGCTTCGTGCCCTGGATGTGCATCCCACAAATCTCCATCAACTGCAAGATGCTATCCTATCAATATGGGCCAACATTTCTAAAGAATGCTTTCAGCACCTTGTTGAATCAATGCCACGTAGAATTAAGGCAGTTCTGAAGGCGAAAGGGGGTCAAACACAGTATTAGTATGGTGTTCCTAATAATCCTTTAGGTGAGTGTATATATATACACACACACACACACACAGACAGAGACATACGTATAATATATATAAATTTAATAAAATACACACACACACATGTACAATATGTAAACAAACTGCCATGCTAGATTCTATTGAATAGCAATGAAGTTTAGGGTCCAATTAGGGTCCTTTAGTTTAGGGTCCAATTCTCACTTTTAACTAGTTGTTTATTAGCATCCATACGAGGATATTGACTGTTTATTAGTACTTATAAAGCACATATTAATTCCTTATTCTGCATGACCATATTCTACATCCCTTAATCCTAACCAATACCTAAACTTTACAACTAGCCTACCTTACTAACTATTAATAAGCAGTAATTAGGAGTTTATTGAGGCAAAGGTTGTAGTTAATAGTTAGTTAATAGTGAGAATTGAACCCTAATCTAAAGTGTGACCAATATAATATAATGTAATATAATGAATAATTGATGATGGGTCTCTGAAAGTAATGCACACCTGAGGTGGTAATGTGGCCTAAACATATTTCAACCATTGTAAATCCTATACAGTCAATACAAAAAGCAAAAGAAAGTATGTTTGATAGGCTAAGGGAGCTAAAACATCTAGCAGCACTGAAGGGATGGTGTTCTTCCTGCCTGTTTGTGAAACATTCATACAGCCGTTACCGATGTGAAATAGATGCTATTACATTCTGAAAGCTCTGTGCTATTCTACTGTGTTGGTTAGCAAGGATATATCTGATCTTAAGAGAACCACAGGGATCCGAAAGCGATCCGAGAAACTGCACACCAATACCAGTGGTACAAATGAAACTTTCCCAAAGTGGAACTACTGAGATGTATAATTAAAAGGGAATGGTGAGAGTCGTGTTTTTCTCCATGCTAAATTAAGCAAAAACTAATAATTCTCCCACCAGGAATGAAGAGCAAGACCAACTCCGGGTCCATAAGACGAGAAAGAAAGCCCATTTGGGAAGATCCGCCTCGCACGGACATTGATACACTACAACTAATTCCAATGTAAATCTCAGATGTCGTTCAAAACATCAAGGTTCAGAGCATCATCGTCCGTCTTCCTCCAAAGCTTAAATTAGCAAAGATTTAAGATCATGGCTGATTTTTTTTTTAAAGATATAAAAAATTGATTAAATGAAGCTGAAGTCGGCTTTAATGAGCCCTGTCGGGACATGCTGAGAGCTTTGAGGAGAAGGAAGTGCCGGAACATCTCCCAGAGCTGCGTCCGCTCTTGGCGTCAGCAACCACAGCAATGCCACAGGCCAAAGTCCAGAGAACACACTCTACCTGGAAACATACACACACTTTCTCTCTGGTGTCATGCATATAGAGTTATTATAGCTTTCAGGCCACTTGCAGATCCACATCAAAAGCCTGTTAAACAGACAAGTCTTTGCTCTCAATGGAGTGAATGATTTGCTGTAATACAGACACCTGAAGACCTGGAACAACCAACTGCACCCAGACTGCTTCCAAGCCCATCACACTCTGTAATGACTGTCATTTGAACTGCAGACATCTGTATTTGTAATCCAAAACAAGATACAGCAAATGCTGATTGCTCTTTCATAGGGCATGATCAATGTTTTATATCAAGGATACGCAAAGTGTGTACAGGGGTCAGGGTACAAAATGACCTGCTTATAGTTATGATACTTGATTTGTAATTAATATTCAAATGTGCAGTAACTAATAACCACTGCTACTACACTACCATAGAAGTTTGGGGTCGGTAAGATTTTTTAAATGTTTTTGAGAGAAGTCTCTTATGTTCACCAAGGTGGCATTTATTTGATTAAAAAATACAGTAAAAACTGTATTTTTACAACTTAAAAGAATTATTTTCTATTTTAACATATTTTAAAATATAATTTATTCCTGCTATGGCAAAGCTGAATTTTCAGCAGCCATTACTCAAGTCTTAAATGTTACATAATCCTTCAGAAATCATTCTAATACGCTGATGCTTTAAGTAATGATTATAAAATAAATTAAAACAATTTTTGTAAATTAATCTGAGTAATTACAATAAAATAATATAACCAATTAAATGTAACTTTTACACTAAAAGAGATGTGGCATATCACTGGAACGCTCCCATTATAATGAACTAGACAGTCTGCACTGCTATACTGTATTTACAGTTGAGCCAGGGCAGAAGGGGATGACGAAAAAAGGTGAAAGACTGGGCCCACAGAAGAAAAAAAAAAAAGGGGGGGGGGGGGGGGTAAGGGTTTGAGACTAGACGAGGTGGGACGGGCCCTCACAGGTAGCCCTGGACCAAAGCCAAGAAGAGGTCTGGCACATTCCTCAGCTACTTTTCCTGTCAACGATTAGCACCTGTCAGAGCCCCCTGTGCCGTCATTTACAAATAGCACAGATTAAAATACCTCGCCCTAATAGCGCACACCAAACATGCTGGCCTCTGTGGCATGACGAGGAAATGCGGGACAGGAGTTGGGGGAAGTGGGAAAACGGGTCAAAAACAGGTAAGGAATGAGATATAGAAAGCTCCAAACAAACATTTATCTTTAGCAACAAATTGAAATATATACAAATAAATATAAATATATAAAATAAAAAATCTTAATTAAATATAGAGAGAAATAAAATAATAAAAAATACAGAGAGATATGATATATAAAATGCACCAAACGGAGGACAAAAGGGCTGTTTTTTTTATATGTCCAGGGAAAAGAAATTTCATTAAAGACTTATTTAAACCATTTATAAAAAAAAAAATGTATAAAATAAAACATTTAATTTTATATTATATCTTATTATATTATATTACATGTGAAAGATTAATTTAATTATATTACATTCATAAACGCACTAGCTGGAAAACGAACCAAAAGTTTGCAAGGCATTATGGCATACATAATAAAGCAAAGGGCTCAAATAGAGAAGGTACATTTCTGTCAACT
The DNA here is from genome assembly GCF_949319135.1 of Squalius cephalus. NCBI lineage: Eukaryota > Metazoa > Chordata > Actinopteri > Cypriniformes > Leuciscidae > Squalius > Squalius cephalus. The sequence continues at coordinate 26,166,569 of NC_137140.1, forward strand.
GGCCCAAAACTTGTGCACATTGGTCGAGTGCATCCTTATTGTTAACCCCTTTATAATCATCCAGAAAAGGGTTCGGTAGAAACCCAGGACGAAAACAGTGCCGTTCAGACATAAGATTATCTGACGTAGTGCGGCACCAGAGCTAAAAATCAAGTTAGCAGAGATGACACAAGATTACACTTCCTCACCATCCCTCCGTCAAACAGAATGACAGACCCCACTATCAAGCCTCCAGCTATCATTACGACAAGCCTGAGAGGAAGACAGCGAAGGGGTGGAGAGAACGAGAGGAAGAAAAAAGAAAAGATCTAAATTGCCACACTACACCGACACACACGGGAAGCATATGCTAAAACTGGCTTAATGAATAAGGTGTGGGAGAGTGTGTGTATGTGACAGAAGTAATGCTAGTTCCCGACACTGAAAAATGACCTGTCTGTCCAGCCCAGGCTTGTGTCTGCCTAGCAACTTGCCACTCAAGAAAACACAGCCTATGACAGTCTGCATCGCCCCTTCATTACAATCACCAGCCCATCTATACTTTAACTGCGCCACGTGTGCATACGCATGTGTCTAGACATAGGATGGGTGTCCTGTTGGCAGATACTGTTGATGGTGCATGTAAACGTAACTAACTATGGACATGTATTCGCAACGAAACGTTTACTCTCAGAAACACTGGGTGACATTAGTCCAAAAGTGTCTCCTATGAGTGATACATATTTATGTCTGAAAAGTTGTATTAGTCTCAGAAGAAAAGGGAAATATCACACAACATGAGTGATCAAACTATTAGGATAAAATAAAATAATTAAAATGAATAAAATAGAAGGCAGGACAACTCATATTTCTTCCTGAAGTCCAGTCCAGACAGTGCTTATCATTTCATTACAAGCTCAATACTGCCAGAGAGAGAGAGAGAGAGAGAGAGAGAGAGAGAGAGAGAGAGAGAGAGAGAGAGAGAGAGAGAGAGAGAGAGAGAGAGAGAGAGAGAGAGAGAGAGAGAGAGAGAGAGAGAGAGAGAGAGAGAGAGAGAGAGAGAGAGAGAGAGAGAGAGAAGCCTGCCCTGACCTGCTGGTTCTGTACATAAACACCTGATTGTTATCAGTGAGACTGTCATGTTCCATCACTCCATTACAGAAAGTGCCTCTAGGACACAAACACTACACACATCATTCATTCATTCATTCATTCACTCCCCCTCTCTCTCCCACCACGCCCTGTCTCCAACAAAACCACACCAGACACTTAATAAACACACTCTGATATACTGTACAATCTGACAGAACAACTCAAAACTCATACGCACCACATACACAGTATTAATAAAAAAAATAAACTTCCCAGCTGACATAACATGTCAAGAAGTTTCAGCATTAGTGTGACGTAATATACTACTGTTCAAAACAATTTCAAATATGCTGTTCTTTTGAAATTTCTAATCATCAAAACATCCTGGAAAAAAATGTACCACAGTTTACACATAAATATTAAGCAGCACCACTGTTTTCATCATTGATGATAATAAGAAATGTTTCTTGAGCACCAAATTAGCATGAGGCAAGACACTGAAGACTGGAGTAATGGCTACAGAAAATTACATTTTAAATTAAATTAACATTAAATTTGTATTAAAATAAAAACAATTATTTTAAACTGTAATCATATTTAAAAATATTACCGTTTTCTTTGTAATTTTAATCAAACAAATGCAGCAGAAGAGACTTATTTTAGAAACATTTAAAAACTCCAAACCTTTGAACGTTACATAATATTTTATTCAATTAAATGACTACTAAAAAAAACAAAAAAAACATTTTAATTTAGTACAGTACCTAGACAGATGTTAGATAAAAAAGAGACATTTTAATTTAGTACAGTACTTGATTAAACAAACTATGTGTATATATATATATATATATATATATATATATATATATATATATATATTAGGAAAATGTAAGATTTATGAATTTCAAATGTTGTTTATGTAGTGTCGACACAAATGGAATAAGTATACTTAAATTTTAAACTGATTGCATGCAATGAAATTAAGTACCAAAATCTTCAAGAACTGTTTCTCAAACTAACTAACTAAACTTGGCTCAGAACTATTCGAAATTAACAAGAAATAACATTGACTCTATACTTTAAACATGTTCCTGACATGACTCTTCTCCAGAATGATCCATCAATGTACATTAGAGAAAATAATATTTCCTGTGTACACACATTTTACAGTAAAATCCACCTTTTTTTTTTGGTCAAGAAAACACTCAAAATGCATTTTAAAAATGACAAAAGGACAGCACAGACACATGCACCTGTATATTTAGCCACCTCCATATTCAGCTTTAAAATGTCCCCACCTAGTGGCGGGAGGACTAACATTACCATGAAATGGCAAAAACAGACATTCACACAAAGACCTCTACAACAATGAAAACACCTTTGACATTATTCATAACAAGCATAACCATGATGATCAGCACTATAATGTATAATACATATCAGAGCCTCCCACTTCACACACACACACACACACACATACATATGCACATGTACATAGCCAGATGTATATATATGCGTTGGACTGAGGTATATGTACGGTAAAAAGATAAGTGTGACCCTTGCAGCTGCTCTCCAGGGCATAAATAAACATGCCGGTGCTGGGCACCCCTCTAATCACAGGCCCCGAATCAAATTTATTCCACCATTAATATTTTAGCACACAGCCATGTGAGAGAGCATGAATGATTAATTTAGACATCACCTCTGTCACAATGTGTTACCCATCTGGCCCCTGATCCACCTTTGAGAATACTAAACAAAGACTTTTTTGAGTTTTGGCATTAATGTCTAGCTGTGGGGGACTGACATTTTGGGAATGTATATTCATCTCCCCTTCCATTGCAAAATATATACATGAATAAGTAGAATAATATCCCCAACAAGAAATGATACCACTTCTGACGATCCTTATCAATAACATCATCGGTGGATGCTATTCCAAAGAAAAAAACCATCTGTCTGTAAAGATTTATTGAAATGTAATAATTTGCTCCGCCTTTAAAAACTTATTGCCTGATCAAGCTCGCTTAAAGTCACCAATCAAATCAAAATTGACAATTCTTATTCTTTTATGGAGTATTGCAGTATTTATTATAAAAGTCATTATTAAAAAAAAAAAATTTATGTGCCCTCATAATCTTTAATTAAAATAACTTCCCTTCCCTTGTAGATTCAAGGAGAATAGCATTAAGAACAGGAAATGATACTCCTTCTGTTGATCGTGATCATGGCTTTTAATTAACAGATGAGGATCTGTTGCCTCAGATTTTGACATTTATGCTACTAAGCACTGTCCAAAATCCTGTCCAAAAGTTACCATCACACCGTTGCAGCTCCTGGCTGTACGCCGTGTCCTTGGAAAACTCTCTCGGTGTGAGACACACACACACACACACAGACACACACACACACACACACACACACACAGACACACACACCTCAACAGGCACTGATTTGGGTCCTGCTTGTCTAGTAAGCAGAGATCACAGATAACATAGAAACACAATCATGCCACCCCTGCCATCTCAAGGGCCTGAGGGTTTGGGCAACACCGGGTGTGTGTGTGTGTGTGTGTGTGTGTGTGTGTGTGTGTGTGTGTGTGTGTGTGTGTGTGTGTGTGTGTGTGTGTGTGTGTGGTACCTGTCGAGACAGAAGCCGTCATGAGAGGCGGAGGAAAGTGTCACTGTAGTGACGTGTTGGCATGTGCCCTCGGGTGCTTTTAAGTTGGTTGTCATTTTGTTATTCCTTTCAGTCTCTTGGCCCATTATCGAAATAAATAACAAAAAAAAATTAGTCATGTCATTCAGAGCCGAGAAAGATGGAGGAAATCATTGACACTTGTCACAAACACACCTCACGTCTGCGCCTCCTCGACAGCCCTCTCTGGAGACCGCTAGCTTAGCTTTAGCCTCCCTGGGGTATAACAGTGAGGCCTATCATCTCCCAGAGGCGGTTATATCATGAGGTTAAGCTCAAACGCCCTTGAATTTCAACCCGGAAAATGATGCAACGGTCTGGCAGGAAGTAAATTATTTTCATAAAAGTCTACTACGAACGTCTTCGGAGACATCAACTGTAGACTCTCACACTACTATGTGGGAAACATGAAAATGAAAAAGGCGGAATTGCATGAAAAGAAAATCTACACCGACAATAGAGCACGGCGGGGTCAGGGAGCTAGCGAGAGCCATCCTAGCGGAAATGTGTGGGACCGGGAACAGAGGAAGGCCTAGCGCTTTGCTCTGCCCAAACGGGAACTCGATCGATATGTCATCCGCTACTGCGTTACTGGATGATCTTCTGCCAGGGGTTACCCTCACTCTCTGACAAAGCAGAGGAGGTGGATCCAGAGGAAAGGCCAACAAGGAGGATAAGAGGAGGGGAAAAACTAAAAACTCTATCCGTCTCTCTCTTTTCTTGTCTGCGTGCAGCATCGAGGCTGCGGTAATGGATTTTGACATAGAGCCGGCAGGCCGAAGTGAAAAGAGAGAGCCGAGTGTTCAGTCGATATCTGAGTAGTGCGGATGGGCTAAACCCCTGGCACTCGCACAGGCTGACCAGTGATCATTAGAAAGTCAATGAGTCCTCCAGTGCTTCAAGCCAACTTTCAGAGGGACAGAGCGAGGCGTTAGCCTTGCACGGCCCGCCGCACGGATGCACGGTAAACATACAAACACGCACAACCTGCTGTGTAAGGGCCTGGACGTGCTCACGAACATTAAACACTAAATTCCTAAAACTCTGGTTTATAATGTCCACAAATCAATAGATGAGATTAGGAATGCACTGATATGAAAATTTTGGGGTGAAAAATATTTGAATGCTAGCCATATTCTAAGTCTATACTATTTTGTCTAAATAAATGTAAAATTAAACACAACATAAAAAAACATGTACTATAAAATAAACAACATTAAAAATATAACAAAAAAATAAAATCGATTGTTTTAAATGCTAAAAGTGAATTTAGGCTCCATTATATGTAATATCTCGATAAATGGCCAATAACGATAAATGTTTTGTCTAAATAAATTAAAAAGCAAAAAACTTCAAATGCTACAAGTAAATTTAGGCATCACTTTATACTTATAAAAGGATATACAGTATGAAAAATGTCAATTATTTTGATATATGCTAAAGATAATATATTAAATGATTTGATTGAAATATTCAATATGAACCATTAGTGATACATTTTTAAAAATCTAATATTGTCTGCAACCAATATGGTGATGAAATCAACGCCTGCCTTACATTTTTCTGTTTCACCAGAAATGTCATGTTATGGAAGTAAAATGGGCCGTTTCATGGAAGAACATGGTGGCATAGAGAACAGGTCTTAATTGAACACGTCTTTTACATTATTGAGTATCTCCAGTCCTGCCCTGTGCAGCAGACACAGAGATCCCTGGAGAGATCTGCAGAGCTGCTCTAAGGTCAGATCAGACGTAGCCTTTCACCTGCACCCATGTATATTTAACAGGCTCACTTCCAGAATCTAACTCTCCTTAACTAAACTTATAACGGCAGGCGCTCAACTGCAGAAAACAGCGCTCTGTTTTAATTAGCTTTAAAAAAAAAAAAAAAAAAAAAGCACCTCACAACTTCAAGCACAACAAAGACACTCATCAATCAGAGGGAGCTGCTGCGTTGGGGTTGATTTGCAGAGCGTGTGAGTAGATAGACAGGTGTTTGCATCGTGCTGGATGTGATGTGACTGGAAGATTCTACTCGGTTTTCAACCCTCAGGGCCACCTTAGGTCTCTACCTAGCCTTTCAGCTAATGGGCTGCATAATGGCAAGTTTGACAGAGAAGGAGAGAGAGAGTGTGAGAGAGAGAGAGACAGAGAAAGCTGCATTCACAGGTCTTAGTGAGTGACGTTTATTACCCGACTACTGTTGAGCTCTACGACTACAACCTTCTCCATCCTGGCCTTCTATCGTGATCTATTCAACACAGACTCCCAATTCAAGACTTTGGGGGGAATGGGCACCATGTTAGGAAGAGGCTCTATTTGATGAGATTAAAGTATTATGTCCACAGGTCAGTCTTACGCACTCTCAAATCTGTCATGATGTTTACTGAACGTTTCCCTCATCTGTGAGCCTGGCTTGGCCTTATGTGGTTAGTTTAAACAGAGCTCACTCTGGAGTGATAAAGTAAATATGCCAAGACTATCACGCCTGATCACAAAGACCCAAAGGGCAAATAAGAGGCTTCTGCTGGTAGAGTAACCATATGCAAAGATCACTGGAGCTGAAAGATGAACCTTTGGCAATTGGGATCATTTGTGGGCGGTTGGATCAACATAATATGGTAGCAACAGGGCAGGAAGGATGTTAGTTTTTACCTTTTATTTTGCAGATGTAGAAACATTCCCTTGTACAGCCTTCTGTCATTTTACCTCCATAATGTGACATTTTCCAAGAAAAACAAAATTCAACCAGCATGTAAAACGAGACTTGATTTTATCCATTGGGAATTGATTGGATGTGAAAAGTGAGAAATCAATAAACTGAATGAGAGTTTGCAGGTGTTTGTGAAGAACTAATGCACTGTGAATGACATAATAAAATAAAAATAACAATACAATATGAAACAATATAAACATATAGCTAATAGTTATAGGCATGAACATTAATACATTTATTGCTAAATATTCAACAGATGATAATACATCTGTCTATATATAATGCATATTAGATACCCTTTTGAATTTTATTCTAAGCGATGTCACACATTTTTAGGCCTAAACATTTTTTTGTCACATACAGCAAACATCTCCTCACTATCCGCTAGCTGCCTGTCCCCTGAACACACTATAAAAAAACGCGGTCTCTGTAGACAGCCCAGGCTCCACAAACGGCAAGAAAAACAAACTGGGCCAACCTGCACCACGAAACATAACAAACAGCGTTCCAGCCAATAACCGACAAGAATGATTTGGGGGTGGGGGTTAGTGCGCGTGCACATGAAGGGGGGTGTGGGGAGTGGAGGAGAGAGAAGCATGAAGAGGGAAGTTAGCTAGAGGAGAGATGTCCTTGACAAAGACAATGACTACCATTAGAATTATATTCTCTTGAATTTTGATATGGCCGACACACGACCAAAGAGACGACGTTCCGATGAACAAATAGCAAAGAAGAGGGAAAAAGGAGAAGGAATGCGCGAAGTCCTGAATTTACATCGGAAAAGACCGGAAGGGAGGGCAAGGGGAGAGAATGAGGAAGAGGGAGGGTCGAGCTAGCCTCCGTTTTGTTTGACAATACTTCGAACGTCAACAAGAAGTGACGTCACCAAACAACGCTTAGAGCACCTATAAATAAATAATGATAATGTAATATATCACATTTTAGGTGTTTTACCAACATTCAAATGTTTGGGATTAGTAAGTTATTGAAAAAAACTAAAATTATTACTTTTATTAAGCAAGGACATTTTAAATTGATCAAAAGTTACAGTAAAGAGATTTTAACTGTATTTTTGAACAAATAAATGCAGCCTTGGTGAGCCTATGAAACTTTAAAAAACATTTGTAAAAAATCTTACTGATCCAATCTTTGTTGACGTCACCCAACAACGCTTAGAGCACCTATAAATAAATAATGATAATGTAATATATCACGTTTTAGGTGTTTTACCAACATTCAAATGTTTGGGATAAGTAAGTTATTGAAAAAAACTAAAATTATTACTTTTATTAAGCAAGGACATTTTAAATTGATCAAAAGTTACAGTAAAGAGATTTTAACTGTATTTTTGAACAAATAAATGCAGCCTTGGTGAGCCTATGAAACTTTAAAAAACATTTGTAAAAAATCTTACTGATCCAATCTTTTAAACACACTAATTTTGAGAGACGTCATTCATTACGTCATTCACGATGCTTCATGGGATTGGGTTGTTTCGGGTGAGCTCTTTCAACCTAATGTAATTTTCTGGCTAGTGAGTCTTTCTCTTCAGGATTCATTCTTCACCTAGACTTTGGCCATTAAATGCAATTTTTTAAAATAAGAATTTGAACCGAACTTAAGCATATACAACAATGCGTCAATTTAGATTTCATGTTAACAATCCAGTTGAAAAAAAATCATTGTGTGTTTGCATGTGTTTTCATGTATGTGTGTGCAAATGAATGTATTATCATGTATGTCTGTGCATGTGTTCTCTCATGTGCGGGCAGTGTTTGTAATCGAGGCTGATTCAGGTTGGGGAGGGTGGAGCATCCAGCTCTGCTGCTAACAAGGGGATTCAGACTTATTGAGGCCCCACTGATGCCGCACCATCGCTTTGAAGGGATTATTAACACATTTTGATTACTGTGGTCCAGTTGTCACAGAAAATATAACCTCCATCAGACTATGAAACAGACAGCCTTTCTGCCCTCTTTTTTCATCTCTTACCTACTCTCAGCCCAGCCTGGCCCACTCAAAGCAATTCACTAATTACCACAGCAGCCATCTTAAAACCACACTAATGCTGTATTAGCTTGATGGAGAAGCTAGTTAGCCCCTCTCGTGAAAAAGCCACAGTTATTTTCACACACAGGATCAAATCAATGACATTGTTCACGGACCGCTGCACAAAGAGATGGAAATAATGACTTCACTATTTTCCATTTTTAATAATCTAGAAACTAATCAGGAGTAATGCAGAGACGTTTTTACACATCACATATGTATATAATGACTGCATTATAACTCAACAAGCTTCAAAAGATTCCATCAGAATCAAATCACTTTATAAGATTGCACAAGCATCAGCGAGATTACCCCCTAAGATGACTCTACCAGCTTTATAATGGCTCCATAAGATGACTCCCAAAAGCCGGGGACACACTTAACGACTAGCTGAAACATTCTAAGACTGAACTGAACACACTTACAGACTTTTCAACGACTGGAGCAGATTTTAAACACCGACTGAACGCAACTTTCTCTGACTTGGCGCATTTGGGCATGATCAGTCGTAAGTATCAAATTACAATCATAATCGGCCTTACAGTCGTTAAGTGTGTCCCCGGCTTAAGATGACTCCCTAAGATGACTCCACATAACTTCACAAAACGACTCAATACAAGATAGCTCACCAAGTTGACTAATTAAAATTACACTCTATTAGATCTCCACAAGCTTCAAATGACTCCATAACAAATACAAGATGGCTCATCGAGTTTACTCATCAAAATGACTCCCTAAGATGCCTCCACAAGCTTTAAATTACTCCATATAAGACAACTCACCAAGTTGACTTCACAAAATGCCTCCATAAGCTTCATTACTCCATAAGATGACTCCATATTAGTTGACTCAACAAAATGATTCCCTAAGATGACTTCACAAGTTTCACATGACTCCATATGAGATGACTGCCTAAGATGACTCCACAAGCTTCAGAGGATAAGTTTAAAAAGGTTTAAGACTCCATATTTTAAATCCATATATGATTATTTACCTTAATGGCTCACCTAAATAACTCCACAAGCTTCAAATGGCTAAATAAGATGGCTTTATATAAGATGACACCCTTAGATGACTCCCTATAGGATTCCACAAACTTCAGGTTCACAAAGTAACTACAAGGGCTTCAAATTACTCCACTTTACATGAAATGAAGAAAGGCTACGGGTGCTTAGTAAATTGAGCAATGAGACTCTCTCCATGTAAAGAGAACAGCATGAACTGAACCATTACAAGGCTGATAGGATACATGAGTAATCAACAAAGCAATGTATGATACTCTTAATTTGGATCACTAACAGTTAACATTAAGACTGAAAGTCTATGGATATTTCCAGATAAAAGACAAATCAGCTGTTTGATACCTTTCACATAATGTAGAAGCAGCAGATTATTGTATTATTCATAACATCCTTTAAAAAATACGCTTTACTATGCAGTTGCAGTTTTTCAAAAGTAAAACAGATGGTATGCTTATGTACCAATGCACCATCTTTTCATGTGACATCCTTTAAAAAAACTCTTCCTAATCAAACCATGTTAAAAGAACGCAACACCCTAGACAGTCTCAGTCATAAGAATAATGATAATAAGAGCAACATAAAACAAAATCTAAGTAAAAGTGACTTGTCTGAACGCACTGTATTGTGTCTAATATAAGTGAAAAAGAATTGCAAGTGTGACTGTTCACTAAATATCTGTGAAACATATCCCTGTAAACATAAGAGGATGAGAGAGAAACAGAGTGTGTGAAGTGTGCAGATGATCTGTGGCTGGCTAAGTAGCACAAATCAAAGGGCAGGATGGGCCGGAGTTAAGTAGGACAGGGCAGGAGCGCTGGGAGGGAGGGAGGGAGGGAGGAAGTTAAAGGAGGGTGAGCGAGATAGAGACAGACTGGGAGAGAGGAAGAGAGATGGACATAAACGTGGTGATCAGGTGTGAGTTCTGAAGAGGTAGCTTCTGTTCACTGTACTCCTCCAGGACAGGCAGGGCCCAGACGGACAGAGCGGTGTTTGGCCCAAATATATCCAGGTGGCCCAGGATGCTAAAGCCACTTCAGATAGATCACATTATCTCTACGTCTCTCTCTCCATCCTCTCATTTTAAGACAGGATTTAGCCAAACATGTTGCACTAAAAAGCATTTAGTCTAGTGTGCATTTGAAGAAGTAATAAGAATCTTGGGAATATTTTGAAATGATTTTATGATACAACACATACACACAGTACTTTAATTTGTCTGTCATTTTGCGGTCTCAAGACTCTTTCCTGCCTTTTTTTATCTGAGTCGATCATGAAAAGAAGCTGACAATCTCTGGCAGGCTGAGGACTTGGATTGCGTTTTTTCATGTGTAATCGAAATGAGTATGCAGCAGCAGATGGCACTGGGTGTTTCGTGTGAGATTTTTCAGAAATCACCTCACCATGGTCAATGCGGTTATGCATGGCAACTCAGCCTTATGGGTTTTTGTTGATGAAAAGAAGTTAGCTGAACACTGCGAAAAAATCTATACCATGAAAACAACCTTAAAATGCCTCACAAAATCTCACAACCTAAACTAAAATATGAAAAGAAATTTTTCGAGATCAGTTTAAAAACAATAAAAAATAATAACAAAAATAAAGAAACATTTATATATACATGAAAATTAACTTCTTTGTTCAAAAAATCTTAATTAATTGGACATTAAAAAGAAATGATCTAGAAATGTATATCTATATATATAATATTTTCATTATAATTGATTATATATTTTTCATATATACACAGTATATATAACAGTAAAAATGATATTATAATATACAATTATAATAAAATACAAAACAATATAATATCTTTTCAATCTTTCATTAAGAGTTCATTAAGGAAAGACTTCAAGCAAATCTTTTTCTTTTTTCTTTTTTTTCATGCATTGGGCAATTTTTGGTTTTTGGGCTCTTTGGCTTTTCATAATGTGTTGTTTCAGACTAGTGGAAAGAAAGAAAAAATCCAAAATACACATTTAAGTGTTTATTTTATACACTTTATCTTTTTGTGTCAGTAGATTAAAGAATTGTGAACCTGGCTTTGTCCGAAAAATAGTTTTTTAAACGAGTGCATATTTAATTAGATAATGCCTCATTTACATATTTAAACATTCCATTTCAGAAAACTTGTAATACAAAAAAGGTTTGCAATTCTTAATGTAATCAATCAACTGGGTAAGTATAGTGATATCTAATAGCTTTTTTTTTACCCTATTCACCTGAGCAGTCTTGCATTAAAAGTGTGTACAAAATCAGCGCAATAATCTCTAGTAGTAGATATTGCACTTGTGCATTATAGATTTATTTTATAGATTGGAATGGATCTATCTACTAAATAAACCATTACACAAAAAAAAAAAAAAAAAAAAAAAAGGTTAATAACTCTATGAAGACTCCTGACACATCTAGCAAAGGGTGAAGGAATAATACCAATGTATGAAAATTCATCCATCTCTAATTTAAAGATGTAAAGAGTTTCATAAAGATGAAGCAAAAAATGTTAGGATGTCATTTTTCAGCTGCATTCCTTCAATAATAGACCATACCTACATTTATTAGATCAACTTAAATTCAGCATGTATTCATAAGCATTTCAATTAGAATTCAGAGCTTAACGAAAGTACTTGAACGATCTTTATTAAATGATACTTAAAAATTACTAAAAGATTCCTACACAACAAAAATTATTTCCCTTGATCCTATTTTCAATATGATTATGACTTGGAGTCAAGGCATCAAACCACTTAAGCATTTGCTCACAGGCAAAGACTCAAAGTAAATTAACCCTGACTATGTTGTATCATCCTATTTAAAAGAATTCAGTATCAAATATGGACACAGTGACAAAAAAGAGGGTGGAGATATTTACAAACGAATGTGAAACTTTTCAAAGAGTATCAACATCTTGTTAAATTCAAATTGACATCAGGTGATGTGACAAATCCAGTCGTGTCTTTTTAAGGGGTGAATAATAATAGCTGAAATATCATGCTGCTGATGTTCAGTATCGCCCCTACACACAGATCTGAAAATACTGATGCTCTCAGCAGGGATTCAGCACTGCACACAAACACACTCGTTCTCGCTTGCTCTCTGTCTCGAACACACACACACACACATAAAAACACTGTGCTAAATAAATAAAACTCAAATGAGCTCCTAGAGTTGTGAGCAAAGCTTTTCTTTTCAGGAACTTTCAGCACCAGGAGAAACATCCAAAGACTCGAGCAGCGAGAGCTGAGTGGTGGAGGCCTCTTGTCCCCCAGTGTGGAGACGATTCTTTCAGCTCGTCCTTTTTACGGTGGCTCAAGGGCGCAGCCTATCTGCCAAACTGTAGACTGCAGCCTACACTCTCCTGCCTTTTATCATATTTATCAAATTCCAGATTCATTTATGTGACAGGCAAACTGCACAAGACAAGTCACAGCAACATCAACAAAAATAAGTTTTTAGGTGCAATATTGACCTATATATTTTAAAAAGAAACATAATTGTTATAATACGTACAAAATGAAATAATCAGACGGGGTGTGCAGTAATTAAATACATTGAGCACCCTAGGTGGCAGCGATATTGCCCCTTAAAAAGAGTCTGCCTCAATAAAAGTCTTGCAAACTATTATTAAATATGTCAGGACGATGGCAGCAGGATTTCCTCCACAACGCAAAATGGGGTATGCGGCAGCCCCCCCCTCGTTGTACTTGCCCGGCTCCCTCCCCAGACAAAAGTGAAGCTGTCCCACTGACTGACAGATGGAGCCCCCAGCTGACAGATCGGGCGATGCGTTTCATGTTCAGTGGGCGTCCTGAGCCCGCGGCCGCACAGGCCCAGGGCGCGGCCCGCCGAGGAGGAAGCCACTTTGAGGGACGGTGTGACACAAGCAGCCGCAGAGGGACAGACGGACAGCGCTAATGATGGCCTTTTTTTATACGCACTGCAAACTGTGAGGTGGTCAGCATTGAGATGCGCTAAGCGCACATTGAGCCATATTTAATCTGAAAACAAATAAGATTATCTGTGCTGGGTTAACTATCCAAAACAAAGCAGGTCCAGCAGCTGTTCGAACTTATGATGATGAAGCCAGTATTGTTATTAACAGCTATTAAGTTGTTAATAAAAAGTATAGACTGACTGTTTTAAGATTGGCAGAAAAATACACTGTTGCTCAATATGAAAAAGGTGTTTGATCAAAATGTTTCAAAATATTGTGATATTTTTTATTTTTTTTAAATAAAAACATATTTCAACTTTAAGTCAGACTGTTGCTATAAATATTTGATTGCCACAACAGAATGCAGGACTTTTTCTATTGTTTCCACTGCTCAAAAATAAAAGAAACAATAATTGTAATAAATGATATTTAAAATTATATTTAAATGTGATTTATACTTAATAAATTATATTAATATAATAATGACACTTTTAATAAATAAAAATATAAATTATATACAAATTTAATAAATGAAATAATACTATTATAAAGAAATTAAAATAATTCAGAAATATAATAAACCTAAATTTTGACTTTCAAATCTTAACGCACTTTTTGAAAAATCTGTATTGCTCAGTAAAAGCCAAACAGTTTTTGTTTTAATTTTTTTTTTTTTTTTTTAAGTCTCTAATGTGAGTTTTTGGCTTCTAAACAAAGCTGCATCTAAACAAACTTTTACATTTTTACCATAATGACTAAAATCCAAATGCTTAACATAGTTAGAATAATTTATCAGGGTTAGAAGAAATATCCACAAAACCAAAACACGTTTTTAATAAAAAAGCAGTACTCTGAGTAGGACTGTGAGTAGGACTGTTTCTGGTCCGATGCACTGAGAGACATAAATAAAGCGAGAACAAACAAAACTGGAAGCACAAGTGAAGCCTAAAACGCTGCCCTTATGTACCCACTCCGCCTGTGTTTTCAGAGCTCAGTCTGACTAGTTTCCTCTCTTAATCTCAGCCACCCAACTCTCTGCGACTCCTTAGTGAATTACGCTCGCTTTTCAACTGCCATCAATCTGCTGTCATCAGCGTGTCACTCCCATCACACAATTACCGTTTATGATCCTCATTCCGCAGTGACAAGGTACTGCCACTCTCTCTCTCCCCCCTCTCCACTTTTCCTTTTACTTCATTTCACTTTTTCTCTCTGCTTTTTGATATTGCGGCGCCTCAGATGTGCCAGCTCTTTAAAGCGGCCGATGAGGAAGCGCCCATGGGGGTCCTGGGTATTCGCTTTTGTCTTCCATTTCCTTCCAAAACAGTTTTATTTAACGCCATCCAGCTCGAGTGCCCTCTTTCACTCTCTCTCCGTCAACCAAAGGTCAATGAAAGACTGTTTGTGTGTGTCTGATATAAATAGACACATATGATCTGAAATTAAAATGTTTTTGTCTCTCTCTCTCTCTCTCTCTCGCTCTCTACCTTTCTGACAAGTTACTTCAAATACATTTTGCGGCATTAATGATAAAAAAAATAATTATGAAACAATAAAATGAGACATTAATAAAATAAGACTGGTCACATTTTACATCACAGTGCTCAGTCCATTTCAGTAGTGAATAGTAAATACAGCAATGTACTTAATCTGAGAATAATAATAATACTAATAATAATTAAATAAAATAGTTATGACCTGTAATTGCCTCTTTACATATTTTTTTTTCTTTTTACACATTAATACGTGTTTTACTCTTTCATGCGTTTCAATCCAACAAATTAAACTTAAGTTTGAACTCAATCCTGAGGATACTGTGGATTTTGATGCATTTAGCTGGTGGCAAGTGTTGCTGGAGAGGCTTATTCATAATATGCAAGTGGAAAGCTTGCCTCTCGTTCTGTCACTCAATAGTTTATCTAGAAAAACGGATCTGCTCCCCATCACCCAATGGAAAAAACCTCTCAAAACACGTTAGGTGACTCAACAGTCAATGATCGCAACTTAACATGAGCAAATATCATAATACCGATTGGAAGTCGACACCTGCACTCTCTATCGGCAATCCCGGAGACAGATAGATGCGAACACAAACACACCGGCTATAGTCAAGTTTGTTGGTTCAGCTCTTGCATTAAGAGCCTGGCTTTGCCATTGTGAAAGTTCGGCCCTTTGTCTAGACGTGCTGAAATCAGTGAGTGCACCTCGGCCACCGCAATTCAAGCGTAAACACTTTTGTGTGTCTCCATATAATACTGTTGCTCACAGACCCCAAAATCCTTGGAACAGCTGAGGCTTTCGGTGTCAAAGATAATGGCGATTTATTGCAATGTGAGGCTTTTTTTTCAGCCCCCCCCAAACAACCCCTCCCTCCTCCCTCGCTCAAACCGATTAAAATTAAGCCGTAAACATGTGAGGACAGAATTAGCACATTTAGCGAGCCTCCTCTCCCACATCCCATTTTCGCTCCGGAGCGGCTGATCCCTGCAGCCGAACGCGGGTGCAATTTTAATGACGGGGACCGTTTTTGAAGTCCAGATGAAAAAAGCGCCGCTTGCCGTTTGTGGCGGCGCTAGATACGGCGAGGCCGGGTCCGGCGTGATTGGGGGGGAGCGACACAAACTTGGACTCTGGGCTCTTCGATAGTATCGGTGTCATTTTCCTCTCCACGATAAGACGCCTCGCTGACAAGGCCCGATTAGGAGAGAAAAAAAAAATCATTATTACATCGCCTTTCATCCGCCGGGGGGTTTCGCGATAAACAGCTCACCCGTAGGTAGATTTACGGAGTCGAAAACCTTATATTGCACTCACACACCCCATCACTTACATACATATTTCTTTGAATCAATGTTTAACAAGAGGTTTACATTGTGTATTCATATTTAATAAGCTCTAACATAAGTTCAAACTTCTAAAGTACAGGCCTAAGTTGTAGCCAAAAAACCATACATTTTCGATGAGAAAATGCCCTCATTACAACACAAAAACCCACCATTGTCTTTAGAAAACCCACTCTAGCTAAGTTCTCCTTTCTGCATATCTGCAAACTCTGCTATTGAAATATTTAACTCTTGTGGCTCTGCTCCATGAATCAAACAATTATCAAATAACGGCATATTCTTTTTGAAACACAATACGGCATTCAGATTTCAGCAAACTACAAAAACCCAAGTTATTTGGTATGCTATACCTCGAGGAAATCCACTTCACCAAATTGTCCTCATTAAAGAGAGAACAGTAGCGATGTGCTGAAACTTTAAACAAGACTATACAATGACGGAAATCAAGTGGAACAGCCACGCTGAGATAAATAATGAAAGGCAATGAAACAATTACTTATAGAGGAAATATTACTTGTACAGCAAATGAAATATAGTTTGATAAAAAATACTGATATCTTATTTAGAATTTACCCAGCATAAAACCGCTCTAAATTAATTTTTCATTATTATTATTATTATTATATAACTTTGTATAATATAACTAAATATTCTAAATATATTATTTTATATTAAAAGATTATTCAAAAGATTACTTAACAATAACAGTAACTTTTCAGTACATTATTGAACGCAGTCAATTTCATTTAGACTTTTTTCATTCATTTACCTAAATTTACCCAGCATAAAACAGCTCTAAATGAATGTATTATTGTTGTTATTATTATTATTATTATACACACTAATAATACTACATATTCTAAATATATTTGTGAGGTTCATTCAACATATTTAACAATAACGGAATATTTTCAGTACAATATTAAACATTCAATTTTTCCAGACATTTGCTATCATTATTATTATAACATAATTTTATGTTATATAACTAAATATTATATTATTTTAGAGATTCTTAAAAAAATATTATTTAAAATTAAAACAACTTTTCAATAAATAACCAAATCCATTCAATTCCATGTTGACATTTTACATTAATTTAGACATTTTAAATACATTGGTGGAATAGTTATTATTGTTATAGTTATTACTATTATAATTGATACTTAATAATAACAACTAATTAAAAATGTCTAAATTAAGTGTTTGAGAAGAAAAGGTCATGGCAACACAAAGAAAAAAAAGGAAATTCCATTCAAAGTTATCAGTTTCATAAAATGGCAGAAAACAACCAGAAAGTCTGGAGGAGAGGGATGAAGGAAAGAAAATGAAAGAATGATGATAACATGGAGGAGAAAGAAAAAGAGCTAGAGAGAGTGAAACGGAGAGACGGAGACAATCGCGCGTGTGTTACTGGGACACTCTAACACCCATGGACTGACACAGCATGTCTTAAAGCCGTGCTCACACTCAAAAGGAGCAGCGTTTCTTCATGTTTACAAAACATATTTATTTATTTCTTCATTCGATCATTTATTTCATTATTTATTTCTATCGGGGGCACGCTCGGCTTCTCCGCAAAGCCTTCGACGACAATGACGACTCTCCCACCTCGTATGCTCTTTTAATACCACTGCAGAAAAAAAAAAAAATCAAACCACTCTCGAACAAATTGATGTACTCTTTAATACAGTCGTCACATCATCACAGGGTCTTTGCGTCGTCTGTCTTGGTGACAACTGCAGGGTTGCTTAGCTTAGCCGCCATGGCTACTGCTTTGTTGGTCGCTTCAATGATTTATCACAAAAAAAAGAAAAAGAGAGGAAAAAAAGGAAGGAGAGAGAGAAAGAAAAGAAGGGCCTCTCGATTGAGTCATTGGCACCTTTGATTGACAAGGCCTAATCAGCTTATCTGGGTGCTAATAAAGATGATGGCCTGCAGAGACACTCTCTACCTGGCTCTGCGTGAACTTTGGGCCCTGGTGAGGGCCCCAGGGGCCAGGCCCCGACCCACTCTGCTTATCTAAACACTGCTGAAATCAATCCCTAATGAGCTGGTTTCATTTTGCCCCATCGATCCGCCGCCACAGCGGCTGCTGCGTATTCAAGGGCCACCGCTCTGCTCCTTACGGACAGTGTTTCTCTCGGCTTGTTTGTTTATATCGGACACTCTAACTAAAATTCATTATGATTAATTAATAGATTTTGAGGTCATTCCATAAACTGCCTGTGATTAAATTGTTTTCTTAGGGGGGGGGGAAATGAGACTAAATATTCTGAAATCCTTTAACAATCCCAAATATGAGAGCAAACAACAAAATTACACCCCTAGGTATTTTATTTTCCACCATACAAAAACTCTTTTGCCCACTTCCTTGGCTTGTATAAACAGCCGGGCACTTCTTTGATTAGGGTTTATTTAATGCTCATGGGCTCTGGGACATCTCTGATTTAAATGCCTTTAAATTGGCTGCTTTGCTCCCTCCTACTGTACTCCAGGCTCTCTTCAGGCCGGCGTGCCTCTGGTTCAGGCAGCTTTAAAGTGGGTGCCCTCTCCTAATGAAGACCCATACTTTATTTATGAGACAAACAGTTTGGTAAAAAGCTCTGCATGTCCAGAGAGCACTCTCAATATCTCTCAGAGGGCCTGGAGTGCTCCTGACACGCTGCTGCTGCTGGACTGAACACATCACACACTAAATCACCCTTAAAAATCACACAAACACAGTCTCCTTACTGACAAGGTCAAAACAATCTGATTCCAAATAATCTGATTTAAATACAAAAATTCACAATGTGGAGGATATGCAGTATTTTACTAAAATCCCAGTAGATTTTTCCAAAAAATTCTAAGAATTCAGTCTACGACAAATTTGACAAATCATCATTGATGAAAAACAAATAATTTGGTTAATACGAAATGCAGGTTTGAAATGTTTCAATCCTAAATATATTCTTCTAGTGAAATTTTTAAATATGAATGACAAATGAACAGAAATTACAAATCAAAGATAAAACAATTTAATCTAAACAATATTGTGTATTATTGGAACAAAGAATTGAACTAGATTAAACCAGTAGTGAAAAAATTATTGAAGTAAATTTGACTGTAACTGTAGAGTAAGTAATATAGTCATTTGCTATTTATGTACCATTTGCAAGCATACTGATATTATTTTTACTATGCTATTTTATTTATATATATATATATATATATATATATATATATATATATATACACACATATGTTCAAATGTATTGTGTGTGTGTTTGTGTAACATTTAAATACATTTTATATATATTATTTTATACTTAAAGTAAAATAATATAGTACAATATAAATATATGTATATATATAGTGTAGAAAGTATACACACAAAGTATACACAGACAATACATTATAGTAAAAGCAACAAAAAAAAATTGTACTAAATAAACAAATCTAAACCAAATCTAAAATATTTTAAACAATATTTAATTATATTACTATTTTATAAAATAGAAAACCTATAAAAAAATACCATTTTATTATTAGCAATTATATAATCATTTATTTTCTATAATATTTAGAATTTTTATTTTGTTTTGTTACAGAATAGCAGATACCCGTATGCGCTCGATAGCCAGCGCTGTAGCAGGTGTGGTTTGCCGCTCGAGTGAATTTTAACACACGGTTTATAAACTGGCTGATCTGCCTCAGTGTGACACAGGGAGCGAGGGTCACCGCCACAACCCAAACAAAGCGCATCTATCCCTGTAGCTCCTCAACAGCCACCGAAGCAGGTCCGTGTTTACCGCGACTCCGTGCATTTCCCGCACAGTTGCTGTGCCCAAATCCCAAAAGTATAAGGTTTGTCCTTCTTGGGCCACTTCAGTTTAGGACTACCTGCCGCTACACTTTTAAGATGCAGGTGTGTGTGTACGCGAGTGTTGGGGTGGTCGGTGGGGTACGGGGGTCAGGGATTAGGATCACAGGAGTGAGAGCACAGGCCGAGTTGTGCTTTAACGCGGTTAGAGAAAGGCTGAGTAAACAGACATTGTTCTGCGCTTGCGGCTCCCACACTGAGCAGTGGGGCATTGTAACGGGTCTCAGAGGCAGAAGCCGTCCTTGATGGGGGAAAAACTCCTCTCACAGGGAGTCTGATCCCACCGTTGGAGTGTATGGGCTTCTGCTTTGGTTCCTACTAGAAAGCAGGCAATTGAATTGGGCAGACATTAGTAAAAAAATATGTCTGAATAGCAGAAAAACAAAAGGCCTTCATTCGATGAAATGAAAATATATATATAAAAAATTATGCAGGGAAAGAAAATACCAAGCACGGGCTTGAGAGGATCCAAAATAAATGAAACTAAATTTTTCAGCAGAGGATGCAGATTGCATTTATGAATTTGTGAGTTGTTCTTGCGAGACATCAAAAGCCAGTGGTCTGCGCAACCCTTTCTTGATTTGAATTATTAACTGTGTCGACGTGGCGCACGAACCACCCTACCATTATAGTGTAAATTAACAAACTTTTCAAAACTAAGGCAGAAGCCAAAGAAAGCCAGTAGCTTCTTGAAGAACGAGCTTTGATATGTCTCTGAGGAATACACTCTGCTTCAACAACACGTTGACAGTCAGGCTAAAAAAGAAAAAAAAAGATGCCTGCTGATTTAATCTATTTCAGATCTAAATTAGTTCATTTTCTTGTATTTAAAGATGAAAACTATTCTTCAGACAGGTGTGAATCGGGTGACGTTGAGGGTGCTTTATTTAGAAATCAGTTTATTAAAAGATATGGCTTTATTTAGCTCTAAGAATTGCAGGACGGTGGAGGCAGGCTGTTGTTGTTTATTCTAGTCGACACGCCATCATTTGGTACCCATATTAAAATCTCTCTCTCTCTCTCTCTCTCTCTCTCTCTCACACACACACACACAGGTAGGTGAATGGAAATAAGGCAGTGTGTTTTGTGTGAGTCTAACAGCACTGCGGCTGCTGCTCTACACCTTTCTCTCCCTTGCTTCTCTTTGATGTGCTCCTGAAAATGTCACCAGTCGTCAAGGCGGTTTTTTTTTCAGCTCTCTCTCTTTTTAGCACGCATACGAGCGAGACAATTTACTGTCGCTCACCCCCCTACCCAGAATGCCTACCGGTTTCTACTGCTATCTGGTAGCCAGCTTCCAGCCTCCGAGATGACCTTTCCAGCCTCTCTGTGTTGTCCAACAGATGTGCTCTCTGAAAACAGACCACAGACAGAAAGAAAACAATGAGAGTGATTGAGAAGAATAGGACATTATTTACAGAGACATTTTTCAACATAATAATAGGCACACTAAGACAAAAGGGAATAGACTAATATACTAGAATAAATTTAACCTATACATTGATTCAAGAACGTCTAATTACGAGTTGCGTTTTTCATAACAAATTGGACTGATCTTCGTGCAAATTCTAAAGCAAAAAAGGACGGAGTTCCAATCTAACACCTTTCCTTTCTTTTTAATTGAGACTTCCTTTTCGCAGTGGATTTGTTCTGAAGGTGTTGCCAGATCTCATTAGCTCATATTTAGAACCAGGGCAAAGATTAGCATGGGAGGGATGGCTAATTGAGCTGCAATATATTTTCAAATGCTGCTTCAGATTACACAGTATCTGTTAGTCTGATAAGTTCAGGATGCCACCATGAACCTCTTTACACTAGGTTTTTTTTTGTTGTTATGTATGCTGACAACACTTGATGGTTTCTCTAAAGTGCAGTTTTGGATGTTTTAGGTGTCACCCTAAATAATACAAACCAATGAGGCATGTAAACTTTTTTTAAAGAAAGGTTGGTATGCCTTGTGTTGAGTTGCAGATGTAAAGTCAGAAGTCAATAAATGTAAGATGAAAATAGACACCATGGCCAAGCGATAGACGCAATAAATATTGCACAACATAAACAGCATTTATACGTCCTTCGAATGAAGTGGTCTCAGATGTGTTATCTTTTGATAACATAAAATAACATAGTATTAAAATACAGTAAAATAGTAATAGTGTGAAATACTATTACAGTTTAAAATAAACATTTTCTATTTTAATATAGAAAATATTAAATAAATAATATATTTGTAGGTTTAATTTATTCCTGTGACAGTAAAGCTGAATTTTCAGCATCATTACTCCAGTCTTCAGTGTCACATGATCCTTCAGAAATCATTCTAATATGCTAATTTCTTAATATTATCACAGTTGAAAACAGTTGTGCTGCTTAATAATTTTTTGTGAAAAGTGTGATAAATTTTTTACAGTATTCTTTGATGAATATAAATTTCAAAAGAACAGCATTTATTTGAAATGGAAATCTTTTTAACATTATAAATGCCTTTACTGTCACTTTTGATCAATTTAATGCTCCCTGCTGAATAGAAGTCATAAAAAAATAAAATACTGTCGAAAAACTTAAAAATCTTACTGACCCCAAACTTTGAACTGTAGTATATGCGCACACCCACACACACACACACAATACATCACTAGAAATTATATTTTATGTAGAAAGAAATCTCATACATATATAAATATACAAGTGCTAAAAATAACCTACAGTGGGGTCCAGAAGTTCACTTGTGAAAATGCTTTTATTTTGCATTTTCCTAACTTAATTTAAGGTTTGTCATTACTAATTCATTTTCAGAATATCTGTTTTTGGTTTGTTCCCTTTTTTCTTAAAACCTGATGATTTTGACCTGACCTGAATTTGAGAATGATCCAAAGAGCATCTTGTGCTTCAATAGAAGAACATCAACCTTCAGTACAAAGAAGTTCATTGTCAAAAATCTATACTTATTTCATTACGGACTTAAAAATTGTTTAGAATTTGCAATATTTCGAATTCATTTCATACCAAATCTTTGTTTAAAAGTTGGCACATTCAGCTTTCTTAAAACTTTGAAGTCTCAACTCAAACTTTTGAACCCCACTGTAGACAGTGAAAACAGGGCTATGAATCATCCACCACAATTCACACACTCCCATTTTCTGATAAGCCATATAATTGACTATGAACACTAAATTAGACCACTGCATTTCCATTTTTAAATACATAACAGAGAGAGGTAACTATATTTCAAAAGGATGGTAACCTTTATTCCCATTTACATGCACAGAAAGAATAAAGGCAGGGGGAAAAAAAGAGAGAAACGAGTTTCCAGTTCTAGTTAAGCTGTCAAAATATGTAGCTGCTAATCACTCCAAGGAAATGAAATGAAAAATAGACGACATTCCACTTTTCAAAGTTTGACAATCACAGAGAAGGGAGAGAGGAAAAAAAAAAAAAAAGAATCTGAACTTTTTTTTTCTTCACCTCCTCTCAGTTGACAGATGTCATTTAAAATAGCTGAAATACTTTTTAATAGTTTAAGGGAGGGGGTGTTAGTGTGAGATAGAGGGAGGAGAGAGAGAGAGAGAGAGAGAGAGAGAGAGAGAGAGAGAGAGAGAGAGAGAGAGAGAGAGAGAGAGAGAGAGAGAGAGAGAGAGAGAGAGAGAGAGAGAGAGAAAGAGGAGAGAACGGGGGTGGGAGTGCGTATGGGGAAAAGGGAGCCATCTCTGCCTAATGAGCCCCTCTGGATCAGCTGAGATGGAGGGGACGTATTGACATGCACCGCTTAAACTAATACACCTAGACCAGGGATGTGCCTGTGTGCCTGGAAGCACAAGGCAGCCGGGGATACTGACAGAGTAGCTCGCTCCCCCGTCTTCAAAGAGCTCAAGTGATTAGTATGTTATCATTACCATTCGAAACGTGATTTCCTATTCCCTCTCGGCAAAGGTGACACGTCTCGGGGAGACGGCCAGCAGACTCGCGCGCCGGAAAGCCACTTCAAAGCTTTTTCTTGAATTTGTCTCCCTCGCTCATTCTCACTCTCTCAGTCGGTCTATATTTCCGAGGGGTGAGGTGTGGGTGTGGGGGGGGGGGGTTGATGTCTATTGTGCATGAGGGTGACACACACCGGGGTAACAACGAAGGTGGCCACGTACTGTAGGTGCAGGGACGACAACAACGTGACAACAACGTGACAACGACGACTTCCTGAAAATGTAAATGATTTACCTATCAAAACGAATTACCTCTCTCTGCGAATTTGTTTTGGATAAAGGGCCGACATATGGATCCAAAATGCATCCGCAAGGAGATCTTTATGAGTAGCAAAGCACCTTAGACATAGCATATCAGTTCAGATATTTAAAACAAAAAGCCCTGGATGCATATCACTCACTCTCATAGACCAAACTGACCTGAATAAAAGAAACCCGAAATAATTCATTTATTCACTATTAGAGCAGCATGACTGTCAAAATTGTCTCTCTTTTTTGGTCTTATGGAGTTCAACAGAAGCTTCTTTTAAAGAGGGCATGATAAATATTGGTGCGCCAGCGACCGCCTCTGCGCGCGCCCCTTCTCATTTGTGCCAAAGCATGTATGCCTTTTTATCTGACACCTACTTTTTCAACAAAGACGTTCTTAGATACTATAAACGAGGTTTTTTTTTTTGTTGCATTTTTTTAGTTTTTTTTTCTTTCTTCACCATTTTTTTTCCCTTTCGTGAAGAACCACACTTCAGTTGTAAGTTATTAACGTGGAACCCAGGAACAATGCGAATGCGACTCAAAAGAATTGTCTTCCCTTCTCTCTCCCCTTTTTTCAATATCAAACACGAGCGCTTACAATCGCAATTTTCAAAAGTTTTGATGATTCCTTATTATTTCAAATGGGGAGGGGGGGGGGTAGAGTCAAAGTGAATAATGATGACAGCTATGATTCAGACTGACTATGTGATCTTCTCCACCGTTTGTTTGGGACTTGTAAGAAAAGGAATTACAAGTGTCAAACAGCTGTGAATAAGGGTGCTAAATATTTAAACATGTTTTCCAGCTGAGGAAAAGTACAGTTTTAAAAAGCAGGCTAAATGTGTATAAGCTACACAGGCTTTGATTTAAATTCAGTAAAATGGGAGAACGAAAAAATGTGATTTAAAAGCTACGCATTATGGGGTAAAAACAAGGGCGGTTGAACCCACTAAAGGTATCTTCTGACCCAAGGCTGAAAAAATGCTATACTCCCATTTTGTCTGGTCATGTGGGAAAAAACAATAACAAAAAAAAAGGAGAAACACACAAGTCAAGGTAGAACTGTGAGGGGCTGTAAATTATAAATGCAGGGTGGTGGTGTGGCTCTACAGATGGTATTATTCAGCAATAGGAAGTGAAGAAATCTAAACAATATACTGATGTTCAGACAAACACAGACACAGGAGTCTATAGAAAGATCCTCCAAACCAGAGGCACTGCTGAATTTCTTCTCTTATGTGAAAGGATTTTCTAGCATGACACTGCCTGCTCTGGATTGTTTACTTAAATGTTTCTGGTAGAGCTTCAAGATGGGGAAGAGTAAAGAGAATTATCAGCTACTTTAGATCATTATTCTTGGATTTGTGTGGGTTTTTTTTTTACAGTACATAACAGGATGACACATACTTACAGTAGTAATGAATTAGTAAAATGATGCAAGTGTCATTTTATTTTCGTAAGATGACAGAAGAGAAGATAAGGTTTTTCATTTTTCCCATCCATAAATATTTAATGCATCTTTACAAATTCTTCAAGATAGAAAGGATTAGAAATTTGCATTGTAAACAGCGTTATCTTCAAAGATAAGCAATAATTTACTAAACAACATCTTTACAAAGGCAGGCAGAAGCATGATGCAGTGCTATCCAGTCCTCCACTGAGAGGAGGCTTCCTTTATGAATGAAGATCTTCAGATATTGCAGTCTGTGTGTGTCTGCATGTGTCTATGAATAGGGGAATCCCAAGTCCAAACAACAAAACACACACAGACACACACAACCCTAGACAGGAGATGAAGATACCAGCAAGCAAATACACACACACACAAGTGCACGCAGATCGAGACGACAGCCTTTTTGCCGTAATCCACATATATGCTCACTTCCAAGTCGGATGAATGCTACAAATACAAAAAGACATTACAAATTGTCCCCTTATCTCAAACTAAAAGGCAGGCTATTGTATTCTCATCCGCTGAGTGGGGGAAACGTCTTTGGGCTGCTTCCTAACGTTGCACAAAGAGAACTCCGCAGTTGGCTGTAAATTCACAATTCTGTTATATTTAGAGCCATGTGTGCTAATAACATACCAGCAGAAGCCAAAAAGAAAAGTGATAAAGACTGAAATATAGGCTAGTTCATTTTATATGTGGTAAATGAAACAATTTAGAAGTTAAAAGAAGAGTTAAACAGGTAAATAAAGTTCGGTATGCCTGCTGTATACTACTTAAGTGAACAAATTACTACTTATTTTCAATATTGATATGTTGGTGAATGATTAATCAGTCTTAAGATGCTCTACAAAACAAAGGTGATCTAAATTTACAAATAGGATAAATTAGCATATAGCATATCGTTCTAAAGTTTGGGGTCAGTAAGACTTTAATATTTTTTTAAATAAGTATCTTATGCTGAGCAAGACTTCATTTATTTGATCAAAAATAAAGTAGAATTAGTAATATTGTGAATATAGCTGTTTTCTATTTTAAAATGTAATTTATTCCTGCAATGGCAATGCTGACTTTTTTATTTTGCTGAATATTCTTTAGTTTCAAATGATACTTCAGAAACCGTTCATCTTAATTTGGTGCTCAAATAACATTTTTTATTATTATCAATATTAAAAACTTATGCTGCTTAATTTTTGTTTCAGGATTCTTTGGTTAAATCTTTTGTAGCATTTTAAATCACTTTTGATCAATTTAATGCATCCTTGCTGATTAAAGTATACATTTCTTTAAAAATTTATATTTTTAGTGTTTTATTTTAAAAAAAACGTAGAATTTAATATTGGCCACAAGATGCATCTTTGTGTTCAAAAACAGTGCAATGAAACAGTGAAAAATTATACTTTTTAACTTGACATTTCAAAATAAATCAGTGTTTATGATATGAGGTGAAACATCAGTAACAGCAAAATAATTATTTTACAAAATATCTCAGCATTCTAATGAAAACACTGCTACTAAAATATCAAAGTTTACAAAATAAAATTTTAACTAGTAATCAACTAATGTTGAACTAATAGTTGTCCATCACTAAAAGAGAATAAACGCTTATACCGGTCTTTTTATTAAAACAGAATTCTCGTTGCATGTTTTGACAAGCTGATAAAATCTTTTAAGGTTTGGTGTGAAACAGCTTTGATTCAGTTCCTCGTAGAGCAGCATGTAAAAATGAGCCTCATTTTGAGCTCAATCAAAAGAGACTCAAAAATCTGATTACGCCTTCTTTATTCTGACGAAGCGGGAAAATGAATGGAGGATCTGCTGGAAAAAGAGGGAACCAAAATGGGAAGGAAGAGCAGCACTTACCTCTTCACGTAACTTTATCAGCTGCCACATGAAGGCACAAAATAGAGGGACGGAGAGGGAGGGAGAAAAAGAGTGAGAGAGATAGATAAAAAGCCGAGACATGGCAGGAAGCAGATCAGTCATGCGGCTGGGTACAGAATTAACCTTGACGATTTATCTGTTTGCATGTTTAGCATTTAGAAATCACAGACAAACACATTAAAAGAAGCTAAACACGAGACTCATGCCGACTTATTTGAACAAACAAAGATCAAGTTCTCGTGCTGTCACATTAAACAAAGAGACTGGGAATGGATTTCTCAACTCACGACGTCTAAACTATCATCATCAAGGAAGAGGGGGAAAGAAACAGTCACATCACAGCACTTGATATGGCATAAGGGGGGAAAAAACACTAGCGTATCAGTCGGTACAGTAGGATAATACAGATTGCGTACAGTAAGAATGGAAGCTTTGAGGATTTAGGCTCAACAACAACTCTGCAGGATTCCTACTTGTGGGTTAAGAAACAGAAAGTGACACCAAGCAATGCTCCCTTTTTATTATTACAGGATGTGCCTATCACTTCTGACTCGCTATCAATGTCAAGTGTATTATGCATTAGGCCCAGGAGGGTTGAATGTATATACATAAACAAAGCCAAGATGTTGCATATCATTTATGGCAACAACCCATTATGGAACAAAAAAAGAAAATCATGGGTAATTTATTTTTGATAAAAGGGAATCTCATATTAAAACTAGTAAAACAGAGAATGCGTGTCTTGCCATGCACTTAGTGGCCCTTGAACGGTCTCTGAAAGAGGCTAACATAATTTAAACTTAAGTATATTAAGCATTTAAAGCAGCTATTCATTACAGCCTCTTTATTTAACACAAGCATTCTCTGCAAAAGGTGAGTTGCTTATCAGCCTATATTCAGAAGACGAGGGGAAGGACAAGTTTCTTAATTTGTCAGCCGTTGCAGGTGATTTTTTAATCTCCATTTCTTGCCAGAGATTAAAGGTTAGCAGATCTAAGGGGAAGCTCTGGGCCATTATTAAAGGCCTCTCATCTCTTTTTGTGTGCGCTGGTCATTTTGAATTTCGCAATTTTTAAATCATTCGCTATCATTTCAGAAAAGAGACAGAACTTGGATCATAAATTATAAACCTAATGCCTGACTCAAAAGGCTGAATCTATGGGCGTGATGTTAAACTGTGGTGGTGATGGTGGCCGCTGTAGCTTGCAGCGAAGCTATGCTTGCAGCTCAATGTGAAGAACGTCAGTAAATCTAGGATGAAAGGTTTCTGATATAACAAAGCACCTTTTGCAACAAACAAACAAAACAAAACAAAATAATGAAATTAAATTGAGGAATGAGGACTTAACTAAATGTGGTGTGCATAAGAATTTAACTTAATTGTACACCAACTAAAAATAAATCACTTTGTTTTTTTTTTGCAATTGTATGTTGTATTGTACAGCACTTTGGTCTGCAAGTGCAGTTGTAAAGTGCTTTATAAAAAAATGAAAATTAAATTAGGTTAAATATTTGTAAACTGAGGTCATTTTATTTAACAGTTTAAAAATAAAAACTGGTATAAACATGTAAGAAATAAAATATAATAACATATTAAAAAATAAAATATATAAATATGAGATACAAAATAATTGTATTACAAAATTATTAAATAATTGGGGTTGTGTGCAAAAAGAATAAAAGTTATATTACAGACATCCTAACAACACCATGAGCATGCTATATTAAAAATCAAAAGATAAAAAAAAAAGAAGAAATGATGAATCTACAATATTTAGTAGAAAAAATTTAAGTTCAGAATCACAAAGGATATACAACCAGACACGAAAAATAAGTAAGGCCAAATTGCAGCTCCGAGCTGGTGATTTTCGAGGTAGCTTCCTTACGTCGCCTGCATTATTCAAAAGGCCAAAGTTTGTGAATACACTATAGAAGTGGCTATTTGGGTTTGCTGTGAGCCCACCCGAGCTAAACACAACCCTGCAGACCGTCTCAATGAACACCAAACAAACCTTGTTCTATCATATTTGTGCTGCTTGGACGATTGCGAGCCCTCGCCGAGGATTTACCAAGAGAATCAGGAAGATTTTAAGCTTGCTGTTGTTCTTTCAAGCCACGTTTTTTCCGCTTTAAACCAAACCGGACAACCAGTCTTTTGTTGCTTTACCTGAACTCGCAAGCATTTTTTCGAGGAAACGTCGATGAAAAGCTGAAAGAAATTTTCCAAAATTGTTTAATTATGTTGTGATGAGTTCATTCCTTCGTTTTTTTTTTTCATGTGGTTGTTATTCAAAACTGCACTGCTGCAATTTTTCTGTTATGATAATCAGCGGATTTTCAAACAAAGATTTTTTTTTTCCCAATACGGAACTCGATACAAGTGGTAATCTGCTTCCTTTGTAGCCTGTAAAATCTGGTCCACGCCGGCTCAAACCTGCCCAATCTCTCGTGGCCATGCCTTCTGCTGTGTCTGAAATCGAAACTATTCCGCAGAGTATTCGTGTGCGAAAAAATGTGTGTGCGCTCTCACAAGTACGTGTGTGGTAAAAATGTGTGCGTTTCGGGTGGAAAGGGTAGGGGGAGGGATGTTGAAGAAAAAAGTGCAACGGTAGACCACCACATTATTAAAAAAAAAAGAGCGATAGCGCCAATTCGGTCTCTGTCCGCATACAGATAACGAATAAATGCCGAACTCTATTAAACCGTCCTTTAGCTATTATCGCAGGGCCAACACGCTATTTTCAGAACTTATGACGGCTCCCTATTTACTTAGCTATAAATCCTCGCCATGTAACGAACAGATTTGTGACTGGTAATGATCTGCTCAGCCAGGGCTATATGAAATGAGCCTGACCTCTTTTAGATCGTAAGGAATTAAATTGACCGACTCACCCCAGTCCCCCCCCCCCCAACCCCACATCTCTTCCCCTCCACTCTATCGGTCCTGTCTCGCTCGATAAAAAAAAAACCCTGAAGTTCCGACCACTCCACTCACAGCAAGTCTTGTGTTAGGATCCCGAGTTTAATGCAGTATTTTTTTTTTTTTTAAATGGAAATTAAGTTCAACACCTGAGGTCTGATTGGAAAGAGAAAACTGGTTCTTCTTCTCCCATAAGGAAATGTTTATGCATATTTAAAATGCATGTGTAAAACTGATACAGAACAAAAATGACTATGAGATCATATTTTCCTATTTCATGGAAAATGGGATAAAACATTTATACATATTACTCTACTAGAAGTTTTTTGCAAAATTAGAAAATGGATAAAAAAATAAATAAATGTGTTTATAAAATAAAATAATATATATTTATTATCTCTCTCTCTCTCTCTCTCTATGTGTGTGTGTGTGTGTAGTACAAATTGCAAATGTATTCAAATATTTATATATACATACATACATGCATTGCTCATCCTCATGCCCTCTTGTGCTTATTGTTTGTGTCTTTGTGTGAAAAGAGGATTTTGATAGTGTAGGAGAGACAGAGAGTGAGAAGCTTGAATGTGTCTAAGGCAATAAATATAACAACATCCCAAAGCACTTCATCCATTTACCAGATCAATGGCTGCAATCTAACATATATGTATCTGTTTTTATTGTCTCTAATGTCTTGTTATTAGGCAAATTATCTTTAAGTGTTTTGAGAATTGCTAATATGAAAAGGAATAAGCAACTTCAGGAACTGAAATATAATCCTTTTAAACTATTGTCCTATTGTTCAAACACCACAAAAGTGAATAAAGTATGAAAGCCCGCATCTTAAAAATCCATATCAAATGAGCTTTTGTGCCTTCCATGACAATTCATAATTATTTTTGATAAAAGGAGCTGTCATTGAATGCAGCTTGAATAACAACTCAAGTAATATGGTTTGTCATAAACTGATTTTACAAAAGCAAGAAGGGAGTCAATAAAAAAAAAAGCAAACGCGAGTTATAATTTTCTTTCCTTTGGCAAGAATTTGATAAAACCATCAATGTCTAGCTGTGGGTTTGACAGCTCGAGGGACACTTCTACTACTAACTTCGTATGAAGTGTCACACTCATTTTTGTGTCCCACTAATTTGGTGAGAATATGCATATCAATTACCCATCACGGCTAGAGCTACATATGTTTGTAAGATGTGTGGTGCAAAGTTCATCTGTGAAATGCTAATAAGGGGGAAATGACAAAAAAAAAAAAAACCTTAACAGTTACAGATGATGAATGTCTGTACGCTTGTGGATTGGTGTCTGTGTTGACATGTGGCACATTCGATAAATATAGCAAGATAATTAAATGCAGTAATTATTCAAAGGATCTTATTGTGGGGTCCTATTTTTAAGAAGGTGATAAAACTGTATCCTAAATGTTAAATGCTCACTCTAGAGTATACACACACAAAAAAAAGTATATATATATATATATATATATATATATATATATATATATATATATATATACACACACACACACATATACATATACATATACATATACACACTATATATATATATATATATATATATATATATATATATATATGTGTGTGATATCTGAGGATATATCCATTTTAACAAATAACTTATTTTTTATATCCTTAATAATACCAACCATCATTCCTTATATTATTATTTATATCGTTTTTCCACAGTGACACTCTCTGTTTAAGGATCTTCTAAAACAGCAGGTTTTTTTTGTTTGTTTTTTTTTGGGGATGGGGGGGTTCGTTTTTAGAAGAATAAGTGCTTGTGCGGATGGTGAACAGCTGGGAGAAAGCGGGAATTTACCCCAATCTGGTACTGCCCAGACGCTGGTTAGTGCCTGAAGCCCATTCAGCACTGGGCAGCTTTGCATTAAACAGTGTTGCTTCTGCATGACTGGGTGCCAATGCCTGCCTCTCTCTGCCCCTCGTGGCCCTGACCCGTCCTCACCCCGAGCAGCCACCCACACTGGGAAAGCACAGCCCCTGATTAACACCCTACCTGACTCTCCGAGGAGCTCGCATCATCCCCCAGGAGCTCGTTCCGCACCTCATCACTGTAGGCAATACGTGACCTTTTCTGCAATGGAAACAGGTTGAGAGAGGAAAAAGAGAGAAAGTGAAGAGACAGAGAAGGAAAAAGAAGTGGGGCAAGGGGAGAAAGACAGAAAAAACAAGCTTTAGTTCATTTGACATGAAAAAAAAAAAATCACACATTTCTAAAGCACGAGAGCCCCCTGTTGGATCAACAAATGAAACAAAAATACAGGTGATATACTGGAGCGAGTGTGTGTGTGCGCGCGTGCATGTTGAGGAGAGAGAAGAAGCGAGTGTGTGTAATCTAGTTTGTGTAGACACTGTGGCTTGAGTGAACCACAGCCCTCAGATACAATGGCAAAAGCCCCCCTTTCACTTAAATAAATAAAAAGTGTAGAATAGCAGACCATAGTACAAGACAGAGGCAGGGAGCGTATTAGGAAAGTATCAGTTGTCAGAGGGAAATGTGTTCTGGGGGCTGTCACTGCTGTCAGTCCTGTTCTCTGGCTAACCCTGTGATAATACCAAGCCAGGGAGCTAGACAGAGAATAATTCATCACCCAGGTCGACGCGATTGGCGTGCCATCAGATTTGGGCTCGTTCCCCCGTCTCTCCTCCGCTACGCAGTTGGGAGAAAGAACGCCGTGTCCAAAAAAGAAAACACACACACGCACACACTCAACACTTCAGAGCGTGCCACCTCCGATTCAGCAAGTGCAGAAGCAGAGTATGGCATGTTTACAAACACACCCGACCTCTTCAAATACCCTCCAAACTAAACACACACTGGTGGTGCGGCGGAGAAAAAAAAAACACACTGAGATGGCGTTTACCAAGAGCCCTTTGCTTCCCTCTGTTCGCTCTTCCTGCAGGCTGGCACTCTTCGGGAGGATGAGAGCAGGGAAAGGTGCAGGCGATCCACGGGGAAACTAAACAGCAAAATAACTGCTATCCAAGAACTGCTATCATTTTGTGATGCAATGCTGTGTCACAATTTCTTGCAGAGGAAGCGGTCAAATCCTGGAGGATATGACATGAAAATATATAAAAAATTAAAAGTGGAGTTTGTTTAGCGAGTTTTTATCAGACTCAACAATTTCTGAACATTTTAACTTTTGAAAATGTTTAGTAATGAATCTGCACCATGCTAAATTTTTTAAAAACTGAACGCAACATTCGTGATATTTTGATCACTAGACCATAAACAAAAGTAGACAATATAAAGCGGAAATGTAGCAAATTGGGATATCTAGAAAGGAAGCGAGGAAAGTGAAGCTGACAGATCTTTCGGTTCTAAAAGTGGGGTTTGTTTAGTGGGTTTTATCAGAGTCTAAAATTTCTGATCATTTTAAATTCTGAAAATGTATAGTAATGAATTTGCACCATGCTAAATTTTTATAACTGAATGCAGCATTCGTAATATTTTGATCACAAACAAAAGTAGTTAATATAAAGCAAAAAGGAAGCAAGGGAAGGGAAACTGACAGATCTTTTGGTTTCAAAATAAATACGTGTCGTGTCATATCTCGTGTCACTTCTGATTTAACCGATAAGCAATCGTTTGCATTTGTGTGCACATTATTTCACAAACGAGCACCACAAACAGAGCGCGTCTTCTGACGAGGAAAAAAAAAAAAAAAAACACACCCACATGTTCCATCTTAGTCGAGTTTCATCTTAAAGAACAGCAGAGGAACTTTGGGGAATGTCGGCATGTTCATAATTGAAAACGGAAGCCTTGGAGATGCCTTCATTTGAATGCACACACTATCGTCTTCAAACCCTATTTTTGTTTCATTCTTCTTCTTCTAAATAGCTGTTTGTTGTAGCTGAGAGCATCAACCACTTTCACGATGTAACCTTTGAGTGCTTCTCGCACAAAAAGAATGGCAAATGCAGCCTTAAGTCTTCGAAGGGGAAAACTAGTCATAGAAACAAAGCGAGACGCCTCTCCCAGCCCGTTTACACCATTTTGCAACTCCCCCTGCAGTAAAACAAGCCTCACACTGATTATTCTCCCTTCATCTGCTGCTATAGCACAGCAGCTGGGCAATATTGACTGCTTAACCCTAGGAAATACTTTGATTGGTACTTTGCATTGGATCTGAGCAGAGTTATAGGTTATTAGAATTATTTATTTTCCCACTTATCTCCTACATACTCATCTCATATATGCCATGCATTAATAAAGTGGAGCTATTTATTTAGATCATTGGGGTATTGCATATTTAATCATGACCCATGATGACCTAAAATGGATTAGAATGATGTGAATGAAAGTTACATAAAATTAAGTTCTTGCTTTTTAAAAAATAAAAAAGAAGAAATAATCAATGGATTTTAATGTTCATACATAGTTCAGCTAGAGCACTCAAATATAAAACCTGCACTAAAACATAAAAACCCAGAGAGAAGGCTTTGTAATCGTAAGAATGAAGATGGCTTATTGCTACTGAAAAAAAAGGCAAAATCTTTTTAAAATCTGTTTGAAAGGTCTTTCTCTTGTCACTTGTTTTAATCTTGGGTGAGAATTTGCTTCTATTCCCAGAAGCATAGGGAAAAGGTACAAAGATCCGTCTTAACTTTATGCAAAGTGGTCTGACTGCCTTTTAGAACAGACATGTCTCATCAAACCAGAGACGAGGGTTTTAGTGTCCTGTCAAAAATGTGTGTTATAAGACTGTTGACATGATGCACAATGCAAAAAAATATAATTGCATATGCATCATGCATGCTAAATATTTATATCAGCCATGCAAATTATCATATAGTGTCTGTGAAATAAGAATGAAATGAACAAAACTGCAGCAGATGTCACATAAATTTATTTAAACCATCCATAAAACTGGTTTCTGTAGTAACATTATGATTAATGTTAAGCGCAGGAAAAAGTAAGAGAATGAAAAATATTTCAAAATGTTAGAAATAATTACCCTAAAATATCTTATTATAAATCAACCGCTATCTCTTATTGTTCATCATTAATATTGCATTATTTTTTTCACCACACTGCTCACTGACAGCAAACGGCAACACAAGGACGCAAATAATAATGGAACCTGAACTGCAGCAAAAGTAAACAGTTCATTAGATAGGCATTAAAAGGCATAAAAATACCCAGGGGCAGAGTTTAATGAGAGGCCCTGAAGTGACACTGCCAAAGCTTTTTCCTCCACTTTTCCACTCGGAAACCACACGGCTGGTGGCAAACCGTGAAGAGTAATTAATGATATTTAATTTATAAAGTGTGTTTCATTAAGTATTTCTCACCAGTGGGAAAACGTCTGGCCAGTTATGATTTCGAATTAATGGGACTTTAGTCAAACACAATGTGGCTGCCTCAAATTGCCATTTAACCTTTTTCTTTCTGGAGCTAATAATCTGCTGAAAATGTTTAAGGGGAATTGACGATTGAAGTGTGTGTGTGGGGGGGGCTAAGAAAGAAGAAAAATATTCACCTCATACTGATGATTTGTGTAACAAAACATCACATCTATAAAGCAGATAAGAAAAAGACTATGACTAACAATGAATGGCATTTAATACATAGCAATATTTAATATGATTGTTATTAAGGCATTGTGTGCATGTATCATGTGTGTTTTGTGTGGTTAAGCTGTGTTCTGCAACAGCGGTCAAAGCGTCATGTGTTTTTATGAGTGCATCTGGTCTATAGTAAAGTGCTGTATTGGTTGAAGAAAGCAAAGACCTTTTCAAGCAGGCTCCAGTATCACAACAGTCTTAAATAATGCATCTCATCCTAGCAGGGGTCTAACACCATCCGCAAGCAGAAAGAATACTATTCACACAAGCACAGGAAGCTACACATCCATCCGCACACACATAATCTTGCTGTTCTCTTTTAACATCTAGAAAATAAATTGTAGGAGATTGTGCAATTAAGTGAGCACTTTTTTTTGTCCACTTGATACGATATCAGATAAAGGCACAAAGTAATGACGGTCGCAGGAGGGTCTTTATGCCTCTGTGATACATTTTTTAGCCTTTGGTAACATCAAATCGGTCGTACGGCTGATAGATGGACAGATGCGTTTGGTTTTGCGTGCGTCAGTGTGACATTTACGTTAGTCGCTTGTGGTAAAAATCGCAGGAGCTGTGCACAACACATGGACTGATATCAGCATGGTGTCTCTCATTAGCACACAGGTTACTGGTGTGTGCCTTTAATTCACTGAGCACTGTGTATGAAATAAAAACAAACCAACCATGAAGGAAAATTCAGGAACAAATGGAGGCCACGGAGATAACAATCACATGAATATGGTATTGTGATATACTAATGTAGAGTGAAATATTGCTCTTTGTACTTAAAATTAAAAAAAAGAAAAAATCTGACTTTTAAATAATATTTATAATTATAATTTATTATTTGCAATATAACAATTATAAATATAAAATTAATATTTATATTTATAATGTAATATTTTTAACAAAATATTTACAATTACAATCATCACATGAATATGCTATTTTGATATACTAACGCAAAGTGAAATGTTGCTCTGTGCTTGCATTTTATAAAAAAGAAAATAATTAGACTTAAATAATAATTATAATTGATAATATTGTAATTATAGATATTATCAATTATAACATTACGTCTAATTATTTTCTTTTTTATAAAATGTAAGCACAGAGCAACATTTCACTCTGCGTATGTCACAATAGCATATTCATGTGATTGTAATTGTAAATATTTTGTATTTTGTATATTTTGTAAATATCACATTAACATTATTCATTTTATAATTAAAATGTATTAAATGTATAATTAAGTAAATAATATTAACTTATTTTATATATTAACATTACTGTTATTATAATTACTATTATGTATTATAAATTTAGATGTTTAATATTTGTAAAATATTATATTACAAATTAGTGTACTTTTTAAAAAATATACATAAAATGACAAATTCAAAAAATTATTTAAAAAAAAAACTAATTTGTCATGGAAAATCTCATATACATATATATATATATATATATATATATATATATTGAAACATAAGGGAAAAAAGAGAGGCCGATATAATAAAATATAATAAAAAAAAAAAAAAAAAAAAAAGATGCCAAAAAATGGCATGAAAAAGTTTCTACATAATATAAATATGCTGTATCCAATACAGCCTTGGATATTTCTGTCAATGTCATGTTCGAAACACCAAGTGCAGTCAATAAACCTAACGACTCTGCCCACATACAGAGAGCGAGGGAAAAAACGATTGCAAGTGAACTCTCAACAAAAGAGCAAATTCAAGCTGCTTTGATTGAAGAAACGGCATATACTTCTTGAAGGCCGGGGAGTCGCTGCGAATGGTTATTTCTTTAAGGCATAAGCGCCGATTAAACCCAATATTAAAATATGGAAGCAGTTCTAATGAAAAATCAAAGCCCGTTTCTCTGGCAGCCGAGCTTTTTCTCACATTAATGCTGGGTTGGGAGCAGGGCCGGTGCGGGCACTAGCAGAGCAGACCCCGGCTAGGCAAGAGTGGAGAAATCAATAGAGAAGAGCCGGTGGGGAGGGAGACTGCCAGAGCTGGCAGGGCCGGGCCGGCTCCCATCACAGCACTCTCCTCTGGCGTGCAGTGGGGAATGAAACGGGCCTCCCTGGGTCAGCACCAGAGAAAAGGTGAGATTAGAGGAAATGGAGGAGGGATTTCTGAGGCACAGGATACCTGGCGAGCCAGGGACCAATCGCCCATTAGCCTGTGGCTACCTACATATGGTTCACTGAACCCTGCACAGAAAATAACTATTTTTTTTCTTGTCTTTCTTCACCTCCCCCGATCCATCTTTCTCACTCCATCTAACTCTCTCCTTCTGGAAAAAAAAAGTGATATGTTTTTTTTTTTGTTTTTTTTTATATTCTGACCTAAGTTCATGCCATATTTAGCATCTGATGTCTGTTGTGAGTGTTTCTTCTAAGAACACTCCGATGCAACCAGTCATAAAGAAAAAAGCTGAGCTTATATGCTATTATTGTGTGCGAATACACACGGGAATGAATGGCTACACAGTGAATAACGCCTTGCTCGGTCTCTCCCTCTTCTCCTCGCAACGCGACTATTGTCTGGGATGAATGCTCAAATCAT
This sequence comes from Squalius cephalus, assembly GCF_949319135.1. NCBI lineage: Eukaryota > Metazoa > Chordata > Actinopteri > Cypriniformes > Leuciscidae > Squalius > Squalius cephalus. The sequence continues at coordinate 26,205,445 of NC_137140.1, forward strand.
TAGCATAAAAATACCCAAACACACAGCAGCTTAACCACATCATTAATTCTATACATGAATGTATATTTGTCACTGCCCTATGTGCACCAAATTCAAATGGAGATTTAAACAAAGGCCTCATCCACAGTCATAATGAAGTGCAGTCCTGTGAAATCAACTGCAACCATTCATTACAATAGAGCTCAAGACGGAAGTTCAAGACAAGATATTTATCCCGTGGCCTCTGCTAATCCTTTCTGTATATATATCTCTGTCGGAAAAGAGATGATCTCTAAACTCAGTTACACATTATTTTTATTGTGTGTGTGTGGTAATTGATAAATATATTTAAATATAATTATACGACTGACTAATTTAACAAAGTAATAATATTATAATTATATAATAGATTGAATTAAATTAAATAGTAAAAATATATCTAGCTGATATAATTGCTTAATGCATTTCAAATAAATATGTTTTAAAATAGAATCAACTTAACAAAATAACACTGAATAATATTATAATAAAATACGATTTAAACAATCATTTAAAATAAAAGTACAATAAAATAAATTACTTCTACAAATAACTTTAAGAAATAAAAATAATTCTTAGAGCAGAACAAGTTTACCCTGCATTATGTAGGAAGAAATTCATTTAAAATGCGAATATCAAAAATATAAGCTTGGACAAAAATCTAAGATTATTTAATCAAACATTTAAATGCAAGGAAAAAGCAAAGACTTAAAAATGGTTTGCTACCTAGACCTACTCTCTCTTTAAGCTCTATGTTTTAAAAAGTGTGATGGATGTGACGTTATATTTCAGATTTGCCTCATTTTAATCAATTACAAAAAGCTAATTTCTACCACAGGCTTTCACCATAATTTTCAACCACTATAATTCCAGTCAAAATGCTCCCTAAAAAAAAAAAAAGGAACTCTCTCATCCTCATTACAGAGAAAAACCTAGCAATAATTTACAGATTTCATATATGCACTGTAAATATATCACTCCATTAAAAGGGAGGACGAATTGATGTCTATGGAGTCTGAGATGTCAAAGTTTTGTCACTCTCTCTCTTTGGTGCGTGCGTTTAGGGGGGGGGGGGGGGGGCAATGATTCATAATACATTTCATAAATACTTCATGATTTTTCATACTTAAGCTGGCCTGGCAAATCAAAAAAATGTTGTCACCCCTTTTCGTCCCTCATGTCAGTTCATCATTTTCTGGGGGTGTCACATGTCACTTTCACTTTACAGGAGCGATAGGAACGGGCCGAGAGAGGAGACAGCTCTGCTGTGTCTGATTTTCTAGCCACTCTCATACAGACACACAGACACATGGAGTAGTTTGTCTTGGACTGAAAAACTACCTGATCTGTGTCACGGGTAACTATGAAGACAAATAGGATAATCATTAACTCAGTTCAAATAAACGATACACAACCAAAAACATAGCAAAATAATCAACACATTACACAAATATTCATACTTGTATGAAGATTTGTAGCTACATTTTATCCACAAAATGCTGCAATTACCACAAAAAAATAAAAGTATTAAAAAAAAACTAAATAGTTTTTTAGAAATAAAAGTTACTCTTACATACAATTCAATTGTAATACTATTTTTATGTTATCCTGAATGCAGTCATGGACCTAAATAGTTTTCGTATTTTTCTATAATTAAAAGAATATTAATTCAGAAATCATCTAAAAATGTCCAAATATTACGCTGTAAAATTAGGCTTTCATATACACTCGGCCAGATCTAGTTTTCTAGCTTGAGAGAAAACCTCCACTTCTTATTAAGAACATGGGCTCTTCATTCCCAGCCATGGAGGCTTGATTTTCTCCCTCGAGTGACACAGTCCTTCACCTCATCACCGTCCCATCACTGCGATTAGAGCACGCGCCACAGCGCTGATCTCTGCAAAGCCACACAATCCCATCTCAGAGTACCAACCAATCCGCAAGACGCCCCGCGTAAAACAACTCCATAATAAAAGACACGTTCAAAAGATTGATTTAGTCCCTTCTTAAATCGGTACCATCTCAGAAAAAGAATCCCATCAATCCGTGAGATTTCCATAATAAACACAGAAGGTTTGTAATCAGGCTGGCTATACTCAAATGACACAACTGTTCTAATCTGCATTACCTTCTTAGTGCCGTGAAACAATCAGACAACAATCAAGAGTTTTTCAGAGTGCATATTCAGCTCTAATTTAAGGCGATTAAAAGTGTCGAACATCCGGGTCAAGTATGTCTGTCATGCTTCTCTTTTGTGGAAGCTGCTGTAATTGATGACTTGGTTGGTTTGACAAGAACTCGAAGAAACAAGTTTTCTGTTTTGATTCAGAGAGATTCAAAAGGCTTATTTGGAAAGCATGTGTGTGTAAAACTTGATATAGCGCACTAAAGGCTGCAACAAGTCTACAGATGAGAAGAGCTTGACGATTAAAAGTTAACTTGGGGAAGTGCAGCAAAGTTTTTTTTGAAGTCAGTGGATTTCATCAAGATGATTGACAAACCTGTTTTCAGTTTACTTATCCGACAAACCCCTGAAGGGATTTAACAAACTCCAACAAAGTTTTGCAGAATCTGTGACCTGAACCTTGACCAGTAATTTTGTCATTTAAAATTGCCAGTTGACAAATCGCTAAAAAGACTTTTTGCTAAATGTCACAGATCATTCAAAGACATCCATTTACCCTTGTGAGACAATTTAAAAAATAAACAAATAACAAAGCTGCCCACAATCTGACATTTTTAACAACTAGGGCAAATTTACCATTGGAAAACTAGATCACATTGAACAATTTCACATGTAAACTTATCAGACTGCTTAAGCTTAATAATGCCTTAAATAAACGTGATTAAACTCACGGTAATGTTCATGTTTTTGAGTTATTGGTCATAGTATAAATCCCTAAACCTTACAAAATACTTTTGTGGTCAGCCATAAAAGAGAAAAATTATTAAATAGATGCAATTATGCAGAATTATTAAATATATGCAATGTCTGTCTGAGTACAGAGCTTCAATTTCACTAAAAGATGTTCAATACAATTCACTATTTCATTATTAACCTTAATATTAATTTTATTTCTTTAAGATCATCCGTGCTTTCTTCACAATACACCTGATAAACCATCTGAACTGATTCAAGGCAAACTCATGATAATCAAACATCTCATAATTATGTCATTACTAATTTATTCCAAAAATTATTTTAAAAAACATACCATTTATATCGAATCATCCATAATAAATCATGGGTTTAACAACCATTGTCCATAAAAATCAGAATGATTTTAGACTCACATTTTCTCTATATCTAGAAAATACAAATGCAAAAAGCATTGTATGAAATAAAGCCTAACAAAGTGTTATGATATACAAATGTAGGCACAACCTTATTACTATTAAACTCAAACATAAAAAATAGCTAAATAGCTAAAAGGAATAATAATAATAATCATTTGTCATCACATTTTTTTATAAAATATCTAAAATAACAGCACATTCATAAATTATTATGCAAATGTGATGCCAGCTGCTAAAAAAACTATTAGTCTCAGAAGTCAGTTCATTAAAAGAGCACAGTTCATAAAGATTAAAACACTATAGTGCTGAGACCAAAGCACAACGCTTGAGTTGGAGTCTTGTGAAAGGTGTAGAAAGGTGGGAGAGACCCGTACTCAAGCAAGACCCCATCTTGCCCTTTAAATGAGCAAACAAGTACCCCCCATCAACCAGGATATTCACAGTGTTTAATCTCAGAGTTCCTCAAAGGAAAGAAGTAAAAAAGAAACCGATGGTCTACCTATATCTAGGAAAACGGCTTTGATTAGCAATTGCCTAAAAGCAGTGATGAGCAACGATCTCTTCCTGATACCTTGAACAATGTCGCCATCTATCTTTCATAGAAGGAAATGAGCCAGAACCAGGAAATGAGCCTGATAATGCAGTTTAGCTAGTTTATCATCTCTTTATTGATCAATGAGACAACCAATTTTTCTATATTAAAATACATCTAGCTTTGTATAAACAAGAATGTTATGTAAGCCCATCACCCATAATTCCTTTATTCAATATTTTCTATATATACAGTGTTGAATAAAAGTGGGGGGAATCAATGTAGAGATAAGAAATCAATTATTACTTTTTTTTAATAAAATATTTAACACTTACTGTTTGATACAAATAAAACAACAAAAAATAAATGTGGAACCCGTAAGGCCTTATATAGACTGATATATCAAGGAATAGAACAAAAAATGTTCCACTTGCTTTGAAGATATTTTTTTTCCTTATTAATTACGCCTCCATTACTTTTTGACCAAACAAAAGCATCGCTAAGAGGCACTGACATTTACTTTTGGCTTTTACGGCCCGTGACTGACTTTCGGCCTAACACAAATAAGCTTTAACTTATTGTTTTGTGAGCATTTAGCACTTTTGCCTTTTTGCTAATATAAGGCCTCTGCGGGGGTTCTCGGCTTTAAGACCCTGCGCCCCCATTATCAAAATGAAGCCATCATGAAGCGAGCATACCTTCGGGATGTCCTTCTGATATCTGCCTACTTTCTCTTAAAAAAATGGCAGGGTTAAGAGGTCGGCCGGTCCCCGTCTGCCGCCGAACAGGAGGCTTAGTCTGGCGAGTGGGATGGAGCGAAGACTTCAAACCGCGGGGTGAACGGGTGAGTGCGAGCGGGGGTAAAGAGAGAGAAGCTCCAGGGAGGCCAGAAGAGGGGAAGGGCAAGACAAGGCCTTGATTTCCCGTGGAAGCACAACAAAGCCTCTGCTTTTTTAGAGAGAGCAGCGATGGCCCTCTCCCTGACACCTCTTAGAAGTGTGCGTGTGTGCTCACGTTGCGTGGCAGAGAGGATAAGCCATCCACGCTAAAGCATTTGGCACTTCTGAGGAGCCAGCTGAATCTCCCAGCTTTAGGACAAGTTTCTGGGGTTTGCTATCACCGGCGGCTTCAGGGGGATCTGTTCTTCAAATGCACATAAACTTAAAGAACCAAGGAGAAAATGGCTTTCAATCAGGACAATTATCTCATTCATATATAAATAGACTAAACCAGAAGTTTAGGACATACATTACTTACTGTTTTCATTAATATAACATTCTCCATTTCATTATAATTACTATTGAGCCCAATGAATTTTAATTTCTTGAATTATCTACAAAAAGTAAAATATTTGATCTTTTAGTTTCCAAATTACTGAGTCTGGAAAGCATAAAAAACAAACGACGGCTTAAATGTTAACAGCAACCAACATCTTGCATATCCATGATTAGTTAGCATAGAAATATATCTAAAAAAAAAAAAATGAGGTGAAAGGCAAAGGAATGCAACCATGAACGGTGCACTAAACCCTTTCACAGCGGGTGTTAATTGCATGATAATTAAGCACGGCAACAGTCAAGAGGGAGAAGCTAAAGATTAATCATCGGCCAATTAAATGCCCACGGTGAGGAACGTGAGGCCCCTCGGAGACGAGAGATCTCCACTGTGATCTGAGCTATCAGCACAGCGGCACAACATCAGATCACTGGCAAAAGATCCTTTTCAAAACTCTCCTCATTTATGTCAGCCTTTCTGGAATCGTTGTGGATGCCGTAGCCATCTGGTAATTGATATCAAGAGCACCTTGAGTTAGGTGCAGGTGCTGAGTTTGAAAGAAATGATGAAGTGAATTCGCTGCGTGCTGAGACTTCATATGGTGGCATAAGCGAATGGAGTGGATTGCAAAGAGAACAAGGCTAGAGGTACTGAAATGCCATAAAACCATTGTTTAATACCATTGTGATATTTAAAAAACACACATATACATATACGGGTGAGTATATGTACTCACCCGTATATGTATACCCGGGTATATATTATATTTACTTAAATATTTATAAAAAACATATATAGCCTATTATCTTCATGTGGAAGGACAATCATTGTTATCCTTCCACATGAAGATAATAGGCCTAAGATAATACTAGCCTATTATCTTCATGTGGAAGGATAACAATGATTGTGCTAGCATTTTAAAAGAGACGAATAATATATGTGTGTGTGTGTGTGTGTGTGTGTGTGTGTGTGTGTGTGTGTGTGTGTGTGTGTGTGTGTGTGTGTGTGTGTGTGTGTGTGTGAGATCCTGGACCACAAAACCAGTCACATAGGTACATTTTTTTTTAAATTGAGATTTATACATCAGCTGAAAGCTGAATAAATAAGCCTTCCATTAATGTATGGTTTGTTAGGATAGGAGACAACTATTTGAAAATCTGGAATTGAGGGTGCAAAAAAATCTAAACATTGAGAAAATGGCCTTTAAATTTGTCCATTTATGTTCGCGATTGTGCTGCATTCAATGACAAAAATAAATGTTTTATATATTTGTGGTAGGAAATTTACAAAATATCTTCATGGAACATGATCTTTACTCAATAAAAAGAAAAAAGCATAAAAGAAAAATCGATAATTTTGACCCATACAATGTATTGTTGGCTATTGCCACAAGTATACCCGTGCTACTTATGACTGGTTTTGTGATCCAGGGTCACATATAGTCTCTATTAAAAAGTTAGCACAATCATTGTTATCCTTCCACATGAAGATAATATATATTTATAATATAAATATTTATTTGATAAATATTTAAGTAAATATACAAGTATATATAACAATTCAAAATAACTGTTTTCTATTTTTAATATATTTTAAAATGTAATGTATTCCTGTGATGCAAAGCTGAATTTTCAGCATCATTACTCCAGTCTTCAGTGTCACGGTCCTTCAGAAAGCATTCTAATATGATGATTTGCCGCTCAAGAAACTTTTATTATTATTATCAATGTTGAAAACAGTTATACAATTTTTTTTCAGAATTCTTTGATTAATATAAAGTAAAAAAATATATATATATTTATCTATTAATAGCATTTCTCTCTTTTTTTGGGGGGGGGGGGGATAAAAGAAGTCAATACTTTTATTCAGCAAGGATGCATTAAATTGATCATAAGTTACAGTAAAGACATTTATAATGTTACAAAAGATTCTATTTCAAAACAATGAAATAGAACTTTGTATTCAACAAAGAATCCTAAAACAACTGTTTTCAACATTAATAATAATAATAATGAATGTTTTTTAGCATCAAATCAGTATATTAGAATGATTTCTGAAGGATCATATGACACTGAAGACTGGAGTAATGATGCTGAAAATTCAGCTTTGCATCACAGGAATAAATTGTATTTTAAAATATATTCAAATAGAAAACAATTATTTTAAATTGTCATAATATTTACAAATATTACTGGGGTTTTTTATCAAATAAATGCAGCCTTGGTGAGAATAAGAGACTTCTTTTAAATACATTAAAAATCGTACTGATCCCAAAATTTTTAACGGCAGTGTATATATATATCACGTAAATATAGGTCATATTTTATGTTAAGGTGACATAGTTACATGCACAATTAAAAGTAACTAAGCCTAATCCAAATCCTAATCTTAACCCTACAGTAAGTGCATGTAGCTAATTAATATTGCACAGTACTTATTTGTGTAATTACACAGTAACAACATCACCTTAAAATAAAATGTAACCTAAATATGTATTTATATTATCACTGAAACGCAAAAAGATTTACCAGAAACAGGGAATGTAGGGAACAATAACTCTTGCAAGAGAAAACGGTAAGGGCGGCACCTCATATTACAAACATTAAAAGATCAATGTTTGTTTAGTGTGTTCAGTATATCCTCTCCTAACAGTGTGAAGTAAATGTGACCACCTCAGTGAAACCAAAAAGAAGTGTTTTTGAATAAGACTATCATGGTATGGGGGTATTTATTTATTTGTTTATTTTTTAACGCCATGTTAGCAGCAAGGCTATAATCATTGTATGGGGGTAAGAAAGACAAGCATTGTGATGTAAAACAAACAAAGGAAAAATTTGGCTTCAGAGTAAAAGCACCTCGCTAAGGTTTGATGTGTGTGGGGAAGATTCTTCATGGTCAGGTAGAGTTATGAATAACTAAACAAGGACATCTGGAGAAAAATACAGCTCTGCTCTCCTTGGCTCAAGTGGTAGTTGCAAAAAATACACTTTGAATTAACCACAGTGGAAATGCCAATAACCTTCAGTGGTTTTAAAGTTTAAGGACTAAACTTCCAACCACGTGTACGTTTGTGTGCTTATGTGAAGAAGAACACGGCCATTGAAAGTATTCACGCAAAAAGCATGATGTTTTTTGTTTTTTGTTTAAAGATGTTTTTAATACTCACAAAATCTTTCTCAAGTTTCTCCATCTCTTGCTTGTAGCTCTTCAGACGGCTGTTGTACATGCCTCGGCTCTGAATCGGGATCTCTCGAACCTCAAGGTCCATCTGCTCGAGCTAGAAACACCAATTAAATTCAGTGTAAACAAGCAAACCATTTCACATATGATATATGATACTAAAACAATTCAACTGTCTCGCTAGTTTACTGTCAACCAGAGGTAGTGCAGAGGCATCGATTCAGGCACCCGGCAAATCAAGTCATGTTAGGAGGTGCCGCTTCATTAAAACCTCTGGCGCGGTTGAGCTCTGACAACTACGACATGTGTCCGTGTCACATGTGAGCAAACCGGCGTGCACAAAAAGGCCCCGCTGATTTACACTGTCCAATCAACATGACATGATGGGACAATTTACATGCGACACACATCCCTTCTTTCGGCACCTGCCACGGCGCCTTCCCCCAATAATGGCGTGAAATGTGTCGCGCGGTGTCACTTAAAAGAGCATTATGTGGATGTGATCACACCGTTAGCATTGAGCAGCCTTCAGCCAGATGAAGAGTGTCTCATGTCACCGGCGACATTGCAGGTGTTGTTTATGCAGGGGGGAAATTTTTCCAAATTCATTATTTAGAAAACGAGTGAGTGAAAATTACTGATCAAAGACCCACCAACTCTCTGACTTCTTCAAGCTGTTTGTCGACATTTAGAACCAGCTGTGTCTTCTCCTCTGAAAGAGAAAAAGAGGAAAACATATTGATCAGTGGATGGAGGAGCTGTGCTTCATGACAACAGCCCGACTCCCCCGCAACAACAAGGGAGCAAATAAAAACAAGCCTGCATTTGAAGATATATTTACACATTCTCAACGCACAAAGATCCATATTTGATGTGTCTTATTTTTCCATGTGTAAACGCCTTTGTTAGTTTGTGAAGGAGCGCAGAGACGCCTCTTGGCAACTCAAAAGAGGAGAAAGATGTCAGCTCCACCAAACTCTGCCATTCTGCCACCCACTCAGAATGACTACAATGAGGTTGTATTGGTTTTTATCCACTGGTACGAGCCAGGCCAAAATATAGAGCATGACTGAATTTCCCTTTCGTAATTTGGAAATGAAATACATACATTGTATCTAACTCTCCACGCAAGTCCACAAAGCTTTTTCCAAAATAAGAGATAATCTTGTGGGTTTACCACAGGAAATGTTATCAATGATGACAATATTATAGCCTAAATCTAGGCCTATACTACTTTGTAGTGTTGCGATGCTCCATTTTCAGATCGTCCTATCGTCAGCCTGTGAGATCGGCGATACACGATATTATCATGAGGGGGCGGGGCTTACTTATTTGATTATTAACTTGCTTATTGACTCATTAATTTGCTTGTTTTATTACTTTGTTTTATATATGAGAATATTTTTCTATTTTGCTAGCAAAGGTGGAGTGTTTATTAATAGGCTAAATCAGGTTATTTCCCGGTATAGTGAGGTAAAAAAAAAGATCCTAATCATTTTTGAATCTTTCAACATGTCAGCGGGAAATTTACGGACACACATTATCCTCTCACGCCGTTACAGATGCAGCATTTTGACTACTTCTGCACGAGATGAGAACACATTTTAATAATTCCTTGGGTCAAGAAAGAGTCGGAGTTTGTGATATATGTCCTCCTACCAGTGCTCTCTCTGTCTGGATGCACTTCACATATGCGCACTTCAATAAGCCCAAAGAACGCGGGTTAATGTGTTTTAAATGCTGGGAGAAATCAGAGTAAGGCGCAAAATTCTATCAATCGGTGTTTAAGTTTAAGTCAATCAGTTTATACTTAAACTTATGACTTGACTCCGATAAAGGAAAACGGGTTAATGCGTTTAGATGACCACATGCATTGTCAGTTTATTCAGCATAATCAGGTTAAGAACGTGCATGTAAACGCGCTCATTCCCTGAAAGTGAAAGCAGAAATGGACTGAGCTTTCGGCATCTGTCGCTGCATTACCGTCGCATTCTCTTAGAGACGACGATGGATATAACGGTATAGCAACTATCTTAATTTACTGGCTTAATATTTCTCTTGTGGACTAATGACAGTGAAAAAAATAGAAGAATATTTCTTGTTAAACAAGTGTTTGAAGCTGCTTTTGATTTTCACAGATGGCAGAGTTGTGCTGTATTTGTGAACTAAATACTGTTATTAGGCCTATGTCATTTTAGTGATATTATTATTATTAATATTTTGTAATTGTATTGTTTTTAGTGTTATTAGTTATTATATATATGTTTTGTTAATCTGCTATGGATACAAAATGCTGACAAACAATGCCGTTTTCATCTTGGATCTAAATGATGCGTCTGTTAAAACAAGCACTCTTGACAATTTGTGAATGGATCACTTTGCAATTCAATTTTGATGTGGGATGTAGCAGAGTCCTGCACGGGTCCGATTTTGTAAATCCGCACCCGCCCGTACCCGCAGTGCTTAAAACCGCACCCGACCCGTTTTCCGACAGCAGCACTAATTAAAATCCGCACCCGACCCGCTTAAAATAGAACCGACACCCGACCCGCACCCGAAATAAAATAAGTTTAGCCAATCACATTATAGACACAGGTCATACAGAAGTTATTACACGAAGCTGTAAAAAGGCCGGTAGGCCTACATGAAAAACATGGCTAACGTTACCACAAAACTGAGTAACGTTAGCCTTATCACAATTTACCAATCGAACAGACGCGGCTACAACACTATATCTGCCACGCAATTTCGTCTAGCCTACATCTGACAATTTTGGGTTCAAACCTACTGTCTATGGTTCAAACTCGCCCTGCTGCACACCACACATACTTAACAGTGTTAAATTTGAAAAATACTGTTCGATAGAACTGATTGGTTTGTTACCACAGTCCCTGCGTGCTTCCTCGGCGATGAAGTTGCACGTTTGCGGCTATCCAACACGAAAATGCATGCAGCAAATAAGCCTTTCACAATATTTTCTTCAGATAGGCTAACTCCAAATTTCTCCCACACACTGGACTAGATTTCTGATGACGTATTGTCGACAACTTTACAATCTCCACTACACTAGTAGCTAGCTATTCTTTTCTTCAACTCCTCAGCATCTCGTCGACTGCAAGCAGATCGCGCGCGCGGTTATGATGAATTTTTAAAAGTGAAAGTAGCCTTGGTAACGTTATAGATTCCTGGGAGGGCGTGGCGCGTGGGCACAAATAAACTGATGTGGATTTTAAATTATTTTATCAACTTGAAATACAGGAATATTTTTGTAGATGTGTTCCTAAAAATATGCATATATTTTTACGTTTGCATGTGATTATTTTAAACCCGTGTTTAGACCCGTGTTTCCCCTGTGTCCGACCCGACCCGACCCGCACCCGTATCCGACACAGTTGGATATTTTTCACCCGTTTGAGCAAAATTTGCGGGTCACCCGCGGGTACCCGAACCCGTGCAGGACTCTAGAATGTAGTTTTTTAGTCTTTTAAAAACATTTTCTTAGGAGTCCTCATACGCGCGTGTTGGTGATGTCGCAAATGTTAGGATATGTGGTGATGTCATAATGAATTTAGGCAAGGCAAATTAATTGTAGTTGCTAATATTAATTTAATAACAATACTAGCTTTATAATAATAATAATAATAATAATAATTTAATACATTAATAGTAAAACGAGCCAATTATCGTATTGATATCGTCAAAGCAATCAGCAATATCTCTATCGCCGATACACAATAGTCTATTGGCACAACCCTACCACTTTGTTAAAAATACCCAAATGAAACACATTAAAACCTATATAAACCACTTTTATGCTACAAGCAATTTTAGGCACCACAGCATTATAATGTCCATAATTTAATTGAAAACAATAATAAAAAAATATTAAAAAAAAAAAAACACTGACAGTAAACATTTACAATTTTACAATTTCAATTAAACTTTCTATTTATCAAAGAATAGCCTAAAATAAAAGACACCTAATAAAAGACACCAAAATTAAAGAATTAACTGAACCATTTTTAAATAAAAATCACAATTAATATAATCATGTGACAAACTTTTGCATGAAGATATAGTCCCTATTAGTAGGCTACATCATGTTTTTTAGTACAGCTGTCTTGACCAGTTAGAATCCAGAACCAAAACAATCCTTTCATTATATGAATTTTGTAACAGAAGCACACAATAAATAAATAATATCACAACATCTACTGATCAAACAAGACCAGTGAAGCACATCAAACCATGTCAAGCAATAGCACTAATCATGAAGAAAAACATCAAGCGATATCAAAACGGAAATCTGTCAATAAGCTGCAAACTAAAGTGAACTTCTGTTTTGCCCTTTGGCTTTCCAATGTCGTTTGGTGGTCATCAATCCATTTTTAAAATCTGTGTGCAACCTCACAGCCCACACAGTGTAAACAGCCAGGGGCGATTCTCTACAAGGTGAGCAAACACTAGGGCCTCTATTCACCCCTGGCATAGGGCAGGTTGAAATATATATCTCACTATTGCAGGTGCATGGGGCAATATCACAAGGTCAGGTGCTCTTTGGGCAAAGCGATGCACTGAGAAAAGTTCGACCTGTAGATGCATCTTTGCATCTTCACTCAATTATTCATTGCGTGATTGACAGCTCATTCTCTTTGTGCAAATCTACCTAAAAAAAAACAAAACAAAAAAAAACACGCATTTATGTTTAATGGAGCAAGGCCTTGCATTATTTTCAAATTCATGTTTCACAACTACAAGTTTTGCGCTGTTCAACAAAACAAAAATTCTTGGAGATTCTCAAGTGAATAAATGCAGTCGGCTTGAGCAAAACAAAAATGGCCAAGGGCATTACATCCGTCAACTGGTCTTTATCAATGTTTCTACACATGTGACACTGTACAATGAGAACAACAGCATAAGCCACTTTGTTGATGGCTGCCATTGTTGGTCACAAACAAATTTGTGTACCTATAGGAAAGAGAAAAGCGTTTTTTATTGGCATAATTGAGATTTGAATTCAAGAGCCGAACTCCTCTGGCAACAGTGAGGAAGGTTTGGCGATCACTAATGAGCATGCATTGTTTATGGCTTTGTTCATATTCAGTGGACTTATTTAAATATATTTAGCAGCTGGTGGTGGGCCGGTCTGATGACACAGTGTTTGTGTCTGCCAAGCTCTGAAGAAGCAATTTAAGCTTCAACAATTCACCACATTACACATTCTCATTCTTTTCAATATGCTTAAATAATGCAAAGAAAAGCCAATTGCGTCTGCAATTGTTTGACAGTGCTCACCGAAAGGAGCGCTGCTGTATGATTCTGAATAAGTGATTAATCCTTCATACCTTTTGTTCACGTACAATAGAAGCACTGAGGGACTGCATCAGGTTATTATGAGACAGACCTCTGAGGTTTAACAGTGACTAAAAGCAATCATTTACATTAAAAGTCACCGGAGGGTATTAAAGTAACCTTTCATTGCACTGACTTTTAGTTTCAATCCAGCAAAGTCAGAACAAGATCTTGTAGAATTAATTTTATTTATGTACTGAAACTGAAATGCATTTCTGACGTTCACAATGTGAGAAAAACAAAAAGTTATATCAAGTATTTCCAGAAGATAGACCATATCTAGCAATAACACTCTTTTGCTGCACTGAAGTTCAAAAAGGGTCAAAGAGGCAAACAAGTCACAGGACACAAGGAATGAACCCAAGCAAACATTGACATTTCTCTCTGTCATATAAGGCTCATTATCAGACATCTCTGATTTCAAACATTCATAGATTTTCTTTATTTAAAGGTACAGTACGTAACTTTTTTTGTTCAAAATTAACAAAAGTCAATACATCATCAATTCCTTCATCCAAAACATGTTTTTATCTTACCCTGATTCACTAATGGTAAGCCTATTGTAAGTGTTTATATTTTAGACCTATATTGGGATGGCGTTCGCAGGAAACTGAGTACATAACTCGCCTGTGCATGTCTTATCATATCCATAAATAGAGAAAAGTTGCTCAGGTTACTTTGATGTGTGTATGTTGTGGGAGTGGCATAGGTTAGTTGTCACAACAAGTGAGAAAGATTGACATGGAGCAGCAAAATCTTGAGCCTCCGGAGAATCAGCCGTCTTAAGCCTGGAACACACCAAGCCGACGGCCGGCCGTCGGGCAGTTTCCGTGCGTCGGCCGACTAAATCTTCTCAGTGTGTTCCGCACCGTCGGCTGAAATTGGTCCTCGTCTGCTTTGTAACGGCCGATTCGACATGTTGAATCGGCGTCGGGCTGTCGGCGAAAGAGGGAACTCTGATTGGCTTTTCAGCTTAGTGAATGAGGCAGTGCACGAGAATATAGCAAAACAGCGAGCAAAGAAGTCAAAACGGTACAGATAGACACTGTTCTAATGATATGTCATCTTACCTGAGTGTTCCTTGGCGCATATTTTAATATTAACACGAGAGGAGTGGAATAAAGAAAGTGTTTAGCAGGATTGATATTCAAAATGGTAAGCACGCACTGCTTTGTTTACGGTGTGTGTATCTGCAGCCGGCAGCGTCGGTTTCCCTTTTTGAATGACGAATATAGACGAATATATCTGCAGAAATAGACAGTTGTCTCATTTACACGCAGGCGCAGAACGCGCATTCTAGCTGACTGACAGTCGGCAGTAGTTCTCTTGGTGTGTTCAGGTGCCGCTTTTAACCCCGACGCGAGGCGACAACACAGACGGCTTTCCTCAGCGCTAGTTCGTCGGCGTCGGCTTGGTGTGTTCCAGGCTTTAAGCCGACGAGGACCAATTTCAGCCGATGGTGCGGAACACACTAAGAAGATTTAGTCGGCCGACGCACGGAAACTGCCCGACGGCCGACCGTCGGCTTGGTGTGTTCCAGGCTTTAGAAAACTGCCAAACAGAGGAGAGTCTACTAGCAAAAAAAGAACGTGACAGAGCTCGTAATGGTGACCTCTAGTCATTTGTAATAATTGCAGAGGTTGTCTGTGATATTAATCCATAGACAGTATAAGAAGTGGACAGAGCCATCTCATTGGAACTCAATTGAGACAAGTGAAGCCCATTTTTAGCGATTTTTTAGCACTTCCGTTCCTGACGCGCAGACTCAAACCGACTCAAACTAAGCTTGATGACGTAAGCAACCTGTCTGACAGATGTAGGCCTAAATCTTCTAGTAGCTGTGCGTGCAAACTGCCAACTTTAATCTTGCAGAGACGGCGCGCTTGAGCAAAGAGTTCTTTGGCGTGAGTAAGCAGGAGTAAGTATTCTGATTAATTATTTTGTATAGTATTTATTTTAAAATGTAAAGCCAGGGCTTCTCCCTTGACGTCCCCCCGATTGCCTGCGAGCTTCTCCTCCTATCTGTACGGTAATTTCTCTACTGTGCGACAGAGAGTCGAGTGGTTATGATGCAAATGCAATCGTTAGCCAATTTTTACAAAAACTGTTTCTACGGGGCCATAATGTAACATAGAAGGTAATGGAGCCCTTTATACATTGTCGTGTTTCTTTAGAAATAAATAATGGACAAATGGAGTCTTTAAACGCCTCAGATGTAAAGTTATTCGCTGTCAAAGTGACGCCAAAATGAATGGGAGTCAATGGAATGCTAACAAGATGGCGGGACGCGGCCGGCTTCAACTTCCGGTCGATGGATTACCCGCCTGTATAGAGCTGGTAAGTCCCGCCCCTTCCGCTAACCCCACTGGACCTCTAGGTTGAAAAATCGTCAATGCAAGTGAATGGGAGAAAATAATTATTTTCTGGTCCCGTTTGAATTTTGCCATGAATGTGACATATGTTGTCTGTGAATTTTTAATATAATGTTTCGTGTAAAGAATGCTACAATTTAGCTGGTAGAAGTTTGATACGGTTAGACTTTGTGTGAGAGCACTTTGTGGACTACAACTCTTCGCTGCTTTCGACGCGAATCTGAAGAAAGAACAGCCCATTTGGTTTGAATGGTGACATTTGGGTACAAAACACACAGGCATCTCGATCTGTCTCCATAGATTATCGCAGCATTAGCACCGTGATTTGACAAGTGGAGGGAAATGTGTTATGGGGTGACGTCACATAGGCGACATGTAGTCTTTCTCGTTATGTCTTTTCCACAACTGCTAGCCAAAGAATCGTACAATATACGGTCAAACTCGTAACATGAAACATTATATAAAAAATTCACATAGGCCTACAACATATGTTCACATTCATGGCACAATTCAAACGGGACCAGAAAATAATTATTTTCTCCCATTCACTTGCATTGACGATTTTTCAACCTAGAGGTCCACTTGGGGTTTTACGGATGGGCGGGACTTACCAGCTCTATTATTCCCGTGCGAATTGGCCATGTCTGTAATTTGTAAAGTAAAAATCCCCCCGCAAATGACCTACCATATTTCGCCGAACACAGAGGTCCTGTCATAAGGTCCTGTCATAATATTAGCAGCTACTAGTCCCGTGCGAATCGACATCTCTGTGGTTAGGCGGGGTCGTATATAATTTTTTCAAGGTTTTTGTTTCCTGTGCGCCTTTTAGTCCATCTTTCGCAAAGAATGGAGGCTGCGTTGGAGTGTTTTGATATTATTTTAGGTGCTGTGTCATATCGCTATAACGTTAGATCTCAGTTCAATATTTCGTGTCCCGTAATTATTTCTGAGGTAAAAAAAAAAAAAATGTGTAAACTGTACGTTATACAATTAAAATACATTATCCCTTAAATGTCACCAATAATAGTCTTGTTTGAACTTGTTCGTTCGTCTTGCTACGAACTTTTCTTCGCGGAGGCTTTGCGTTAACGTTAGTTATAAAGTGTAAAATATTTCTACTCAAAACAATATTTTGTGTCCAATTATTTCCCAAAAGTATTTTGCTATTGAGGTAAAGGGTAACGTAAATGTAACGTTACCTTGCGTTTGATATACAATAGGGAGATGGTCACGAAGATGATTTGAAGTGTTTCCTCTTTTGCAGCGACATTCTTTTAGCATGTTCTGTAGACTGGGTGACCATTGGTCACCCAGTCTGACCATCATCTGAAAAGTTTCCCTCGGGACTTTTGTAAAAGACTTAATATGACCACCACACCTCTAGAAGGCTATAATCTAAAAATCCCAATAATCTCCCGAGCTCTTTCACTGCCTTCCGCCATTTATTCTCGAACAAAAAACAACATTACATGCGCGCGCCTGTGTCAGACCAGAGCCGTTAACGATATTAACGGCTGTGTCAGACTTGCATGGACATGATTTACCGCGAGTTTTCAAAATCACGATAATCAAAATTTAATTACATTTTAAACTATAATACTAACCGTCAGGATATTTTATCTTGGTTTAGCGTGAAAAAGGTAATAGTTTTATCCCTAGCTAATAGTAAGTAGTTTTATAGGATAATCTCTCTCTCTTTATAGTTATGAGAAAGAGCCATATTCATCTGCACAGTCACGCAGACCCGAAACACACAAAAAAGACAATGTTACAAAATATGTTAAATTTGAATCATGTAAAATACTGTAAAAATACATGCAAGCTAAATGTTAGCACTGGTTATGAAAAAAACAAACAGACTGGCCTGAAAAAAAAGAGGCGGTTTCTTTGTCAACAAATGTTTTAAACAAGCAAGAATGTGTCTCAAGAACAAGGAAACAAGAATAATGAATTTGGAAATATCAAAGAAAGAATATAGCAAAGTCATATTCATGGCAATATTTGTGTTGACTATATGAGAATTAGAGTCCTTTATTTAAGGACTGGGAGTGGCGCAGATATAAAAAAGGAGCATGAAACATTTTCCTTCCCTTACAGACATGTTTGATGCTATTTTAAGGTTATTTTTAGATCCTCTGAGCTTTCTCTCACCTATCCAACATCACATTAATATCATAGCATTGTTTCCATGGAAACACATTTGTCTGAGTTGAGAAATTAAAAGCACAAAGACTGGTAAAGTGGCAGTAGACTTATGACAACTCACAATCCTAAAGGGTCCCAGATAAGGTCAATTTTAACATATGTGATGAAACAGCCCATAGACAACTTGACATAAACCTAGACCTAGTCTGTGACCTCCATGGTGGTACTGCAGGGGGACCACCAATTATTGTTTGGTTATAGAACTGAGTTTAAATTTTTCAAATTAAACAAGTTTGGAATAATTTATATATTTTTTGTATATATTTGAAAGACGTCTCAAAATATTCTGCATTAATTGGATTAAAGAAATACTGTAAAAAAAACTTATATTGTAAAATATTAAAATTTAAAAATTTTATTTTAACATATTTTAAAATGTAATTTATTCCTGTGATGGCAAAGCTGAATTTTCAGCATCATTAGTCCAGTCTTCAGTGTCACATGATCTTTCATAAATCAGTATGATATGCTGATTTGCTGCTCAAGAAACATTTCTTATTATTACCAATGTGGAAATGTGTTTTTGCTGCTTAATATTTTTGTGGAAACCATAATACACTACCATTCAAAAGTTTGGGGTCAAGTAAGATTTAAGCCTATATTGATTTTTTTTAAGTGACTGTATATAATGGTTGAAAAAATCTATTTCAAACAAATGCTGTTAATTGAACTTTCTATTAATCAAAAATTTCACAAAAATATAAATAACAAAAACAGTGCCAAATCAGCATATTAGAATCATTAAGTTCAGCTAAATGTTTAATTGTTCCTCCCACATTAAAATGTACTACGTACAATTAAAATGTAATGCAAAAGAATATGACTGAATTTACATTTCTAATTAAAGTATGTGAAAAATGCACAAAGTAAATAAGTTTGTAGATTAAATTTGATATTAAAAGGTGTGTGAGAAAGCCAGGATTAAAATCCAACACTCCATCTCTCAATCCTTAGCCTAAAAAAGACTCTTGGAAACAAGTGTTTCCAAGTTTTTAGGTCTGACAAAACTTCTTGTTGTTGTTGTTGTGTGACGTTCATCACAGCAGCTCGGGAATAATGGCATTTTTATGTTTAGTCTATTTTACAATACAAAATGATTACCAACCCAACAAAATGAGAGCTGTCTGCCTGTCAGTCTCAATCATAATGATGTCAACAACACAAACAGGGTGTCAAAGTAGGACCTTGCATCTCTGTCTCACTGTAGACTGTGTACTTCATAATGCAGAAACTAGGATTCTTCACTACTTTAGCCAAAAATGTCAACTCCAAGATCTGTTCTAACATGTTAAGATCCTTGTCACCCAAATCCTGAATCTTTAGGCATCACTGAAGATTCATCTGACACTAGATATCTGACACCATGACCCTCATGAAACCATAGCTCATTGACAATCGATATGGGACGTTTCTAAATAATATACCAACCTGACACAACAGCATCGAGAATTAATCACTGAATGAGTTGTTTATGGCGTTTTGTGACATGAATGTCTTGCTATTAGCTAATTTAACAGCCACTTACCACCGGCTAGCTTAGGTATTCGTCCAACTTTGTTAGTTATTTCCGCGGTGAGGGTGCCAAAGTCCTGCTCGTACGCTTCAAAATCCGAAGACATGTTGTATTTTTGTTTTTAAAAGATTAAAAGATGGATGAACTGTGCTGCGCTACACACTGTTGCTTGCGTCTGCTTCTTATTGACGTCTGCGTCACTTCCGGGTGGTGTCACGGGAATTTGTTCACGATCTCTTCCTGTAAATGGTTCCGTTGTGGTGTCAATCGCGCGTGTAACTGCATTATCTTCCTCGTTGAATTATGTTTTAATTATTTTAAAAACGATTCAGTCTCTAACACTGTTACAGGCGTTAAATAGCAAGTTCAAATTTGCAGCGTGACTGCCGGTTTTTCTTGGACACTGATCGCACGAGGAAATGTCGAGGTATGAGTTAACGATTCATTTTTCATTTTCAAAACAATCTGTTCAGTAATCAAAGATTTAAAAATACATATTGTCGCCGTCGTAATGAAACATATCACACATCATCTATGTCTCTATTAGTAACCATGGCCTTTTGCAAAGTATGTGTCATTGATTAAGGTCTGATATCTGTTTTTGGTAATAAAGCTAATTTCTACATTTAGACGATATTTTCTATATATTTGTCTATATTTTACTGCAATATAATGAATTCAATTGAGTGGACTTAGATCAGAATCAGGTTGACTTTTTAACGGGATATTAAGTAATCGATCTCTACCGATTCAGTTCACTCAGTCCGACACTCAGTAACTGGATAAAGTTTCTTCTGGTGTTGGGAAGTTAAAATCTTTTTCGTTAACACAGTGTCATTGTTACGTTACATGTAGTAACTATAGTAATAACTTTAAATTATGCGTAATTACATGCAACTAACTAACCCTAAACCAAACCCTTATCTTAACCCTATAGTAACCCTATATAATAAGTAGTTAGTTACTTAATATTACTCAGTACTTAAATGTATAATTACAGTGTAACAAAGATGCCTTAAACTAAAGTGTAACCTCTTTTTCTTTTATTTGTTTGCTTGCTTAACCACAATCTATAATGAAAAATCAGAGGCCGTAAGTTTAACCTTAATGATGTAGGCTAATACAGACAGTAGTAGCATAGAAGCACATCTTTGGGTGTGACATAGGAAAACAAGGTGTGAAGCCCTTGAAGCAAAATAACTGACATGATGTAACATTAACCATTGCATTCTCTTTATAGTCCTGATTTTTTTTTACCCCTGCTGTATGTTATAATGACATTAGTAAACAGACTGGGCTTAGTATTTTGATGTAGAGATAGTGAGGTAGAACACAAATGGATGAGCGTAGTATAATTGCTTTTTTTGTGATGTGTAGGCAACTGGCATAGCCTTTTTGTATGTAAAAAAAAAAAGAATTAAAAGTATTTTTAATATGAACGATTTCACATTTGATTTTCACATTGCATTTGAATAAAACAATGGATACAGTGATAAGTATGGAAGTTTCAACATAATGTATATTCAGTGACAAAGTGGGCACAGTGTTGTCATTAAAATGTTGTTTAAGTTGTAGAATAACATAAGCATATTTTAAGATAGATAGATAGATAGATAGATAGACAATCAGGTAGATAGATAGATAGATAGATAGATAGATAGATAGATAGATAGATAGATCGACCGACAGGTATATAGATAGAGACAGATGTATAGATATAGATAGATAGATCGACCGACAGGTATATAGATAGAGACAGATGTATAGATATAGATAGATAGATCGACCAACAGGTATATATATAGATAGATAGATAGATCGACCGACAGGTATATAGATAGAGACAGATGTATAGATATAGAGAGATAGATCGACTGACAGGTATATAGATAGAGACAGATAGATATATAGAGACAGATAGATAGACAGACAGACAGACCAATATTTGGTTTGAACTATGGTTACAATGGTAAAATTTAGTGTAAGGTGAGTCTTCCTCTTCCATAATTAATTTCTTCGCCTGCCTTCTCTTCAGATGGATGGCTTGGCTTTAGCTCAAGGATAGGGTGATCAGGGGATTAGTACGGAAGGATGCCACACGCTGACCGAGTCTGGAACTCTAGGAAACGGCTGGTGACAGGTGACGTAGCCGATCAATGGTTGTTTCGGAGGAGACAGAAAAGATGCCCTTTGACCTCTTTAAATCACTGCAGTAAACCAAGACAGCACGCCTGACTACTTCACAGCTGTTAAATTGAGGACCTTAAAGACACTAAAATCCAACAAAAAAATGAATATTCTGTCTGCTATAATTGTGTTTGAGAACCTCCATGAGGTCAAAAGGCTTTTCCACTGGGGTCCGATCATCGCTCTGACGGTCATTGGCATGTGCTCCACCATGGCCATACTAGACTCCATAATCTGGTACTGGCCACTGGACACCACTGGAGGCAGCATTAACTTCATCATGCTCATTAACTGGACTGTCCTCATTCTGTACAACTACTTTAATGCCATGTTTGTCGGCCCTGGTTACATTCCTCTGGGGTGGAAACCGGTAAGTCTATTTTGGGGGGTTTTCAGAAGATTACATTTTTTTACTCACCAAGGCTGCATGTATTTGATTAAAAAATACAGTAAACAGTAATATTGTGAAATATTATTACAATTTAAAATAAACTTTTCCTATGTTGATATATTTTAAAATGTCAAAATAGCAGATTTTTTTTGCATCATTACTCCAGTCTTCTTCAGTGTCACATGATACTTCAGTAATCATTCTAATAAGCTAATTCTGGTGCTCAAGGACCATTTCTTATTATTATCAATGTTAAAAACGGTTGTGCTGCTTAATATTTTTTGGGAAAATTGAATGTGTTCTTGATGATCTTTCAAAAAAAAATATATATATATTACTGACGCCAAAATTTTAAAGGGTTAGTTCACCCAAAAATGAAAATTCTGTCAATAATTACTCACCCTCATGTTGTTCCAACCCCGTAAGACTTTCGTTCATCTTCAGAACACAAATTAAGATATTTTTGATGAAATCTGAGAGCTGTCTCACTCATTCATAGGCTGCTAGGTAATTTCATTCTGCCGGCCCAGAAAAGTTGAGATGGTCCTCAATGCAGAACATAAAATCCAGGGGGAGGAGTCGGATCTAGATCCAACTCCTCCCACCTTACATACCTAAACCTACCAATCTCCACCCCCTGATCCCTAAACCCACCCTACCCATCTCCACCCCTAAACCTACCAATCTCCACCCCTTATATAAGATCCGACTCCTCCCCCCGGATCTTGTGTACTGCATTGAGGTGCTACTGGAAAAGTTAGTAAACACATCGTTAAAATAGTCAGAGTGACTACAGTGGCTCAACCACACACACAGAAGAAAATTAATAGTTGAATAAAGTCGTTATTTTTATTTTTATTTTGCGCACAAAAAGTATTCTCGTCACTTGATAAACTTAAGGTTGAGCCACTGTAGTCACTTGGACTATTTTAACGGTGTCTTTACTAACTTTTCTGGGCCGGCAGAATGAAATTACATAGAAGCCTATGAAGGAGTGAGACAGCTCTCAGATTTAATCAAAAATATCTTAATTTGTGTTCCGAAGATGAACGAAAGTCTTACGGGGTTGGAACAACATGAGGGTGAGTAATTACTGACAGAATTTTCATTTTTGGGTGAACTAACCCTTTAACAATAGTGTATGCAAAGATTTTAAAGCATGTGCTTGTATGATATGGTCTTGTTTTCTGAAGGTTTCTGAAATCAGCATGTCTAATATGACTTATGTTGTTGTCTGTGTTTTCTAACAGGAGAATCAACAAGAAATAATGTACTTACAGTTCTGTAAATTGTGCCAAGGCTATAAAGCCCCAAGGTCACATCACTGTCGCAAGTGTAACAGGTAGATTTGTCTAAAAAAAACTGACTGGTTTCTTTTAATATGGATGCATTTTTGGTTGAAGTGTGTCATATTTATTATATATATTTTAAACCAATGGCTCAATCAATGGTGTGAGTTTGGTGCGGGAGGGACTAATAGTTGTCGAGGGGGGTGTATTTGAGAAACATTATTGTTTTGTTTTTTTTGTTGTTTTTTTCTGACATAAATTACATACTTCAGCTTTAAAGGGACAGTTCACCTAAAAATTGAAAGTTCTGTCATCATTTACTCACCCTCATGTTGTTCCACACTTGCATGACTTTCTTCTGTTGTTGTTGTTGTTGTTGGTCCATACAATGAAAGTCAATTGTGTCCAATGTTGTTTGGACCGTAACATTCTCGAAAATATTCATACAGGTTTGGAACATCATGAGGGTGAGTAAATAATGACTGTTTATGGGACTGAAATTTCATTTTTGGGTGAACTATCCATTGAAGGACTCATTTATGTTGTGCTTTTTTGACCAAATGAAATTTGTGCTTTATTCAAATTCATATTTAACATAAAAATGGCTCCTTCCCTCAGGTGTGTGATGAAGATGGATCATCATTGTCCCTGGATCAACAACTGCTGTGGTCAATTGAATCATGCGTACTTCACCAGTTTCCTCTTGCTCGCTCCACTGGGCTGCATGCATGCCGCACTAATATTTATCATGACTACGTACTCTCAACTTTATGATCGGGTAAGAGTTTTTTCACATTGTTCTTCTTATTTTTGATGTAATCCATTCTATTAACAATCAATAGCTGTAGCATGGACACGAACGTATGTAAATATATTACCTAGGCTAAAGCAGGATGGATTCTGATTGGTTGTCGATGTTTTTATGCTTAAATGTCTGGAAAAAAGTAATTCTAACAATATTGGTTCTCTGTGCCATTATTGTTATAGTTGTGGTATAGATTCTGCTATTTTTTTATTTTTTGAACTAGGCTATATCTTAAGCTTTATTGTTAAATGTATCATTCTCAGTGTGAATGGGCCTTAAAGGAATGGTTAACTTAAAATTTTTAATTCTGTCATCATTTACTCACCCTCAAGTTGATATTTTGAAGATATTTTGAAGATTGTCGTTAACCAGACAGCTGATGGACACCATTGACTTCCATAGTAGGAAAAAAAATACTATAGAAGTCAATGGGCTCCATCAACTGTTTGGTTACCGACACTCTTCAAAATATCTTCTTTTGTGTTCAGCAGAAGAAAGAAATTCATACAGGTTTGAAACAAATTGAGAGTAAGTAAATTTTGACAGAATTTTAATTTTTAAGTGAACTATTCCTTTAAAACTCGGACTGAGTATTTTTTACATGTGATTGTTGTGATGATGTTCTGGCCCATTTTCTTGGATTTAGATCTCATTTGGTTGGAGCTCAGTGAAGATAGACATGAGCGCTGCTCGGCACATCCACCATCCCATCATGCCTTTCAGCATTGCGGCATTTGCAGCCACTCTTTTTGCACTGGGACTGGCGCTGGGAACCACTATTGCTGTTGGGATGTTGTTTTTTATTCAGGTAGGTAATAATTTTTATGGATATATTGAATGGGCTGCACGTCCTTCCCTCACATTCTTATTTTCTTTCCCACCAAGCTAACAAAGGTCTATTTTTTTAGAGGATATTTCTCATATAAGTTCAATTTGATCAGCAATTTTCTCTTTTTCTTTTAGATGAAGGTGATTCTTCGAAACAAAACCTCAATAGAAGCATGGATTGAGGAGAAAGTAAGCTTGTATACAGTATGCTTATCTGCTAAATGAGGTGAACTAATCCAATATCCCTCGTTTAATCCAACACTCTTTCAGTAGTTCTCTTTTAAAGACTTCCCTGAACTATGAGCGCCTGGTGTCATCAACATCTACTTAATGACACAAAGAGGTGCTGATAGTCTTTGACCATAATCTAGACCGCTGGAAAGCAATAAACACGTCTGCTCAATATAGACTATTGGTCTGAATTTTTGCCAGCCTGTCACATGATCCTTCAGAAATCTAATATGCTGATTTGGTGCTCAAGAAACATTTTTTATTATTATCAATGTTTAAAACAGTTGTGCTGCTTAATATTTTTGTGGAAACCATGCTACATTTTTTTTGAGTAAGGTTCAAAGGAACCACATTTGAAATACTTTTTTGTAACAATGTAAAAGTCTTGATTTTTTCATGCATCTTTGCTGAATAAAAGTATATTTCTTTTAAGAAATAAAAAAAGAAAGAAAATCTTACAGACCACACTTTTGAATGGTAGTGTAGTTTTTTTAAATCATTCAGAGATTGTGTTTAAATAATTGTCTATGTAAATTAATGACTTTCTAAAAACATTCAGGTAATAAAATGTTCAAACAAACTCTTTATTAAAAAATCACCGGACTACTTAAAAAGAACTACATAAAAATTCTGAAATGTACTTGAAATGAAAAATATATGCTGTATTTCTTTAGGTTTGGGGAATATATATATATTTGATCATGTAATTTTTACCTTTTCCCACAATTTTAATCTCCTTTCATCGTTTTTTCAGTTCACTTAAATGCAAAAATTAAGATTTTAGATATTAAAATTCATAAGGTAATAATAATTACAAAATAATAAAATAAAATAGCCTAATGCTAAACATAAAGTTTTTAGTTGAGTTAAGCATGTAGCACAAATATATTTCATGTTGACTTCTCAAATGCACATGTAGGAACATTCAAACTGTGTATTAATTGGTTCTTTGTGACTATATGATACCTTATGGAAGTATAGGACATAAGATTAATAAGTCCATAGTGTTACCACCTCTGAATTCAGCAGGTCCTGTGGGTTTATTACATTAAAGCAAGAATATCTGTGTTCCCAGGCCAAAGACAGAATCCAATACTACCAAACAGGTGAAGACTTCATTTTTCCCTATGACCTGGGCAGCCGATGGGAGAACTTCAAGCAGGTGTTCACATGGTCTGGTACCCCCATGGGAGATGGAATCGAATGGCCTGTGCATGAGAAGTGTAACCAGTATACTCTAACCGTATGTGCTCAACATACTCAGTCATTCTTTAGGTATTAATACAATCAAATACAGCTCTATAGCTCAGTTTGTAATGATAATTCTGTTTATTCTTTATTCAGATTGAGCAGCTGAAGCAAAAACATGATAAACGTCAGAGGAGTGTGAGTATTGCCGTAATCACTTTCAAACACAAGAGGGCAGCATTTACTACAGGACCGAAGTAATGATGACTGTCTGATTTGCAGGTTGAGTACAGAGTGGTGGAGGACTACAACGGAGCTTGTTGCCCTTTGGGAAAGGGACTAAACACTTTCTTTAGGACACCTTGTACAGAGGAACCCAGAATCAAACTCATAAAGGGGGAGACCATCTTTGCTACAAGAGGAACCAAGTGAGCCATCATTTATAGTTATTTTAATGGTCCATATCTTCCAGTGAGGACAGTTGAAATATATATGTTAAAGGGATAGTTCACCCAAAAAATTACTCACCCTCATGTCGTTCCAACCCTGTAAGACTTTCGTTCATCTTCGGAACACAAAATAATATATTTTTGATGAAATCTGAGAGCTTTCTGTCCCTCCCTAGACAACTACACGACTAACACTTTGATACTTCAAAAAGTTCATAAAGAGATCATAAAACTAATCCATATGAATTGAGTGGATAAATCCAAATTATCTGAACAGACTCGGTTGCTTTATATAATGAACAGATTTAAAGCTCAAGCATATTCATTTTGACGTGCGAGAACCAATGAGGTTCACTCTCGTGTGTTACGCAGCAACCAATGAGATTTGTTCTCACGCATTAAGCAGGTTAGGATGATCTTCTGTTTATGTTTGCTGATTGATGATTTATATGTAAATAAAAACCTAAATTCAATCTGTTCTTCATATGAAGCGATCATGTCTCTTCAGAAAATTTGGACTAAACCACTCAATTCAAATGGATTAGCTTTATGATCTCTTTATGAACTTGTTGAAGTGTCAAAGTTGTAGTTGCGTAGCTGTCAACGGAGGGACAGAAAGCTTTCAGATTTTATCAAAAATATCTTCATTTGTGTTCGGAAGATGAACGAAAGTCTTACAGGTTTGGAACGGTGTGAGGGTGAGTAATTAATGACAGAACTTTCATTTTTTGGGTGAACTAACCCTTTAACTGTTTATCACACATGCTATTAGACCAGCATGTTATAATATTTTTTGGCAGTTTTTAATTACATTTTTATAATATAATATTATTCAGCATGGATGCATTTTATTGATCTAAAGTGACAGTAAAGACATTTGTGATGTAAAAAATGTATATTTCAAATAAATGTTATTTATCAAAAAATCTTGGAAAATCATGGTTTCCACCAAAATATTTAGCAGCATGACTGTTTTCAACTTTGATCGTTTTCTAAATGTTTCTTGAGCAGCAAATCAGCATATTAGATTGATTTCTGAAAGATCATGTGACACTGAAGGCTGCTGAAAATTCAGCTTTGCATCACAGGAATAAATAACATTTTACAATATATTTTAAATTGAAAAAAAATTCACAATACTTAAAATTCACAACACTTAACATACATTTGTCACAGTTTTTATTAATGTTTGTTAACGTTAGTTAATAACAATGCAACTGTTCATTATTAGTTTATGTAAACTTGGGTCCATTAAATAATATTAACAGATATGGCATTTGATTTTAATAATTTATTAGTAAATGTTGGGATTAACATGAACTAAGATTAATAAATGCTTTAGAAGTATTTTTCATTGTTAGTTCATGTTAATGTTAACAAATGAATCCTTTTTGTAAAGTGTTATTGAGACTTTTTACAAAAACATTCACAAACTGTACAGTATATTGATAAATATGCTGTTGTTAATCAACAGGTGGTGGATGTATGGGGACAAAGTTCTGAATGAGGAACAGGCTAAAGGTAAAGTTTCAAAATGTTTCCAAAATTTTGTTACATGATCAGTAATTAAATGTGATTCATAAGTTTCATATGTGAAATCATATCTCTCCCTGTAGCTGGAGATCGCATTAGAGGATGGTTTCCACGCCGATGTGTCGAGAAGTGTCTCTATGACTCAGCGAATAATTTGACAAGTGAAGAAAAGAAAGAGCAATGATACAGAATTGTTCATTTCGCTGCTCGCTTTGGACCTAATATTAGGGCCTAAACCCTGCTGAGATGCAAATATCTTTCTGATTCTTTTGTAAAGCTGTTCAATGTCACCAGCGCTAAGTGTTGAAGCAAATTAATACTGAGACCCCAAAGTTTTTAACTCGTGTAACTTAACATTTTATTTCAAAAGAACAACTGCCAGAGATACTGGCAAATGAGAAAGAAATTAGTTTGTTTTTTTTTGTTTTTTTTATGGAATTGGGGCATATGGCAGCATTTTCTTTAAAGGGGGTTATTAAGATGTTTACTTGAGACTTATTTCTTCTTGCCTTTCTCTTTCGCTTGCTCTTGTACGTTGATGCTCGCACTGATTATGCAAAGCCTTTTTTCCAGCTGTAACAAGGTCTCTGTCATGCAAATTATCCAAGTTGTTTATATAGTTAAAATAATTTTATTTTTATTTTTGATGGCTTTTTTTGTATGTCAACCTCGCTGCAGTTTTCAGAAACAAATAAACAACCATGATCTGTACAATAATTTCTTCATTTTATTTCCTTCGTATTTTTAACGGAAAACAACAACAAAATAAGTTTCTACTCCACAAAGCACCTATATGTAAAAATAATTGTTTGTTTCATTGGCATATATTAACGTTTTCACATTTTCTTCATTTGTAAAAAATAAATTAACATTCTTTGATATTCATTAAATCTTGTAAGGCTGTTTGTACATTTGTTTTATAATAATATATCCAGACAAAGCATGTATTTCTTTTTGACAGACAATGAAAGTATCACAAGCACATATTATAGAGAAGGTTGATGCAGTGCAATGCAAATAAAATATTTTAATCTTTGAGCAAATATAAAAACATAACACAAACAGCACTCATAAATATGTGAACCCGGGTTACACCGCAGGATATCCCCAGCTTTTTTTAGTGCATGTTAGCATAAAGACTCTCAATCTGAACTTTGAAGAATTTAATGAGATCTGCCCGTTTGGCTTTCAGTGTTGGAGTGAGAAGACCGTTTTCTATAGTGAACATGTCGGGATGCAGGTACAGGTCTTTTACCTTGAAGAAAAGAGAACAAACCAATATTAGCCATGTGGCTTTCTTTTAATTTAATGGGGAAAAAATGCATAAAAAGACATTCCACAGTCTATTTTCCACGATAATTTTATGCTAAAAGTGTCTTGAACATTTATAGTTGCTAATAATAGCCTAATGAATCATAAAAGTGCTTACTTGTTCAAAAGACTTCAGCCCAGCTCCACGTCCCAGCTTGTTGAGGTCAGAGATGATTGCTTTCTTGAGTTCCTATAAAAAGATGAAGTGTATTGAGCACTTGCTGTATGTACATGTTTAAACGTATAATGTAAATATTTTGGAAGTGTTGCACAAGTAAGCTAGCAGAAATCTTTTAGATTGAATCTTTTGCAATCTTGTATGTATTTTCAAAGGTAAAGTATGTAACTTCACAAAGCATACCTGATTTTTACATAGCTCCTCTAGTGAACCTTTCACTCCCAGTTTTTCTGCAAAACCTGGCAATATTTCAGGGTCTGGCACCACTATGGCCACCAAAGAGGACTGGACACATTAAATGAATTATATTAGGCTACATAATACTAAAAAATGAAAGATCAGCCATTTTTATCATCAGAAAAAGCAAGGAATTGATATTAATGTTACCTGTAAACTGTCACCATGCACAAACACTTGGGCGACTGGAGCACTTCGAATGTAAACGTTTTCAATTTTTTCCGGTGCAATGTATTCGCCTTGGGCCAGTTTGAAGATATTCTTCTTCCTGTCAATTATCTTCAACACTCCACTCTGGTAAGGTGAACACAAAAAAAAATAACTTCCACATTAAAATGACATCTTTTTACTCTTTCTTACAAACACACATTCAAAGGTTAGGAATCAGTAAGATTTCTTAAGGTTTTTGAAAGAAGTCTCAACAAGCCTGCATTTATTTGATATAAAAATAAAAAAATCGTAATATTATGAAATATTAATTCAATTTTAAATAATTGATTTCAGTATTCAGTCACATGACCCTTCGGAAATCATTCTTAAATGCTGATTTGGTGCACAAAAACATTTCTTATTATTATCATCAATGTTGAAAACAGTTGTGTTGTTTAATGTTTTGTGGAAACTTGTTAAATACTTCATGGATTCTTTTATAAAAAGAATGTTTCAACAAACAGCATTATTTTGAAATTGAAATCTTTTGTAACATTTTGAATGTCTTCACTGTCACTTCTGATCAATTTAATGCATAATTGCTGAATAAAATTGCTTACTGACCCCAAACTTTTGAACAGTTGTGTTTATTAATGTATTTTAGAGAAAATCGGAGTCATTAATTATTTCTTTGAGTTTACTGGCATGATATTATTTCAAATTAAATGCAATAAGATAAAGACTCTTCTTTCAATTTAAAATGCATCAATGCATCACTGCCTTTACACATTGGATATGTTTACCTGACTAATGAAGTAGAGGGACTAGTGGTCATAAGGGCTATTTGACAGCATGAAGCTAAAGATTATGTACATATTGTATTCAGCTTTGCATTTTGTGATTTTGGCTACCTGCTGATATCATAACATAATAGGTCTATACATTCCCATCCTTCCAAGTTGCATTATTTAAAGGGGTCATGACATGAGAAATCAAATTTGCCTTGATCTTTTAGCACAAAAGAGGTATTTGTACCATTAAAACACTCTGCAAGTTTCATCTTAAAATGTCCTCCTCATTATAAACAAAGCATATATTTGAGCTCTTCAAGGAACATATTAAAATAATTTTAAAATGACCCCCTTAAGAAAGAGATTCCTAAAAAGTAACAATATAAAAGATAAATATCATCATATCTCCTTCTAAAAGAGGGATCTCACAGGCAGCCATTTGCCGATATCTCCAGTGTGCAGCCATCCATCGCTGTCCAAGGCCTCTGCTGTCTTTTCTGGGTCATTGAGATATCCGCGGAACACATTCTTCCCTTTGACGCAAACCTGAAACGAAATACCAAAGCTATGAGAGGTTTTAATTACATATTGGTTTATGATTTATAAAATGGTGTTCCATTACCTCTCCTTCACCGTTGGATGTGAAGTAATTCATTTCCTCAACGTCAACCAGTTTGACAATATTACATGGAATAGGAACTCCAACATGCCCTGAAATCAATCGTATGAAATCGAAATCAGTGCTCAGGGATGTTTGATGAAAAAAATAAAATAAATCAGTCACAGGAACCCACCAGTATTCCAATCTCCTGGTATGGTGAAAGAGCAGGCCGCAGTGCATTCAGTCTGGCCGTATGCCTCAAATATCTGGAAGCAGGCCAGGAATAAAGGGGTCAGAACTGGGTCACTGTGACACCAGATCAATACACACATACACCCTTCTTTGACAGTGCCCATGTTTGGTACGTACAAGGTAAAGCACAACTGCATCATGTTCTCTTTTATTACCATAGAGAATTCAAGCTAAAACAGAAGTCATATATTCATTGGCTTTTGGTGTCATACTCCCATTTCTTCCTTTCTTACCTGGCACCCGAGGCTTGCCCGAAGAAAAGTGAGAACAGATGGAGAAATGGGAGCGGCCCCCGTCACCATCACCCTCACGCGGCCCCCTAGAGACTCCTGCAGAAAATATGTCAGATGTTTTCAGAACCATTCCTCACAGGAGCACCACTCTTCCTCAATACATTCAAAAACCCTCCCAACTAGTCTGTGGGGATACCTACCTGCACTTTGTGAAAGATGAGTTTGTCCCATATGCTGTCATTCCTGATAATGCCCTGCTTGACCTCTGCAGATTTCCTCTCAATGGCAAAGTTCAGAAGCCATTTCTTAAATGGAGTCTTGGCCCCACTCTGAACCTGAGAAGGCAGCAGAAAGTGAACAATTTAAACTTTTAGAGAATTTTATTAAAAAGCATATACCCCAAACTTTTAAGTTTTAAACCTTGGTGGGTAACGCATGTACGCATCCAACATGTTTGCGCTACGTAGGTTAATGAAACCTCAAATTGTGTTGACAGTAAAAACTATCTCTTTAATATAAGTGTGAGTTTAAGACAATGCAATAAATGATAAGCTACAGAACATTTTGTTGATTGGCTGGTTTATTTTACTGCTGTGTCCACACTTCTTTTATTAGTCCATAATCTGAGTACTGCAAGGTAATCACCTTTATATTTGACCTTAAATTATAATAAATGAGACATCAGCATTTAGTAACACATACATATATTTAGTTAGTTACTCAATACCTTAAAAGGGTGATGAACTAAGAAATAAAATTTTCCTTGAGCTTTTGACATATAAGAGATCATCATACTATAATAATATCCTGTAAGTTTCAGAACTGAAAACTACCTTGTTAGTCCAATAAAAGCTTTTATAGACATCAGGCTCAGCAAACGACTCGTTTTTCAAAGTGGGGAACTATGACGTCAAAGAGGATAAAACACCGCCTCCACAAAAGAAGATCAACGCCTACTTCAACACGGCCTGTTTAGCCCCGCCCACCGATTCGCCCAAACATAGGACGACATGATGATTGCTAAACCGGATCGAGCTACTTCCAAGCAATAAACATGCTGTTTACTAAATTTATTGTGCGTGCCTGTTTGTGGAAGAAGACAGTCTGCATAAGCTTCCTTCGGATTCCAGCATAGTTAAACTTTATTAAATCAGTCAATCACAATTTCCCGACGGATCTGCCAGCAACATGTAAGTAACCATGTGTATTCTAATGCCTGATCTGCGATCAGTGATTTCTGATGTGTAATTATTCAAGTTCAGATATCTTTCTCTTAAAATCGTTCAATACTGTTTATGCATCAGTGACTAAACGATCAACTTCACATAATTTCTCGTAGTATTATGAAAATAATATTTTTTAAACTGTTATTAAATTATATACAGAAAGCGATCAAAGAACGATCCCCTTCCATTCGCCCAAGCTGTCAATCAAACAGCACAGCGCGAGCCGCGAGAGCTTAAGCTCTATATTAAGATATATCTG
Source organism: Squalius cephalus (assembly GCF_949319135.1). Taxonomy (NCBI): domain Eukaryota; kingdom Metazoa; phylum Chordata; class Actinopteri; order Cypriniformes; family Leuciscidae; genus Squalius; species Squalius cephalus. The sequence continues at coordinate 26,239,328 of NC_137140.1, forward strand.
GACACTTACCAAACTCGTGATGAAATAATGACACTGTTACACTACACAACGAAGCTCTTACTGTGTATTCACATCGTGTTTGCATTGTGATTTGGTGTAAGCATTTGTGAGAGTGCAAAAATTGCGTTGCAATGATAAGATCTTTATTCACGCGATCAACAGACTGTCTGTCATCTGCTCAGTCAGTGCTCATCATGCTGCAACCTTAATGCGATGTAATAGATTTAAATATAATGCTTTAAACGATACTTTTCACGATTTGTTAATCTTGATAGCTGTAATAGTAAAAACGTAGTAAAAGTTTTCGAGAGAGTTCATGTAATACTAGCTATTTCATATGCAAGCATGTCAGCCAATCACAACAGTGGGCGTTTGCGCTGCAGTCTCACAGCAGACACGCCCCTTAAAACGGAGCGTTCAAACCTGAGGCTGAAATCAGGCTTGGAAAAATGGCTTTTATTTATATCTTATGACAATTTTTGATGTAAAAATCATACTAACATTATAAGGGCACCCCAGGCAACATTATAAAATAATAAAACAATCCAGTTCATGACCCCTTTAAATTAGAATAAAAATAAGTTAATATTAAATAACATTTTAGACTAAATATGCTCAATTACTATTTCAGCTCTTTCAACCAAAATACTTTTTTTTTTTAAAGTCATAGCAGAATCAACCGTCAAGCATCTCAGAGCAACGCTGAGTTGCTGAATTGGTTGAATGAGCAATTCATTGACTCACTCATAAAGAATATAATAGTTTCATTCCTGGATTAATCAGTGTTTTCAATGATAAAGTTACTTTTCACCATCTACTGGTATGTAACCTGCAAAAAGAGCCACTAAAAAACTCTTGTCTAAGTCTTATCTTCATCATTACATACACACGATTGAGTGTATGGATTGGGGCCCATCTATAAAACATTATACCAGTCCATGTAAATTTGGCAATGTAGCTTTATGTAGCTTCAAACCTTGTCATAAACACGATTCAGAAGACGTGGAACCACTGGGAATACAGTGGGCTGCAGAGCTTTCATGTCGTCTGGTAGAAGTCTGATATCACCTTGGAAAAACCCAACTCTTCCCCCTACACTGTACAGCACTGTCTGATACACATAGACAAGAACAAGCAAGCATGACTTCAGTGTTCTTCTTCTGCAAAAGAAATCCATCTATGTGATTTATAAAAGATTCTAGTACATGACATAGAAAATTTGAAAGTTCTTCAACAATGCTTCATCAAAGATGACTGTGAGAGTCAGCTATGAAAGAGCGGCTTACCTGTACAACTCTTTCAAACATGTGCGCCAGCGGCAAAAACGAGATGGACACGTCGGATGGAACAGGAACAAAAACGCTCTGAAGAAACATGGGTATGGCATCCAACATTAAAAATCTACACTCCCATAGAGACTAAAAATCATATAGCCACCACTGTATACAGCACCTCAAAGGTCCTAACCACGCCGGCTGCATCTGATACCACATTTTCATGGGTTAGCATGGCTCCCTTTGGATCCCCTGAAGCAGAGAATGCATAATTAAAGCTCATACACTTAGAACTCACCACAATATTTACTAGTGGTGGAACAACACTGACTTCACAGACATAAATGTGGCCTGTTGTGTTTTGTGGTCATGAAGAAGAATAGAAGTGATTGCATCACACTTACCTGTGGTTCCACTGGTAAAGCAAATTATACTTAGGTCTTCTGGCTTTGGTGGCTGGAAAAAAAAATTCAAAGCACACTGAGTTTGTCAAATACATTAATAAATACTATTTACCAAGTTCATAATTAACCCATTACTCACAACAGGCCTGCAATGGTTGTTCTTTCCCAAGGCCTAAAAAAGCACAAATGGTTTTAAAAATATATTGTGTTCTGGGACATTGAAAGATATCAGAGCCTTTAATATTTAGTTTTATTGTTTTATTATTTATACTGATCAGAGAGTGCTGTCAGTGTACCTCTACATCTTTCAGAGACAGGATGTCCACACCACTCTTAGAGCCTCTATCAATCAATGCGGCATCATAGGGGTCCAAGAGGATGATGGTTTTCAAAACATCTGTGAGGTTTTTCTCACAGTTTTCTAGCAGCGTTTCTGCTTTATCCTGCTTATCACATATCACTGTGGATATCTTTGCTGCAGAGAGAAAGAGATTACTTATCAAGGTCCAATGTAGCATACAATTACTGTGGCATTAAATACAAAAAAATACCTGAAATTAAACATGTTAAATGAGGATGTTATAGGTATATGGTAAAGATATTACACTACCGTTCAAAAGTTTGGGTTCAGTAAGTTCAGATGTTGTTAAGAAATTAATACTCTTGTTCAGCAAAGATGGATTTATTCTATCAAAAGTGACAGGAAATTTATTTATAATGTTACAAAAGATTAAAAAAACATGTAAATGCTCTTCTTTTGAACTTTGTATTCATCAAAGAATCCTGAAAGCACAACTGTTTTCAACATTGATAATGCTGAAATGTTTCTTGAGCGCAAAATCAGCATATTAGAATGATTTCAGAAGGATCATGTGACACTGAAGGCTGCTGAAAATCTTTGCCATCACAGGAATAAATATATTAAAACAAAAATACATGATATTACTGTCACGTGAGGATGCAATAATCGCATGACAATGAAGTATAAACAAAAGCAGTCTTTGATAAATGCATATAGGAACATGAAGGAGAATACAAGGTATCAAAATCATAGAAAATACAACCACATAAAAACATAGACGACACTGAACAAAGAGCTCGGAGAATACACAGGTTTATCAACATAACATGAAACAGGTGCGTAACTTAAACTGAATTTTTTTCACGTACAGACAACAACGTTGTTAAAGCGATCCCCATTCAAAGGGATCAGTTGAAATGACTAAAACCGCTGTATTATCCATGCCAGGCCAGTAGTTGGTGACAAATTTGCAGTTTTGTTGTTTACACAGAGAAGATAATGGTCTCATTTTCAAAAACTTGCACTTTAAAACCTGTTTTCAAAAGTTCACGTTTTCAGGCCCCCAAACGCTGTTGTCGTGTAAATTAATGGCAAAAATGCATAAAAAGTTTTCCATTTTTTGTTGAAAATGGTGTTGTGTAAACGGCCCATAAACACAGATAAATTGAACATAACTAAAATATAATTCTGACAATTACTGATTTTATTGTATTTTTAATCAAATGAATGCAACCTTGGTGAGCATAAGAGACTTCATCATACCCACTACAAACTGTGGAACGGTACTGTATTTGTAGCAATACTATAGCAATATTCTTAATTAATGATAAATTTAAGGTTGACAATTGTAATCTGCAACTGGCACCAAACAGAACGACAAAGGTTTTCCCCCAAACTGTTGACATGTTGATATTGTCACGTTGTCAGATTATTGAAACAAACACAGCAAAGTTATAATCGCTCTGCTCCACAGTGCCACAGAATTCTCAAGAAATCAACCTACAAAACGCTTACATTTGTCTCTGCTTATTAAACTTTCTATTTCATTAGAGAAATAGAAAACAATTTATATAATTATGTAAAGGTAAACAAAGCAGCTTGAACTCTGGGTAGAAAAAGCAAGGTCACTAAGTTCACTAAAAAAAAAGTCTTTATCGGAAGGATTATAAATCAGCGGTTCAGCAGGTGTGATCCTTAAAGCTGCTTTGACCAACACCTCTAATGAAGCATGCAAGCAAGCAGGCTTAAGTACCTCTATTAATGATGAACACAAGAGCCTCAGGTCCCAAGGTGTCGTAAAGAGGCACTGCCACCATGGAATAGGTATAGCAGGCCAGCTCTGAGATAATCCACTGAAAAGAAAGAGGGAAGAGAGGTTAGTATATGTACAGTACACTGGGAGTGTCACTAGTGCATTAGCATATACAGTGTATAGCCTTGTTTTACTGACTGTTAATTATGTTTTATGTTGTTTATTGCATAAATGAAAATAAACAAACCTTATCTTATGCAGTTTTACCTTTCAGTTGAATTTATCTTGTTTTAAGAGGGTTAGATATTTTTAAAGTGAAAATAAGACAATAATACTGATGTCTTGCAGTATGATATAATGCACATTTTGATTGATATTTAGACTCATTATGTCACCTCTGGCCGGTTCTGGGCGAAGATGCCAATAAATGATTCTTGTGATGGCTTTTGGCCACGGTGGAGAAGTCCAGACCCCAAGAACTCAGCTCTGTCTGAAACCTGAGACAATCAGAGGCAAGGATTGGAACAAAGACCTGAGTTGTCCTCCCTCATTAATTGTGAGCAAATAGATTCTGTTTGTGGCTGGTACAAATACCTGTTTGTATTTAAGCCACTGATAAGGTTGCCCCTTCTTTCTGTACCCCAAGCATGGTCCATTTCCTACATGGTCAAGATGAAATGTCACACAGACCATGTTAACAGAACACAGATCATGTTAAAGTGAGTGGATGTCCGATTAGATGCACCGGGGATGTGAACTATAACATGTATAGCTATCTTGAACGTAGTACTTAATTTCATTTCTAAAGAAAGAATATCAATATTCTGTGATGCTGTAAATTTTTACCCTTATGACCTCTTACCTGAGACACGTAGTCCTCTTTGAAAAACCTCATATAGAGTTTTGGCATCCTCATACAAGAACGAGATCAAGTTGTCATCTTTCAAAAGTGCTGTTTTTCTAGCACCATTCTGTAAATAAAAATGGCCAGATATCAAACCATTGAAATGCTACTATAAAAGACATATAGGATGTACTTACACGACAACGATGTACTAAAAACAGACGATAACGTTGTCAAAACGATCCCCCTTCACACTGATCTGTGAAAATGACTAAAATTTGCATGCCAGGCCAGTAGTTGGCGATGCCACTTTGTCAAGAAACACCCCGCGAACACATAATACGCATACATGAACATGTAATAGGCATGTGCATGACGTCCCTGTTTTCACAAATTTTCAAAAGCGTGTAAGGCGTGTAAAAGAACGGCCAAAACGCATAACAAGTTTTCAGCTGAAAATGGTGTCATGTAAACATTCCCTAAAAATCATAAATAAAAACATACAAAATCAGACACAAGAACCTCATGAAGAGATACAGGACACATATTGTACAGTACACATAGCCTACCATTGTCACATTCTCACTTGGTTTCTGTTCATAGGACTCTTATTTTGTATGTTCTTGTTTCCTGTTTTTAGTTCCCATTTCCTTTCGTACCTTGGTTCTCATGTGCTAGTTTGTTTCCATAGTTACAGATTACGTTCACCTGTTTCTAGTTTAGTTCCTCATTATGTCTGTTTATTTACTCAGTGAAGGATAAAAACATCAGATCCGTTTTCGTTTGATGGTCCAGAGCCCACGCCTGACATGGACTCTCAATTAGTGTAAATTTCCCGGAGACACATCTAGCCTGTTGCCATATCTGTCCTCCTTTGTCTCCGCTGGTCCAGCCCAGTCTCCTAGTTCCTTCATCTCCTCTGGTTCCACCCAGCTCCCTGGTTCTGCCCCTCCATCGGCTCCATTGGTTCCCTGGCTCCGCCTCTCCACTGTGCCAGTTTTCGCTGGCTTCATTTGAGCCTCCAGCTTCACCATGCGATCATGGTCTCCTGGTCATCCCATCCCACTGTGGGCTCTTGGCCACAGATCAGTCCTTATGACCCTCCAGTTCCACTACAGTCTTTCGACCCCATAACTCCGCCTTGGCCCTTCGACCTGTCTGCTTCACTGTGGCTCATCATTCCATCAGGCTTCACCATGGACTACCGGGGTCCCTCGTTCCTCCGGCTCCACCTTGGTCTTTTGACCCGCTGGCTCCACCACGGACTTCCAGGCCTTTGGCTGTGACCGGGCCCTCCACCCCTCCAACTCCACCAGGGTCCATCCTCCCTGGCTTCACCTTGTCCCTCAATCCCACCAGCTCCACCTCGGTCTTCTGAGCCCCTGGCTCAACCTTGGTCCTCTAATCCTCTGGCTCCACCTTAGTCCTCCGAGCCTGCACCGTCATCCTGGTTCTCAATCCCTCTGGTTCCACCTTGTTCTCCAGGCTTTTCCATGGCTTTTTCTCTTGGCTTCCAGTGCACATTCCAAATACTGATCTTATTAAAAAGTCACACCTGAATGCTAATGCTTTAACTACTTTTACATGTGCTGCTTTATTCACAAAACTACACTGGTACAGTTACAGTTGGACTAAATAATTTACGAGATGTTTAAAAAAAAATTATTGATTTATAATATATTATATTTGTACAAACGGCTTTGCGTGTGTGGCCCCTTTAAGACTGGTTGCCCTTTTAATTGATGCCGCAAAGTGTTTTGTGAGGAAGAAAGCGAGCCGATCCAAGAGTGTTATATGTGTGCGTGCATCCTATAAAACCACACACAAACATATGCTTCAGTAAAGACATCAAAGGAAAGAACTGTGGTTGACTGAGTTCCTGGGTTCTGATAGGCCCATCCAGGGCGAGTGTTGCTTATCCTACAGTCCTTAAGAGATAACATTCAAATTTCCAATTCCAAACCCAACAATATTGCTTTAAAACTGCATATTAACGTTCAACTGACAAATGAATGCACTCACCGCTACGCCCACAGTCTGCTGGTTGAGGTCTGTAGGTGGCTGCAGTGGTTTCGGCCTGGTGTTGAGATGGACCAGGGCTACAGCTGCGAGGCTGAACAGAAACACCAGTCCTGAAGTGGACAGCGGGGTAAAAAGGAACTCCAACAAGAACTGCATAATGTACTGGGTCTGTTGGAGCAGCTGAAAAAAATAAAACAGTTTTGAAAATAATATATGGAGGAATAATATGGAGGGGCTGTTTCACATAACACATCATTTACTTCTATGTGATCATATTTACAGTAGTGGAATTTACAGGAAATTCAAGGTCCCTGTTATCACATTAGCACTGTTTTGATGCTGTGCTGATTAGAAGATATTGATGAAGACAAATCGGTTTGTTCAAAGGTTGAAGAGCACGGTACAGTCCAATTGACAGAACTACTAAAGTGTCTGGCTGTTAAAGAAAATTATGACGAATGCTTATTTTGAAAAGCAGTGAAATTCCTTCTTAACATCCCCCAGGTGCTGTTTCTCTAGTATTCGACATGGCCTCCAGTTACACACATGGCTATTATAATAATGCTATTGGATTTAGTACATTATCTACCTAGCCATGCATTTATGGAGGCCAAAGTCTAGCAATGGTTATATAATCTTTTCCGGTCTCAAGAGCATCAACTATCCTTTTTAAAAGGTACAAAGAAATTTTATTTATAGATATATCCACCCTTCTTATTAAGAGTATGCTCTGAGATTTCAACAATCAAAGTCTGGTTTTGGTTTTTGAGCATGGCTCGCAAACTCAAACCTATGTTAAGAGTTATTTTATTCATCAGAACTCTGATGGCTACAATACCTACTTATATGTTAAATACAAAAACATCCCTATTAGTTTTAAACATGCATTACAATAAATGCACATTTATATCAGTACATCAAAAACATAAACTGCTCAGTGTTATGTGTCATAATATGTTTACATGTGTTGGTATATGGATATAAAATTCAACAAATAAAGACGGAAGCTCAGGCTTTTTAGAAGCAAGTACCTGGGTAACCTGCAGGAGTCCGGTGTGTCCGTCAGGTGATGGAACTGGAGGAAAAAGTCCTGAGAGACAGTCCCTTGCACAGGTTTGCTAAAGCCACAAGAAGACTGAGGAGAAAGGCATGGTCTCAGGTCCAATAAAACAAGCGCATGTGTGACCTTTGAACCAATTGCTGCTATCTGTTCCCTGATAATACAAATGACTGAACAAAAACAGAATCGTGGCTATACAATAAAATCCTGTGAAGAAAATGTGCGTTGCACAAGATTCACAAGTCTGTTCTTTAATGTCTGCATGCTGAGAAGCACATGCAAATATGAAACTACACAGTGCTAGTATGAAAGGTGGACTATGACATTTGCCTTTGCTGGTCAGTGTGACATTGAATTGCATGCAGTGTAAAAGGTGCAAACTTCAGGTAGACATATTGTTGCTAAGATCCATTTGCCATTCACCAGATTTTCAGTGGAATAAATATTTGTCTCTGGTAGTTTGCCGTTACATTTTGCTGACTCAACCCATCATTTACAACTTTGCAGGTTAAGGTGACCATCAGGCAGGCCACTTGGACCCTTAAACCCTTGTTAGCAAGGGTCTACCCATGTCCCACTTCCTATTAACACCTTTCAGCCTCAGTAAAGCATGACACAACATGACCTTATGAACACACACTGTTTTCTTGCCTCATTTGCCTCAGCATCATTATCACCGCAGTTTAGGAAGAACGTCCCAGCTGAACTTTGACATTCGACTGTAATGACAGATAATGCGAGCACCTTTGGATTTTGTAATCTGTTCTGATAATAGACAATGAAATGAAATAAATGAAAGCCGCCAAGGCCTCTGCGGATTTGAGTCTTGCCGACTGAAGTCTAATTTAGGTCAAAGTTGAAGGAAAATGAACAGATCATGCAATACCTCTCTCCGCTTTCCATATTCAGTACATTACATCTTACTCATCATACGTAAACATTAAGGACTGCATTTTTAAAACCTGTTAAAAAATATTTAATTAGGCTACCTTTTGCTTTAATGGCAGTCATACTAGTGAAAATTGGCTGAGAACTTGCACTATAGGTGATAAGTGCTCTTTCTCCAGAGAAACCCTTGATTAGAATTAATTTCCCCAGGGAAGACAGAGTCCGTTTAAATCTCCCTGTATGTCTGAAAGCCGATCAATTTGACTGAGTTTTATGCAGGTAGGATGTCAGATGTAAGTGGAACCACGCAATGGTGGGCGCTGATTTTTGTTTCTTTTTCAGCTATTACAAACTCTGTTATTTGCAACAAAGCAACCCAGTATAAGCTTACGGTTGGGCTCCAAGCTCCTCGGAACATTTCCTACCCTTTCAGTTTGCTTAGGTTGGGGTCTGCAATGCAGATAGCCATAGACAAGATCAACGCAAATCCCTCTCTCAGTGGAAATTTCACCTTTGACTTCGTATACATGGACACAGACTGTAACGCAAAAATTTCACTTCGGGCTTTCATCGATCAAGTAATGGAACAAAATGTCTCAGCGCTATTTGGCCCACCCTGTCCTGAGGAAGCTGAAGTAAGTGTCTTCATTATTTTGCCATTTGGAAATATTAATTAATTTTATTATTAAAGTGTGATTATTATTATTAGTAGCCTATTAGTAGTAGTAGTATTTTTAGCTATTATTATTATTATTATTATAAAGTTTTTTTTAAATCAGGTTTAAGACCCCCACACCTTCCAAGTATATTTTTTCATACAAATGTTTGTGTTTTCAAACGTTAGTGCTAAATGTTAGATTAAATTAGTTGGTTTTCACCTATCTCCAAATACGTTCATGAACAGTCACGTTCCCCAGAGAAGGTGATTTCACCAAGTACAACATGTTCCTGGATTAACATGTTCTTTGATCCTGGAACAACATTCCACTCAGCCATCAGATTTGAGGGACAAGTTTACAGTTTATGTCAAGTTTAGGCACTTCTACATCAGTCTAATTCAGTGTATCAGCATCAGTGTAAATCATTTCCTTCTTATTTAAGAGATAAGTTATGGGTAGGGTTAGGTTTAGGGACCGGTGTTGTGCCGAATATCGACCCCCTGCCAAATTATAACCCCCCTCGTTGAAGTCAGCACCTGACTGCTTAATCCTAAACCCCACCCCCGAATCCTAACCCCTCCCCAACAACTAATCCTAAACCTACCAATGCTAGGGGGGTAATAATTTGGTTGGAACTACATTTTTTAACAAAACTACGGAGCCCATTAGGGGACATGTTAATGGAAAAAATGAGATGAGAGAAAAAAAATATGCTTTTGCGTTCACTAGTTTTGCGTTCTTCAGAAACCATGTAGCCTAAGCTCTCCACCAAAGAATAAAAAGTTAAAAAGCTAATTGACTTTTTATCTCACAATTCTGACTTTTTTAATTGTGGGTTATAGTTAGAATTGCGTGATATAAATTCAGAATTGCGTGTCACAAAGTCAGAATTGCAAGGTTTTTTTTTTTCGTTATAACACGCAATTGCGACTTTATATCATGCAATTGTGAGGAAAAAAGTCAGAACTGCGAGATAAACATTTTTAAATAAAAACTTTTAAATTGTTTTATTCCATGGCAGAAACAAGCTTCTATACGAAACACTTTACTTTCACTCGAAAAACCTTTGCGTTTGCTCAAAAACTTTTGTGAAGTCAACTTTGTAAAGTTAATGTTCAACAAGCAGTTCGTCGAGGTTAAAAAAACAAAAATATTTAGCCACAAAAACATATTTCTACATTAAAAGTTTTCTACAATAAATGTCCGTAAAGATGCTTTGAAACCATATACACAGATTAATTGAATTTAACCAGACTTTTAAAATTCCTTAAAAACTGAGAAATTCCTAATTGTCCCAATCCCTTAGAATTATACAATATGTATGTAAACATATAAATATATAAATATATGTAGGCCTTTAAAAAGACAAAATGTAACATTTTTAATGTAAAGGTAGGAAAGGCTAGCTTTGAAATCATAAGATCCTACCCTCCCTTCCCAAAGCCACGCCCCCTCCAAAAACACATGAATGCACATAGCCAGAGCAGAGTCTGCAAAGCATCACGAGAGACGGCATTAAATTACCCCATGGCTCAAATCACATAACATTACAATAATAATTAATGTAAACAACTTACAGAGCTCTGACTTGTACTTGACTACTGCAGATTTATTCCCGCACTAATAGTGTTGCCATATAAACGCGTAAATCCGAGTCTGAGAACCTCCGGGTAGAACGTCACAGGTTGCCATCTTGTTATTACAGTTACGACATGGTGTGAACGCAGCATAAGCTCGATGTTTTGGTTCAGGATGAACTGTAAAAGGTGTTGTTTGTTTGCGGCGCTCAGTGAATGTCTGACCACAGCTCTGCAAGCCTCATGGAACATGCTGATGACGTGTGATGTCTTCGCGATCAGGTGCGCGGAGGTATGGAAATGCAGGCAGGTTGGACATGAATGCAATGATTGGATGATATTTTTCTGGTCTTGAGACTTCCACAGAAGATATATGTACTTTTTTTAATATTTAGACAATTTATATTATTGATTGCTATCAGGATGTTCAGAGAGTTTCAACCAGTAACAAAAAGTGTTTATGAAAAATATAACCCTACCTTTCATATAACGTTTTTGCTTATGTCCTCTAGGTCACTGGGCTCATAGCATCCACATGGAACATTCCCATGTTCGGCTTTGTTGGCCAGACACCAAAAATGGATAACATTCAGGTGTATGATACCTATATAAAAATTGTACCTCCCCTTAAAAGGATTGGAGAAATCCTCCTTAAAACACTGGAATTTTTTGGATGGAAGCATGTTGGTATGATTGGGGGTTGTGCGGATACAAACACATGGGACAATGTTGATGCTCTTTGGAAGTCTGTGGAAAAGCAACTCAAGGCCGAAGTAACAGTGACAGCTGGCATCAAGTTTGATACCAGTGACCCAGAACTTTCACAGAGAAACCTGCAAATCATCTCCAAGGTTGCAAGAGGTAAGTCAATAGTAATCCTTATCTTTCAGCTCTTACAATATCTGGGTGGAGTTTACACAGTCAAAACGTGTAAGATCACAAAATATATTGCCCTTATGCCCTCATGGCTTGTTAAAGCTATTAGTTGGCATAAGATGAGTGATATTAACCTGCAGTTTAACTGTTATTATATCAAAGTCCTTGATAAATGTGCATTGTTCTCAAGCCCCATTCCCTATTGTGCAGGATATGTTGGGCATCCCTTTGATTTCAAGATCTGTTGTGTGATTACAATGTACAGCTTCTGCATATGCATAACGGCACTGAAAGTAAGCAGGGTCCGAAATTAACTTTTTGGCTCACCTGCCACGGGGACTGGTAGATGAAAAAATCCACCAGCCAAGCATATTTTTTACCGGCCAAAATAATAAACAGCCTTTTTTTTTTTGTCACATTGTCACATTCATTTCAGTACATTTAATTGAGATAATAAGGTATTATGTTGAATATAAACGTAAAAAAATTGTCCAGAGCAAAATTTGAAATGTATAAAAATAAAAAATCTATATATTGATCAAAATGAGAGAAATATATGAAATATTACTATCATTGGGGTGAAATAAAAAAAAAAATTGTCAGTTTTGTTACCTGACTCATGTGGAAGGGAAGGCAGAACATAGCCTACTCGGTTACTTGCGTAACCTCGGTTCCCTGAGAGATAAGGGAACGAGTATTGCGTTGCAAACGCTATGAGAAAACTCCTTTTCGTGAGAAAAAACGGCCATGGTGTGTAAAGCAGAAGCAGCCTGGCCAGCGGCGGAGTATGCACGATCCGCGAGTGCTGAAGACGTTCTGCGCGGCTTAGATGGGTGTGCGGCCTTTGCTCTCCGCTTCTTCCAGTGGCGGGAGCTTCACATATCCTTTTTCCTCAGCGCCGTCAACAGAACAGATGAGAGCGCGTGCGCGCTGAATATTTCATATTTTGGTATGAACATTCACCCGCCAATGTGGCGGATAGCCTTTTGAGATTTACTCGCCAAACGGAAAATCTACCCGCATTTGGCGCTTGGCGGGTGTTAATTTCGGACCCTGAAAGTAAGGCTTTAAGAATAAATAATGTTTCTATGAGGTTATAAGATGTAACTGTGATTCCGTTCATTCTAGTGGTGGTTGTGCTCGCCAATGCTGAAGACTCCACGTCTCTAATGCTAGAAGCTCAGAAACAAAACCTGATGAATGGAGAGTATGTTTTCCTTCTCGTTCAGCAGTTTGAGGTCAGTGGCAAAGTGGTGAGTAATTGGGTATTCGCTGAATAATGTATTAATGCTTAAACCAAAAAAAAACTTTAGCTAACGTTCTGGCAATGTTCTCTCAAGGTTATGAACAAACATTCTTCCTGTAACGTTAATAAAACGTTTGTTCAAAGTTATCTTTAATAATGTTCTCAAAACGTTAGCACAAAAACATTATCTAAACATCATTCATGGAAAGTTTTTTAATTTTTTTTTTTTTTTTTTAAATGTTAGGCCTACTTATTGTTTCAGAAGAACGTTCAAGAACATTCAGAGAACATTCAAAAGTAACGTTCCCATAAAGTTTTCACATAACCAAGAAAAAACGTATTTAAAAAAACTGGATGTTTTTAACATTCAAAGAACATTCAACGTTTTTGTAACTTAGTGGCAATGTTAGCAAAAGTTCTTTTTGGCTGGGTAAACAAAACAAAAAAAGATCACTAAAGGTCAACGAACTGAATATTTATTTCTGGCGTGTTTTGGTCGACAAGGTATGTATTGATACTGAAATTGAATTTCAAAAATGAATATCTTGATAAATATTCAATGGAGTAAAATAAGCAAACTATTAGATCTGTGCCTATAGAGAGTATTTTGATGTCACTAAAATGAATAAAATAGAGTATGTAATTCAGACATATATTATATGTCTGAACCTAAACAGTGTTTATTTGTCCATTTGACACTTTTTGTTGGTGTTAATTCATATGAAAGTCATAGGGCCCTATTTTAACGATTAAAGCGCACAGCGCAAGTGCACTTAAGGCTTGTCCGAATCCGCTTTTGCTAGTTTAACACCGAGAAAAATGGTCGGCATGCCCGGCGCATGATTTAAAAGGGTTGTCCCTATTTTCTAATGGGTGTGTTTTGGGCGTAACGTGCAATAAACCAATCAGTCTCATCTCCCATTCCCTTCAAAAGCCAGTTGCGCTCGCATCATGGTGGATTCGCTATTTACATGGCGGAATTTGCAAGCGGAAAAACTAAACGCTTCTCTAGCGAGGAAACGGATCTGCTTGTGCACGAGGTTAAAGCGTGCGAGCAGACCATCTAGGACAATGTGTACGTGCTTTGTGGACCCACATAGGCGCATATTACTAACACGCTCTTTAAATAACAAAATAAACATTGCGAACGCCATTGACCAACTGAAACCTGGTCTAAAGTCAATGGCGCAGTCTATTTCAATTGCCTCAAAATAGCAACACGCCAACACAATGCACCCGCACAAATGAGCGCAAATGCATTTGCTATTTAAACAACGTGGTGCAGGATGTGAAAATGATTACTGCGTCGGGCTGAAACTAGCAAAAAACACTTGCCGCGTACGCGCCTGGTGCCACATTGCGCCAGATGTATGATAGGGCCCTTAGACTACTGTAAGTCATTTGAATCTGAATCAGATTGTGACAGTTCTCTTTAACCTACCCTCACCTACTCTCACTTTTTCCCCCATTAGGACAACCTGTGGAAGTCTGCCTTGGGTGACAGAAATAAAACAATGCTGAAGGCTTTTGACATGGTGTTTGTACTCGCTCAGAAATCCTATGAAGGGTATGACTACTATGACTTTTTCGAGCAGGCTTATGAGAGATTGAAACGGGCTCCTTTTTATAGCAACCTGTCCTCAGAAAAAGAGGTGAGAATATTTTATGAAAAAAAAAAATTCACCAGTAATTTAATCACATTTTAATTCATTGTATTCTGTATTTCATTTAGGTAAGCTCATATGCTGCCTATTTACATGACGCTGTTCTACTTTATGCCATGGGCCTTAAAGAAGCCTTTAAAAGTGGTAAAGATATCCGTCATGGACGAGAGATTCTCCAGAATCTCAGGGACAGGACCACCATTAGGTTTTATGGTAATTCTGTCACACATTCAATTTTGTACAGCCTCTTATTTTTCATATATTAATTGTAAATAACCTAAATAACTTTTTTTCAACAGGGGCTTCAGGTCTGGTTCATTTTGATGAATATGGAGAGAGGAACCTTGACTATTCAGTATATGACCTGCAACAAACAGAAAATATCATAAAATTTGTTTCTGTTTTGGACTTTGACAGTCAAACAAAAACGATCAAGTAAGACCAAAATATTCTAAATGATAGCATTACTGATGCTCAACACTGAACCTTTGACTCTATGGAAAATGTTTTGCAGACCCACATCAAGGTTTTCTAACATAGTTTGGAAAAATGGAAAACCTCCACCAGATAATCCAGCGTGTGGTTTCGATAATGAGCTCTGTGAATGGTTAGAAAATGGTAAATAGGCATTGCTAGATTTCTATGCACCTAAGTAGTCTTTTTATGTATTTGAAATGACATCATGTCTTGTCACTCGATTCCAGAGGTATCTCTTCTGGTTCTGCTGGTGGCTTTGCCTGTGCTAGGAGTGGCAGCAGTGGCTTTCATCACTTTGTTGACTCTACAGAAGATTCGTCTACAATCCCGCCTGGTAGAGTCCAACTGGTGGCTTATCGACTACAGCGACATAACTATACTTAGAGAACCCAAAGTAAGATGACATAACTTGTCATTTCAGTTTATTTTATTTTTTGTTTCTCTTTTTTTTTTTTTTTTTTTTTTTTTTACTGCATTTAAGTTTTTATTTTATTTTAAAGGTGCAGTAAGCAATTTCTGTGAATTGCGAATCAGACCAATCATCACAACACTCTCGTAGCCAATCAGCAATAGTCATAATCATCGGCAATCATGCCAGCGGCCCCGTGCCGTTCTCTCACTTTTGGTCATTTCTATTTTATTTTAGTTCATTTTACAATGAAAATGTGTTTCAGTTTACTAAAAGTTTTTTTTATTCTGTTTATTTCAGTTAAGGAAAGTGTTTAAATTTTATTTTTTTTACAATAATAGGCTAATATTGCACCCATCTACACTAGCACCAAACCAGCTAGCAATTTTAACCATCAATGTAGATGTAAAATCTGAATGTGGCATAAACCAGCCTTGACCACCATACTGGTCTAACCAGCTCTAAGCTGGTGTTTTTTTTTTAATGCTTATCAACATGCAAATATACTGTACAAACAGTAAACTAAATGAATACCAGCATATTATTAATGAATGATCATTAACACAATAAAGAGTACTATTGTGGGTTTTACAGGGAATACAATCATTGTCTGTAAATACAACACCAAGCAAATGTGGAAGTGGTGGCTCTCAGTCCATTCACTCATACAGCTATAGTGCTAAAGAAACCATCTACACAACTATTGGACTCTTTCAGGTACAAATTCTGAATCGCATGTTAAAACATAATTTAACAATCCAAATTATTACATCTTACACACTCTCTTTGTTTATGTTGCAGGGAAACGAGGTGGGCATAAAGTATTTGACGAATCAAATCCTTACTGATGTCAAGAAACCATCTGTCATCGCAGAGTTCAATATGGTAAATATTTTCAGAGATTCCATTTTAACAGGTCACAGGCACTTTGCTAATACTCTAATACTTGTGTTTATTCCTGCTGTAGCTGAAAGAACTGAAACACGAGAACCTGGTACAGTTCTTTGGTGTGTGTATTGAGCCACCAAATGTCTGTATCATCATGCAGTACTGCAAGAAAGGAAGCTTGAAGGTGTGTATACAGTAGGGTTTATTTGTTATTCTTTATTCGGATCCCCATTAGCTTCCACAGAGTGGGAACTATTCCATTAAAAACAATTATAGGAACCAATTCTAGCATGTCTATTCCTCTGCCACCGTGGGTGATTGGGATTGCCCCAATTGACTGGGGATCCGAAACATTGTACTAAAATACTCAGATCAAATACTTGTAAGTGAATTGAAAACACAACTCCCGAACAAATCACGCTTATCACTGCACATACTGTGCAATTCATTTGCCAAACAATTCCTATGATTTGGTTCTTTTGAGTAATTCAAACATATACAGCTTATATCTAACTGTGAAACTTAATTACTGATTGTTCATACTAATATGCACATTATATTACCACATTTATTGTTTAGTTGCCACGGATGTGTCATGTAGTTGAATCCAAATGGAGATTTGTGACACAGAATGATCAATAAAAGAAGGAAATTTAATAAAAACAGACCAATCAAACATTACACACACATCATAACCTTTAATGACAAACACAGAACTGAGGAAACTGAGGGCTTAAATACATTGAGAATGATAATTGAATTAATGGAAACAAGGAACAGGAGTGCACTAATGAGAAACCAAAGTAACAAACAAGGGCTCTGGCAAAGACCGTGACAAAGAAAATAACTAGAAACTAAATAACACATGAACGAGAAAGTCCGGCGTAAAACCTGTGCCATTGTGTTTGCGGATAGTTGCAAATGAGCGGGACTATATATTGTATTGCATTTATGCTGCCTCTAAAATACAGTGAAAATCTGTAAAGAAACAGAATTGTTTTAAACATTTATTATTGAAATGTCATTGCTTATCACCAGTTTGCATGACTAATTAGAAAGTTTGAAACATATATAACATGTCCACATCATCAGACTCTTAGTATATCTGTTATTCTGCTTTTGAAACATCAGGATGTTCTTTGGAACAGTGAAATTGAGTTGGACTGGATGTTCAAATTGTCCTTTGCCTATGACATTGTTAATGTGAGTATGTTGTTTCACTGTTATGTCCTTCATTGCATTATATTATTTAGATTTCTATTTTATTTATAACAACAATGTGCATATCCACTAGGAAAGTTGATTTGGAACAAGACTGGTCTGCTTTTCTATTACTGTGAGACCTTTTATTGTTGTACGTTCTCTACAGGGTATGGAGTACATACATAAGAGCAGTCTGAAGTCTCATGGAAATCTGAGGCCCAGTACGTGCTTGGTGGACAGCAGGTTGCAGATTAAACTCTCTGGCTTTGGCCTGTGGGAGTTCAAACATGGCAGCAAACAAAGACTGATCTCACTGGAAAATCCAATGTATGAAGAGATGTACTGGACTGCTCCTGAGTTTTTGAGAGAAGTCTACTACCCTTTCAACGGCAGCCAGAAAGGAGATGTCTTTAGCTTTGCCATAATCATGCGAGAGCTGATGTACAGTTCAGAGGTGGGCCCATACCATGACGTTCACCTGGAACCAAAAGGTAATGCTTGTGTTGTACAGTATTTCTTATCCCTATAATGTGAAATCTTTAAATCATCATTGTATCGCATTTCGCCCCCACAAAATTAAAACAACAGAGCTATGATCATAAAACTAAGTATTTAAATATCATCTTACTAAGACATATTATTGGGAGATATAGAGTGACATCTGATATTTACAGTATATTAATTTTATTGAAGTAGTCTGCTATACTGTTATAAAGATCTCATTGATTTATATTACACACTGTAAGAATTTCAGCTTACTTTTGACCATACAAATATCAGCAATTGTTGCTCAGTTTTTTTTTTTTTTTTAGTTTAAAAAAAAAGTTTTTTTTTTTTTTTTTTTTTTTTAATTTAAATTTAAAAAACACCAACGCGTATCGGCCCACTGGCCTTCATCAGGGTGTGATGAAGGCCAGTGGGCCGATACGCGTTGGTGTTTTTTAAATTTTTTAGCCCTCTATTAAAGACTTTTGTATTACTTTTTGTATCCACTGAGTGCCTGGACTTGGATTTTTTCCTAAGTTTTTTTCAATTATTACCCTTCCAAGAGCACCGGAGGATACAAGGGATTTCAGCAGCGCTCCAGTTCCCTTTTGTTCAATCACACCATAATTCTTTAGATTTTTTTAAAATATTGTTTTCTAAAGGTTCAGGTCCATTTCAAAATGCTTTGATTTTTCTGATTATTATTTCATATAATTACAGGGCCAACTGAATTAAGTTGGGCTTCTCAGTTTGTGTGTTGTATTACATTCATTAGAGATTATCAAGCAGTTAAGGACCCCTATGAGTGAGGAGCCCCTTCGACCAACCTTGTCTGCTGACATCTGTGATGAACGTCTCATTCCCTTGTTAAAAGCCTGCTGGAGTGAGAACCCAGACCACAGACCCACATTCACCAGTGTCAGGAGACAACTGCGTGAGGCATGTCCTGAAAGGTGAACGTCTTATAGCTGTCTGACCAATGATCCTGACACTCCTAAATGTATTTAGTGTTATTTATTCTAAGCTGTTTTATTAATTTCCAGCCATACCAATATCCTGGACAACATGGTGAGCAAACTCGAGAAATACGCAAATCACCTGGAGGAAGTAGTGGAGGAGAGAACCAATCAGCTCACAGCAGAGAAAAGCAGAGCTGATAAGCTTCTATCTAGCATGCTGCCAAAGTAAACAAACTGTTATAGCGTCATTGGGACAATGACATTTTGCTAATGTGTTTTTCATTACTCTTTCTATCAGCTTGCAAAAATTGCCACCAAAGCAGAGTTACATACTAGATGGTTATATTTTATATGGGTAGACATGAAAACATTTTAAAATGGTATAATTATGTATTCTTAAAAGAAAGTATTATTTTTATTCATATAATATAAAATCTTACACTGTTAAAAAAAAAAAATGTGAAATTACAGTATAGTCCAGGTTAATATTTACATTACTTTCACAGTAATTTCACAGTACAACTTCTCTTGTAGGCTATCTAACTGCACTCGTGGTTGCGTTATATTATTACGATCTCCTGCGAGTTCCGGTAGACTTTTGTGATTAAAAACTGTTTATTTATTCTCCTTCGTCGTGCGATCATTGCAACCTGTACCGTACGTGACATCATAACAAATGTTTTCATTGTCACACTTTTGAAAATTCGGATAAGATCCCAAGCATGCATTGATTTCACAGTAAATTTCTGACTACAGTCATTTATTGTAAAATAATACTCTTTAATCCTGTCAATTCCTGGTGAGTTTTTAGCTATTATTAATTGGGAGACCCTATGAAAGTTTTATAGTTTTAAAAATTGATCACACCACAGAACCATTTAAAATGTGAGGATATGTAAAGATTATGTTTCCTCCCATCCCATCCCATTTTTTTCCCCCCATCACCATGTCCCACTCCGTACACTTTCTCCTATACATTCATATACATTTCGACCTCAAATCTCAGTGTTGATAAAAACTCATTGACATGTTATGCGTAATACTAGTATTTTCAGTGATGGCAGTCTGTTCTTACAGGTATATTGCTGATCAGCTAATGGCTGGGAAATCAGTGGAGCCTAGAGCTTATGACATGGTGACCATCTTTTTCTCTGACATTGTGGGTTTCACCACCATGTGCTCCATTAGCTCAGCTCTGGAGGTGGTCACCCTCCTCAATGACCTCTACAGTCTTTTTGATGAGATCATCAAGCTTTATGATGTCTACAAGGTAAGTGAATCAAACTCACCTCGGAATGCAGCAACTGTGCCCGTTCATGTCCTGCACAGGGGCTGGTATGGCTGTCAAAATTTTCAGATTGAATGCAGAATTCTGTCAATATTTTGTTCCTCATTATTTATCATTTTCATGAGTTTCAGACATGCCGTGTAAATAAATACAACCAGATTTACAGTATAATGTGATGTAAATGGATGAAGGACTTAATGAATGCTATTGATTCATGATAAATTAATGAACAATTATTTTCTGTCTGTTTTTCAATTTTCTGGTAGGTGGAGACCATAGGGGATGCATATATGGTGGCCAGTGGGCTGCCTATCAGTAACGGTAATCTTCATGCTGAGGAAATCTCTACTATGGCACTCCACTTCCTCTTTGCCCTGAAAAGGTTCAAAATTAGGCATCTACCTAATGAGAAACTGGCCCTACGAATTGGGATCAATTCTGGTATGCAAGTATACTGTACTATAAGTGTATTGTGGGCTATACATGTTGTAAGAGATGATAAATGATACTAAAAAAAAATCTTCTGTCCCTTGCACATACAGGCCCAGTGGTTGCTGGAGTCGTGGGTAATACAATGCCTCGCTACTGTTTATTTGGAGATACAGTAAACACGGCTTCTAGGATGGAGAGCAACAGTCTTCGTAAGGACTTTTCTTAATATTATTTTTTGCAACTATTGTCGTGGAAAAGTATTCTCCGCTTTGCAAGAAATCACTCGAGTCACAGAGTTCCAGATGCCAAAGCTTAGATTTTATTGGTGGAGACAACAAAGCCGAGATGCCAGCAGAACATCTAACCATCTCATGCAAACTCCATATCATTGTAGCATTTGGTGATTGGTACAGTCTGCTAGTTGTTTTTGCTCAGAGCTACTGAAGTGAGAAACACAGTGCACTCTATAACCTGAGGCCTTTTCTTAGGCCTTCTGAGTCTTACATTGTGTTTAATAAAAATATGCTTTAAGAAATATACTAAACTCAGTTACCTAGCTAACAAAAATATGGTCAAAAAACATTTAGCTAACATTTATGTTCTAAAAAAATTATGTTCTCTGGAACGTTTATGCGAACGTTAAATGAACGTTCCATTTTAGCATTCACTGAACCTTCTGAAACAATTAGTAACCTTAAAAAATGTTAGACGAACATCCAACTAAACGTCTCAGATTAACGTTCACTAAACATTCTATTTGTTCATAACTTTGAGAGAACCTTGCCAGAACATTAGCCAAAGTTCTGAGAATGTTCTCTGTTAGCTGGTTATAGACTATATTTAACCCATTTAATTAGTCTGCATTTATATTTTTCTGTAAAACAAATATTTTGAAATACTTTGTTTAATTTAATTATGCGAGGTCAATTCTTGCTTTTTTCCTTTACAGCACTGAGAATCCACACCTCTCAAAGCACTGCTGATATTCTCCTCAAGAATGGAAGTTTTGAACTGGAGGAGAGGGGCTGTATTGAAATAAAGGTTTGTAAAATGCCACTCTTTATACAGTCCAAAAGTCTGAGATCACACTAAAATCTGCTATATTTTTTTCCATTTATACCTGCATGATGTAGGGTTGTGAACAGTGCAAAAAAAAAAAAAGTCATGTTAAGACAAATTGATATTAATATAGATCTCAGACTTATAAACAGTGTCTACTGTCATGCCATATCTGTGCATCTAATCAGATCTCTGATGTGTTTTCTAGGGAAAGGGAACACAGAAAACCTTCTGGTTGACAGGCAAATCTGGATTCAGGTTTCCAGACGTTGGCCAGGACTATGATGCAAGTCCTAAATCTGGAACAGATGTAAGTATCAAGCCACTTATGGTTATTTTATTTACAGTGTTAGGTGTTTGGTCATGACACAAAGTGAAAGGAAATGCTATATGGAGACCTGACACACTGTATATGGACAGTCTTGCACTGTCATGTCTAAACAGGAGAAACCCAAAACAACTTCAGCAAATGATGGAGATTTTAAAGACAGAAGAGCAATCCAGCGGACCCCAGCCATGGCTAAAACGACAGAAATGCACACACTTACTGTACCCGATATATAATTTGACTGTGATTTTGTATGTTCTTGGATATTAGGACATTACAACAAATATTGTTGAAACTTTTAAAATTTTATTTGAAAAGTTTTCTTTTTAAGTTATCAATGTCAAGACAACATCTTTTAAAAGGATTTAATTACTAAAAATATTTTTTCACATATAATGCAGGATAAAAACAAGAATGTTTCAACGTCTGTTACACTAAAGATTACCAACTGATAGTACCTCCTTCAGATATTGTTTTCTTGTTCTACGAATATTCATGTAAGGAAAAAACAAGTAAAAACTGTAAAAAAAAAAAAAAAAAGAAAAAGATGCGAGTGAACATTTAAGGAATGTGTCGATACACTCCCTGAGACACGTATGGTGTGTGGGTGCATGCATGTCTATATTTAAGTATTTGTATGTAATTGTATAAGTGCAAAGGCATGTTTCATTGCATTTGAGTGACCCAGATTTGGCCTCTTTACAAACTGAAGTATCCTAAAAATTCATTCAGTAGAAATATGGACAGCAGACACAGAATTGGGCCTGTAAAACAGCAAGGAAAAGGGAGATCTTTAGCGTTATAAAGTTAAAAGTGACTTATGTTTTATAAGATAATTTAAAAATCTGATTTTTTAATGAGTTTAAATGCAGGTGTAAAACTGTGGTGTACCTTAAAACAAAATATCCATATATGAAAATCATTCATGTGTCTGCACTGCATTGATTGACTTACCTGCAAGATGGACAAAACTGGAAGAGTGTTGTGCTGTACACAGAGAGTTATGTGGTTTTAAAACAAATGTTCTTGAATATCAAACTTGAAACGTGCAGAAGAAAAAATTATAAATACCTCTGACTTGAAACTCCATGGTCAGGATCCCTCCATTTGGATCAGGTTCAAATTCAGTGCTTCTTGATGTACATGGAGTCTTGGATAGTTAAGAAGAGTCTTAGTGGAGCTGGTAATCTATTTAAAACTACAATAGCATTAAGTTGACACTGATACTCACCGGCTGACAGAACAGCTTCTCCCCGTCACATACTTGGACCTCACAGTGGAGCCACACGGTGGACACTTTCTCTAGCCGCTGGAAGCGGAACGAATTGAACTTGAACATGGACCGACTGTCTTTGGCATTTTCAAATATGGTGACTGTGTTGTCTAAGGAGCAACTGTTAACCAGGAGCATAATATATTACCCTGTGAGCAGTATTGAATCACACTGACACACATTATACCCAATATGTTTGAATTGACAATAAAATCTTACCTGTTCTGAATTAAAGTCCACCTTTTCCTGTCTGTTGAATATGGAGTAGGTGTTGCCCAGCAATTTGTTATTACAACTTTGAATCTATAAACATTAAAGAGAGAGTCTTTTTAACTGACTACGTGAATCTGTGTATTTGATCAAATGTAGACTGTCTTCTTTTGAGCAACTCGCCTGTTACTCAGTCCTTTTGCTTCAATGCCAATGAACACCTCTGATCCAATCTCGGATGTGTCAATCACATACGGTGCATCTTTTGCATAGAGGAACTTCGAGTTCTACAAACCACAAAATTCACCCAAAGTAAAATTATACACAGTTAACATTTGGGAGGAATATATATATTAATGTATTATATATATTATGACTCCACTTTATATATTATTATTACTGAAAAATCCATCGTTTTTTTTTTTTTTTTTTTGTAGTTCACTACACAAACAAACCAACAAATTTGACCTTTATACAAAATGTCAAATAAAATGGTGAGTTAATTTCCCATTTGTAGCCTACTTTCTTCATCACTGGACACTTTTGAGAAAAGCTGAAGTACTCACTGTGAAGACGTTCATAGACAACTGAGACTTAAAAGAACCTAAACTCCCGTTGTTGACATAAACTGTTGCCACTCTGGAAGAAGCAGAGGGTTTAGTAAAGACGCTGCAAGTCAAGGGTCAGAATGCACAGGCTCCATGAAATCTACACCTGCTGGACTTGACATCAGTGTAACGGGGTCTACCTTTGGCTAAACACGGCATTGTTGACCAGATAAGCCGCTTTATAAGTGCAACTGAACGTGTAGTTGACAGGCTGGTTCCGGACAGTGAGAGAGGAGTCGTTGGATACAATTGAGTTGTAGAATATGTACCGTGGGTCTTTGCCTCCTACATACTAAAAGGAAGGTAGATACATTTTAGCGCTATTTTGAATGAAATAACAATTCGAATTTATCAAACCAATCAAACATCTCACCTCAGACATGGTGCCGCAGTATGAGTGATTCTTAGGAGTGAGGTCTGGGATGGTAAAACGATAGAAGCCCGGAGTGTTAATTCCAGTGTAGCACACGCCGCCCAGGGACAGTTGACTAATCTCCCATCCATATGGACATTCTGGCACATTTGCAATGATGGCATTGGGAAAACATGACACCATCACGTAATCTGAAACAGATGACAAATTGGTCTGTCAGGCTTATCTAGCCGATTAAATCATGCTAACCACAAATACACGGCCCTTTGATCCACACTGAGAGGAAATGTTTCAAATTTGATGCTTATTTTTCATTTACCAGCTTTCTGAGGTGCACAGGCCCACGTCATGGGGAGGAGAATCAAGAGAACACCAACAGCTGCCATTTCCTAACGCTGGACAAAGAGAATTGCACTGTTACATTTACATAAAATATCTTTAGACATGATACAAGTTCACTCATGACTCATTTTCTGATCATTTTCAAGGCAAAGGCACCATAATATTTGAATTATACTTAATATTTGTACCATACCAATGCAGAGTCCAGAAGAAGTGTTGGCTCAGGTCTCTAGCAGAAGGTTTGCATGGTTCCTGTGTGGTTCTTCTGCAGTTAAATGATGATAAATCCTAAAAGCAGAGTTCATTGAAGACAGCACAAAAGCTGCTTTATAGGTCCACAGGTAGGCAGTAACCCCCCTTGCTTCTTTGGTCAGCCAGTCTGGTGAGGCCTTTTGGTGATAGCATTGTGAAGCAAAGCACAAAAGCTCTCTGTCCTGGCCAGACATTGACTTTTAAATGATCAACGTCTCAAGGGGAAGACCATTCTCAGCCATCTCCCAGTAATGTTTCAGCCCTTTACATGCATTTCTGATATAAACTTGGTGGTCTCATGGTTTCATTCTCACCTGCAACTTTTGGGTTCTACTCAAAAATCTAATAGAAATGGGCATCTTTTTAGGGAGTTTGAAAAGCTTCCAATTTAGACTCACTCCAGGTTATGTAATACTTAGTGGATTGTCATTAGTAGTTATCTAATGCACCCAGTCGTGCCAGACGCCTCTTAATGAAACACAGTGTCATTAAGGTCAGTCTCATTGTGCTAAGCCAAAACAGATCCAAGAGTAATACAGCTGTGCACAATCTTCATGCTCTTTATCTTGAGGGAAAGGACTCGCTAAAGGAATCATTAACCCTTAAATGCATGAATGTTTTGGTAATCATTATTACATATTCGGGTCTTTAGCGACCCGGATCTATATCTAACATGGATGGATCTCTACCTGTTGCGATAATATAAAACTCTCCTGATATTAGAGTAATTATTACAGAAGAACTTAATTAAACCTTTTTGAGCTTGGAAAGGTTCAGTTTGAGCAGATGTTTTATACCATTGCATCTGGCTCATAATTGTGATCTTTCTTGAAACTATCATTTTCAACATCTTCAAAATCAATATTTTGATCGCTGACAGCTTTTTCACCAGATCCACCATCACGTGACAGTGACACTAATATTTGATTGTGTTCAGTATACTCGGTCTGCAGTAAATCACTGAGCCATTTCAAGTTTTTCTGATGATACTTCCTATTCTTTTGTTTTTTGCCTGCGGTGACAATGAGTGAAACGTCACTTCATCATTGTGTATCAGACATTGTCATCTTGTGGAATAAAGGTGAATTGCACTTATTCAGTCATCAAAGATTCAATTATTGTTGTGCAGAAAAAATATACTTACACTGTTACACACCTTGGGTCGTTAACTTTGCGACCCTATACAATTTTTACCAAAAAAAATGAATGGGAAAACAGGAATTATTTTATTTTTTATTTTTTTCCCTTGTTATATTTAATGAATTGATTGAAGAATACTAAGAAGGTTGATGTCTAACTTTAAAAAATGAATGAGGAGGGGTAGTGAATGACGTCCCGGGTCACTAAAGACCTGAGGTATGCATTTTAGGGTTAAGATTCCAAGAAAGTTCCAAATGTCAAGAATGGAACATTTTCTTTTTGTAGAGTGCAAAATAGAAGCAAAATGTCATAACAACAACGAAACTTTGTAGTATAGACAGCCCCAACCCTTTTCAGGAAGTTACAATGCAGTGTAGGTCAGGAAACAAGCTTTTTCCGGAACCACATGAGTCAGATGGTGGCAAGAGCACTTAGATTCGCGATATACCACCCAAGTTGTCACCTATATGAACTGGTACTGTCACACTCCACGAAAACATCACACTGGGGAACAAGCACACAAAGGGCCTTTAAGATTTCCGTGATCAAACATACGAGAAAGAATGTATGGATGGGGCCCATATAGATCAAGATGGCCTCTGGATAAGGTAAGAAGCCTGAAGACAAGCACACAAAATCTGATAGTCAAAGGATGTGCCATTCACAGAGATTGTGTTTCAGCCTCTAAGGAAAGCAGGGCACTTAGAGAAGCAGCATTTATCCACAGACAGTGTGTCTCCTTCAATTTTAGGACTGGAGAGTATCCCCGTTTAGCCTTTCTTCATGTGTATGAATCACGATTCTCACGGATACAGGGTCAGCCAGTTTAGTTTGATCGCAGTGATGTCAAAAGGTTTAACACAATTAAAACTTAATCTCTGTGTGGCTGACAGATGTGTTTCAAACCCCATGAGGCACAGTGTTTAATTATAAAGAACAAAATTATGGCTCATTGTGCTCTGCTCTATTTTAATATTAATAATACTTGTATTATTTTATACAATGACCAAAACTTGTTTTGAACTAAAAATATAATTCAAACAACAATTTATATGTATCTGTTAAGCAAAGTTGTAAAAAAATATTATGAATTGCTCTGAGAGAATATATCTAGAATATTTGATTTAAGGATGTTTAGAAAAAAATAAACATTCTTATAACAGCACTATGTAAAATAATAAGAATTATATGGAATACTATAGTGAATATATCTTATATTTTTTCTTGCCAACTTATTTATTTATTTGTACTTTTTACTAATTATCTTACATAGGCCTAGTTATGGTTATTAAGGTTATTCATTTCATTTATCTTGGTGGTTTCTTTTTTTTTTTACTGAAAAAGAGCATATTAGGCCTTGATCATAACCAACTATTTTTTAATTTTAGAAAAAAAATAAATAAAATTTATCAATAACTGTTTTTATAAGATCAAAACATACACAGAGACAAAATTAGCAAATTACAACTGCTAATGTAAAACGATCAGGTGCAGATAGCAAAGGAACAGATATCCCACGTGATAAAATTATAGAACAGGCTACTTTCTCTTGTGGTCATTACCATGTCAATGAAAGCGACCACTGGGATACATTAGAGTGCAATGCCTGAGAGGAAACTATGGCAGATGCAAATCAACTCTGAGGCCCAGAGCCCAGGGACAGCTAGCGTTACAGCTGACTATGAAGAGCCTTCCAGGTGTTCAAGCTGTTCAGGTATCCCGAGACTTCATTGTATTACGTAATATCGGGTGAAGCAATGTTAAATATTTGTGCTATCTTTCATTCATTGTGAGGCTTCAAGAGACGATCACCTGCAAGGCACTCATTCTTGATGGCCTTTCATCGTGGCCTTTAGAGCAATGCAAATTGCTGTAGCCCCATTTGCAGAGGCACTTTCATCTACTCTCTGTCCCAAGAACTACTTCACTTAAAAATACCAAAAACAATTTTAACCAGAAACAAAAGTAGTGTTTGCTATTGGTCATAGGGATCGGGATTTGAATAAACTATTAAACTTTGGTGCTTAATTATTTACATTGAATGAGTTACCCAAATCATCAGAATATATAGGGGTTGGCTCTAAATTTGAACAAATAGGTAACCACCTTGAAAAGGTTCTTAACAGGAAGCCCACCAGGTGGCATCAGTAAACTACCACGAAGGCTTTAAGATGACTTTAAACAGACAGTACACCCAAAAATGAAAATTCTTTCATAATTTGCTCACCTTCAAATTGTTCTAAACCTGTATGAGTCCAAAAATAAAATATTTTGAAGAGTGTGGGTAACCAAACAGTTGCTGGTCCCCATTGACTTTCATTCAAATAAATTCTATGGAAGTTAGTGGAGACCGGGAACGGTTACCAACATTCTTCAAAATATCCTTTGTGTTCAACAGAACAAAAAACTCATACTTGAGGGTGAGTAAATTATGACAGAATGTTTATTTTTGGGTAAACTATCCCTTTAAAATGAAACAAGCATTAAAAAAAACTGTAAGGAAGCCTAATTTTTAAAGTGTGATTTCTAGACCTGGAAAAGTCACGTATAAATAATTATAACTCCATGCATGGGCATTTATATAATACAAATATTTTATTGGGTAGGAATTGTGAGTAAAAAATATTTGAAAAAAAAAGTGACTCCTGTCCTATTCTTCACAGTCAAAAGTCAAAAGAGGCTAGATAAATATCTATATTCTGGTTGATAGATATGACTTGGACCTCTTTAAGTCTAAGGGATTTTAATTTGATAAAAGTCCTTGGTATTTGTAAGAGAGACTTCCACATGGGATATTTATTGTCCAGTGACAAGAAGTTGTCCTTGAAACCCAAACTCTTTTCCAAAGAATAAGTGTTGGTATACACACTAGCATAATTAAAGAGGAACGTGTCCAGAATATATATCCAAATGTTCTTGTTCCTTTGAGAATACACAATTAAGACCCAGCAGGATGTCTGGACAAGACTTAAAAAGACTGCGAGACATCAACACTGAATTCAGATTAGTAAGGTGAATTTCATGCAAATAGTTTTCTTTAGAAGTTCTACCATGGAGCTTAATCGTTATCTAAAGATCAAGTATAGGCTATACAAGGTTTAATTTAATGTGCAGCAATCATCTGCTAGATGGAATAATCCACACTAAAGCATTATTTTTTAAAGGGGACCTATTATGCCCCTTTTTACAAGATGTAATATAAGTCTCAGGCATCCCAAAAATGTGTTTTTGAAGTTTCAGCTCAACAGATCATTTATTATACCATGTTGTAAATGCCCATTTTGAGTGGAAGGAAAAACTTGCCGTTTTCGTGCATGTATCTTTAAAAGTGCTCTAAGCGATGTCACACGTTTTTTAGGCCAAAACATTTTTTGTCACAACCAGCAAACATCTCCTCACTATCCGCTAGCTGCCTGTCCCCTGAACACACTGTAAAAAAACGCGGTCTCTGTAGACAGCCCAGGCTCCACAAACGGCAAGGAAAACAAACTGGCCCAACCTGCACCACGAAACATAACAAACAGCGTTCCAGCCAATAACCGACAAGAATGATTTGGGGGTGGGGGTTAGTGCGCGTGCACATGAAGGGGGGTGTGGGGAGTGGAGGAGAGAGAAGCATGAAGAGGGAAGTTAGCTAGAGGAGAGATGTCCTAACAACAACTAACGTTAAAATTGAATATTCTTGAGAATTTTGATATGGATGACACACGACCAAAGAGACGACGTTCCGATGAACAAATAACAAAGAATAGGGAAAAGGAGAAGGAACGCGAAGTCCCGAATTTACATTGGAAAAGCGTTCAAAAGGTAGCGAGAACTCCGCCGCAGAAGGGCTTCCAATCCGACATTCAGGTGGCTCTGTTTTTGCTGGACAGGGGGCTAAATCCAGTTCATGACTGTTTCAAGAAGCACGGAGGGGGAGGGGGAGGGGGAGGGGGAGGGGGAGGGGAGGTCAAGCTAGCCTCCGTTTTGTTTGACAATACTTCGAACATCAACAAGAAGTGAAGTCACCCAAAATCGCTTAGAGCACCTTTAAATGCAAATGAGCTTCTGCTCCCCACCCCGCTTTCCAGAAGAGGGCGGACCCTGTACAGCTTGTGCCTCCCATACTCTGCCAAAAACTAAAACATCTGTTTAGTTTTGACTATCATCTCTATTGTGATAACGCTCATGTGACTTTCCAGTTCTTCGTCATCATGAAAGTTTATTATCTGCGTGTGTTTTAAAGCCATATCAGTCTAAACTTCTGATGGTTTTCTGAGCGCACACATCCGAATCACGCGCACAGAGAGCTGGATGTCAGACGGCGCATCCCATGAGTATTAAACTAAGATCTTATTACGCTTAAACTGTCAAACACACACAAGATTATGTCAAAAACACACAAAGTTCACATTAACTTTGTTGGTTATGTCTGTGAGCGTATACAGTAGGGAAAGAAATCGCATATGTCAGTTAACTACCTGGCAAGATCCTTGATTAGTTTACTGGGTTTCGTTGTTGGAGAACGACATTCTTGCCCGCCAGCCAGTACTTGTGACGTCATGTGCAAAGTATGAATAGCTCTGTGTGTGTATTAAAGTGAAAGCAGCGTATACATTACCTACTGCTATATGTGCTGTTAATATGAATCAAACAACAAAAGAAAAACAGAAAATCACTTACTGCTCTTGATTGAATAGCCTAACTTTTGCAGCTTTAATAAGAATACATTTCTTACTTGAATGCTGGTGTTAAATGCTCTGGCGAGGAGATAAACATAGCGGACTGTGTACAACTGTGTACAACATAGCGGGCAGGGTCTATGCTAACAGTCGTGGGCGGGGCCTAAGCATTTTGTGACGTCACATATGGTAGAATCAAGGCAAATGGCTTGTTCTGAGACACTGCTTGCTTATGATTTATGGGGATTAAAAAAGAGGTGTGGGTGGATTTTTACCATTATAGAGTGGTTGTACACACACTGCTGACACACATTCGTTCAAAACACTGATCTATATAATGACTGGGTAGCTCATGACATCATAAACAGTGAAGCCACGAGCCGCCATATTGGTATTCCCTTGTGAGCTCATGCATTCTATTGGCCCTGTACCAAATGGCACACTTCATATGCACTTTCGGTCTTGTGGACTTACAATGGCTGCCGCGTGCACGTGTCCGTTAAGTCCGTGAGACCATAGGGTGTCCCATTTGTCATTTTAGGCCTCAGAGGGTTGCTCGCGAGCGCCCCCTTTGCGGTCGATATGCGCCCTCGATGCGCACTTTTGCCAAGTCCGCAGCAGACTACTTCCCGACAGTCAAAGCGGCATGACGTCACGAAAGTGCGGACTCGTAGGAAGACCACGAGTGCTTAGGGTACCATTTGGGACAGGGCCATTGAATCAATAGGAAATTTTATGATTTGAGAAAGTCTACCTGTACATTCTTGCAACGCAAACATCTAAGCATTTAAATGGGTATTTGTTTAAAGTCGGACATTTTTCCTGCTTATTAAAAATTGCCATTTAACAGTCATTATATAGATCAGTGGTTCAAACACCATGTGTATTTTGCATAATAGGTCCCCTTTAAAAAAATAATGATGTGCACAGATAAATAATTTATAGGCTAATAAACACCGCAATATTCCATAAAAACATATCCATATCGATTTTGATTTCATGGTGATTTAAAAAAAAATAGTATCACAACCTCATTAGCTGTGTCTTAACTTTTCAAACCTTCTATCTAACTGCGACCCTTAGCGGCTCTATGAAGAATTACACCACTGCCATGACAGTGTAGGGCAGGCGGAATAAACTCAGCTGTCATGATCTCAGTGTAGTGCTGCCTGCCGGTTGGTAGTGGGCAGTTTCAAGGACGACAGCAGGTTCACGGTACGCTAAAGAGGGCAATTTCAACAGCGATGGCGCATCAAAGGCATATTCTTGAGGTAAAACTTTGCTCTTTACATACCACGCTTTGTCTTTGGATTTCGCTCAGTTTAATGCTCAATGAATGAGGGTGGGCGCAGGGGTAGTTAGCAAGCTAGCATCAGGGAAAGGGGTTGCTCACTGAGTAAACCGATGCAGCGAACACCGGCAAAACCACATAACTTTAAATCCAGATGAAAATATATGAGGATTTGGTGTTGATCGCATACGTAACAGAAAGCATTGTGTATCTTAAATAAATTTCACATAAAAATCCCCAACAACTGCTTTAATTAAAGCACACTGTAAACCGATGCAGTGGTTGGATATGCAGATTGCACTGCTTTCAGGATGAAACGCCCTGACGGTGCAGCATGCGCTCAAGCGATCAGATTATTGTTGGCAATTTGCTCGAGCTCAATGTGGTTTGACAAAGACTCAGTCAAAGATGGTCAGGCTAGCATGCAGCTACAGTAGCGCGAGTCTTGACCGCAGGATCGCAGGCGCGCGCATTCCTTTTAAAGGTGCGAATAGGGTTTAAAACAGGCCTTGAAACTCTTACAAATTAATTATTTTTTAAACATGATCATCGAAAGGCGCTTAACCTTCAGAAGCTGTTAATGGTCAACCTCAGGAGGTCAAACTAAATATTATATTGAGCTGTTTTATCTATTTATTTTGAATAGGGTTTGCCATTTTATGTTTAAAATGATATGTATTTATTTTATATGTCGATAAAATGCATACAACTGAAAAATTAAATAAAATCAAAATGGTAACAAAGCTTAAATTAAAGTGCTTAGACTAATGAAACCTGAACAAAATGATTTGTAG
Organism: Squalius cephalus; assembly: GCF_949319135.1. Classification (NCBI taxonomy): domain Eukaryota; kingdom Metazoa; phylum Chordata; class Actinopteri; order Cypriniformes; family Leuciscidae; genus Squalius; species Squalius cephalus. Next base: position 26,272,372 of record NC_137140.1, read on the forward strand.
TTAGTGGGTCAGGTCAAAATCACAATTTAGATTGCTAATAGTTTATTAAACTTATCTGTCAGATGTCATAACATAACATAACATAACAGATGTCATAACATCATGACATTGTCCCTCTAATGTCACCACACTCCAAGGTCTTGCATATTGACACTGGACCGTTATATTGACATTTGGTCTTCCCAGTCTTTTAATTGATTACTTTTTTATGAGCTGGTACAAGACTATAAATACAGTTTATTTCCTCCATGGAGCATTCATTTGAAATGTGATGTGTAAAGTCCCTCCCATGAAAGGATTCAGGACACGTATAACTAAAAAAGCTAAATAACAATTTAGTGGCATATTATGTAAGTATGGTTATTGTTTACTAATTTAAATAAATTACATTTAATTAGTTTAACCCAGTTTAATTAGGGTTAAACTATTGGAGATAATTTCCTTCCTTAAAGGAATAGTTCACTTCAAAATGAAAATTCTGTCATCATTTACTCAACCAGACAGTTGATGGACCCCATTGACTTCCATAATATAGGGATACATTATGGGATACATTAACTGTCTAGTTACCGACATTCTTCAAAATATCTGCTTTTGTGTTCAGCAGAACAGAAGAAATAAATTCATACAGGTTTGAAACAACTTGTGGGTGAGTAAATGATGACAGAATTTTAATTTTTTAGTGAACTAATCCTTTAAATTGATATATTATTTTGTTTAACTTCAAGTCGGCATGAGATAAATTCATCCATTTGTTTTATAAATGCATGATATGGGTCTTATTGTGAACAATCCATGCAAATGTTAATTTTTATTTTATTTTTTAAATTACTTCATAATGTTAAATCAGTCATGACTGTTTAAAAGTCATAATCCTCTGGTAAAAACACCAGACTTCTCTCTGTTGACTTACGGAACAATAAGGAAGGTATTTTTCTGTAATAGCTGATCCTTCCTGCTTGTTATTAAATTCTAGTCTTTTTGACTACAGATTGACAGATTAATATTTCGTAAGCTTCCGAATTATATAGGTTTTCACGGAGTATGTTGTTATGATTCAAATGATTTCAATACAATGTTTGATTATCATTGCCTTGTTCAGACGAACAGATTGCGAGACAGATTAACCCACTGGCCCGCATTGCTGGTGGATTTACTCATTAAATTCAATTATGTTTGAAAGCTAGTGGCAGCTACTCTGGCTTACAGGACCATTGACATGGAGAGTGTGTGTTTGTTGACAGTTAGGTGCCCAATTTTTTTACTCCATCACCAAACTTTACAAGAAAATGCTCTAATCTATATGGAAAACAAGCTGCATTGCTCAAATTTGCCACATAGTAGATGACCTTAGATGTTGTGAAGCCAGTAAGGACTGCTTTAAACATTTTGTAGATCAAACAGGATTTTTCCAGACGGGGCCCATTCAGCAACTTTTTTTTAAGTTTCGCAGCCAATCGAGGGCTATTTTTCACTTTGTGTCTCTGAACAGGTCTCCTTTCTGCGAGCTTTGACATCTTGCCAGGCTCTCTCAGAAAAACGCGGTCTTCTCTTCTCCTTTTATTCAGTGTTCTGGTCGCCTATTGGTGTGGTTCACATCAGACAATGCAGGCAGGGCTTCCAGGGTTCAATGAACTCTCGTTTAGCAGCTGCGGTGTGGCTCGCTGTGCACTCTCTCTCTCTCTCTCTCTCTCTCTCTCTCTCTCTCTCTCTCTCTCTCTCTCTCTCTCTCTCTCTCTCTCTGTTTTCTCCCCAGGCCCGTTCAGCATGTGCTCTGCGTCTTGCTTGGGGTTGTTATTCATTGTGGAAGAGAGATTATCCCATCTTTCCCCCCTTTCCTCTTGCCAGCTTGGTTTGCTCCAGTCATTCATTCAAAGACCCACTCATCTGATGACCCACTTCTACCTTAATGAGAGCATGTGATTGAGTGATGTTAATTACATTACAGTCAGTGAAGAACTGGGCAAATGTGATTAATGTATACTATGATTTGCCTTTTTAACACTTACTTAGTTTTCAAGCAGTTCGGAACCAATTTTGTGGTTCATTCACATGTTTTAGAGGGGGTTATCTTTAATGTACAGATGAGATGCACAATATATACATTTCATATTGGTTATTGATTGATATTAAGTTTATTGGTAACCGTCTATATTGGATATTTAATTGTGCATGGCATTGCACCATTTTTACATTCAGATTACTTTGCCGTCATCTAATTCTCACTTAAAATTAATCTTTAAAAACACTAGTAATTTACTAAAGCTGTTAAATCTTATCTTTAGCAAATCTCAAAATGAAAATCAATTTTTCATTTAGTAGCCTACATTACAATGTTGTGATGCCTAAATTCCCTTGTATCACTTAAAACAATTTATTTAAATTATTAGTGTTTTATTTTTAATTTAATATTAACCATTTATTGATTTTCAGCAATAACATTAAAATAATTGACTTACTGATATCTGTCCAAATTTTTGCTATTGTGATGGGCTCTTTTGATTTGGGCCAAGCAAACATGCAGCTAAAAACATCTAGAAACCATATGGCAAACACGTGTAACACCTAGGCCTATGCATTGCAACTGCAAGTTTTATGACGTGTAATGAAATGTGAAAATTTAGTTGTAAATTTGATCCAATACCTCATTGAGATCTGCATGTATTCATAATGAGCATGCATAGCATTGCTATTGTAGCCATTGCTGTTTTGACCCATTGCATTACAACAATAATCAAAACAAAACAAACCCTTAATCCCATTCTTTACGCATGACGCACAAGAGAATCAAGAAAAACATGCCAGTGCCTCTGTGTTCGACCAATGGACTAAACGGTCCCGCTGTGGCTTCTGTAATGCCCTTGTTAGCTGCTGATGGGGTGTTTTTGAAGAAGTGCAGTCACTGGGGAAATAAGAAGAACCCATAATAATAGAGACAACTGTAAACTGTGTGGAGGAAGTGAAACTCAGCACCTTTGAAGATCATGCCATTTTTTGACGATTGATGCACTTCCTCCACATGCCAGTACCAAATGTTGATTGCAAAGATTACCATATGAGAGGTTCAAATAGTTTTTAGTCCATTTGTTATGAGTGAGATGTTTCTTGATGCACTGAACATGTGCAGATATCACATGTGTTTTTTTTAAAGGGTACATTCTGCACCCGTAAGTTGGCACAAGCTTTTTTTTTCCACAGCTCGTCTTCCATAAATAAGCACCGTTCCAGTTTACCTCTGACCTGGACAGCTGCTATATTGTATGCTTCAACAGCCCAATTTTTTATTACCTGTTTTTCCACAGGCGGGAGGCCGTAGCCCTTTAACATGACACTGGAAAGTGGACTCTCTTATCCACTGGTTAACAAACCAACCGATAAGAACAGATGTATATAGCAGCGGGTCACCCAGGACGTTATGATAGAGATGCAGAGGTAATAAGAGTGGATGTGTCCTCATCGCACGTGTGCTCTCTGTTTGGCAACCATGAGGTTATTTCAGCTGAGGTGTCTCATGTGCTTTGAGCTGTTGTCAACACTGTCGGTTTTCTTTACCCCTGGGCGGTGAAGCATGAAGGCTGAGCCATGATGAATTTGTCAGCAATCAAACTTTGCTTGTCTTGCCTTTCTTCCTCAAATCTTTGTCAAAATGATCAGCTCACCTGAAACCACCTCAGCAGGTTTGGTGAGCCTTATTTGTTCGCTGTGATTGGGTGGAAAGGATCATTCGACATTCCTGTTATTCAACTGCAGCTGAGCTGGAGGTTGCATGCAGAATAGATGCCACAATGGTCTCGCATTCTGTCTTTCTGTGGAATATTTTGCCGGCTGCAGGAATCTATTGTGAAAAGCTGTAATCAGAGCTCGCCTGTGCTATGACCTACAGCACAGAGGGCGGCAATGGACTGCCTCTCATTCTCTGTTTTTCTTTCCCTCCTACAGTTTTGTTGTTGATGTTTGGCTTGAAGAGACGGGATGGATGTCCGCATGGTTCTGGGGGGTCCAGATAACATTCTACTGGCCAATAATCCCGACGCAGGAAGTGGCTGTCTGAAGCATCCCTGTGAGGACCAGGTAAGCATGGAGAAAACTAGCGCATACCAAGGCAAGAATTACTAGCCATGTTTCCATTCAAAAGTTTAAGGGTTGCGAAATCCAAATAGAAAAAGGTGGAAGGGAATATAGCTGTAGTGTTATTTCTTTTATGTATATATTCTTGCAGCGTTTATTAATCTAGCTTTATGTTTATATCTGCTTTTATGAATAAATGGTTTTATGTTGTATAAATTAGCATTAGTTAATAATTGAATATGAACTAACATGAATCAACAATGAACAATGGTATATTTATAAATTAACGTTAATCTATTATATAGAGAATAAATGCTGTAAAATAATCCTTGTTAGTAGAGGTGGGAATTGGCAAAAATGTGACGATTCGATAGTATTGCAATATTTGGGCCACGATTCAATATTATTGCGATTCTTAACATATTGCGATACAGCAAGTATTGCAATTCGATTCTGCGAAATATTGCGATTCATGTCCCCCATATTATTCAAAGGCATTACAAAAAATTTGGAAAATAAGACTGCTCAACTCACTTCAAATGTCACATTTAATTCTGTGAACATTATCTTCTACGTAATTATTAGGACGTAATTATTCTCTGAATAGGAGACTTCTCACATGAATGGTGAGCTCCCAGCACATAACTTAAAATTATTTAAATACAATAGAGTAACATAAAGCAGACATAATAGAGTAACAGAAACCTGAGAATAATCATAAATAAGAGCAACTTAGAGCTTCAATCAAATTGAGAATAATAAACAAAAATGTGTACTGCTAGAGTCCAGTCCAGTTAGCTGCAAGGTCATCAACCAAAATTCATTTGGGAATATACTATTTGCTTTTAGATGAAAACCGAAATTTACCCACACTTTTGATTTGAAAGAAGACGGACCGGCGTGTGCAACCGGTTGTGATGGTGTAGCCATTTTCATTTGAATTTGCTGTTGAATGCACGACAACAAAGCACCGCAACAAGCGCCACCTTGTGAATGTAATACGCAAATGTAAATTATCAGAGTAAACTCTGAGAAAACCAATGGAGAAAACCAGAAAGTAAAACAGATCATTTTATAATTAAATATTGCAATACTTTGCTTGCGCTACTGTATCGAAATATCGCGATACTGAACAGAATCGTTTCCCCCCCCCCCCCACTACTTGTTAGTTCATAATGCTAATGCACCTAATGCATTAACTAATGTAAACAAATTGTAAAGCATTACCATTTACTAAGAATAACTTCTAGTTGTACCACTGATCTTACGTACCATTAACACTGTATTTCTCATGTAGGACAGAAGCTCCAGCCCGTCTTTCCTTCATTCTGTGTCCACCACGTGGAAGGAGGGTCTGCTGAACAGAAAGAGACCATTTGTTGGAAGATGCTGTCACTCGTGCACACCCCAGAGTCAGGTTAGCTTGTTGAAGCTTTTGGCATATTCACCAAATGCACATTTATGTTCTGCATGTTGACTTACTACATTTATGTGTTGCAGGAGAGGCTGTTCAATCCCAGCATTCCTTCTCTAGGGCTCCGTAATGTGATTTACATTAATGAAACGCACACAAGGTAAACATCAACCACTGTTTGCCATAGGCCTGATGGCTCTGAATGCTAGAGATGAGTGCGATTGCAATTTTCTTGGCCGATTCCAATGTACGAATTTTTTTGTAAGTGTGACCTGCTGATACCGATTTTTGCCAATTTCGATTTTCTTTCAAAGAACTATAATTGACAGCATATACAAACAAAAAACAACTTTTCGTAAATGCTAAATTTTATTTTCATTGATAACAAGTAAAAAGACAGTAGAAAAATAAGAACAAATACATTTCAAACAACAGCACAAATAAATGCTATAGAATAAAGAGAGATATGAAATAAACACGGCTTTTAAGTTTTTCAGGTGGTGATAGTATATTTAGGTAAGAAATACTACAGAAATTAAAGTAATCAAATGTAAAATAACTCTGGATAGTCTTCATTGTACAAATTAAAAACAGATTAACCCTTACAATTAGTTATACAAGTTATTCAGTCAAGAGCAGAGAGTGATTTTGTCTTTTGTTCTTTTATTAACATGACAGAGAGAAGCAGGAATATTAGGCTGCTGTCACTTTAAGAATTTATTCACGGATCCAATATACCGTTACACAACTTGCATTATCTTTCTCAACTAATTAGGTTGCAAAACTGACTGTGCGAAACCTGCAGGAATTAGTCAAACCGGAGTGAATGAGACAAGTGAGTGAAAGCGGGTGTGCGTCACTTCGCCGTCTGAGAGAAGAGAGCGAGAACGCACAGCTGATGTTATTGCCTGTGTTGCCGGAAAAGACCGTGAGACTGACCGGCTGGTCACCGGTCCGGGTCGGTCATGTGGAAAATCGTCCAATTCCGGTCCCTGACCGGTCGAACGGTGCATCTCTACTGAATACATGACCACTTCCCTCCTTGATCACTGGAATACACACTGCACATTGCTTAGTTATACACCTATCTGTTTAGTATAATTCATTAACATAGTTTAGTTTATGATGCGTCATTAATACCATAGTTGGTCAGATGTAGTTTTCCAGCAAACAACCCGCCCTGTGTTTACATTCAAGCGTCAAATGGAAGGTTGTAGGTCTCTGTGAGGAGTGGAAAGTCAGGAAATAAATTATTAACACTGTTTGTCAGGCGATATTTTGTACCTAGATCACATGACAGGGACCAAACGTGGTCTGAGCTGGTACTGCCAATCATGGGAGGAAATGGACAGTCCGTAATACTGCAGGAATAATTTAATATTGTCTATCAGCAGTTATTGAAATTAAATGAATGGTTCTCCCAAACAGCTCAAATATCACACAACAAAACTTCATAAAGAACTACTAAAAAAGGATCTATTTTCATGTTCTACGGAAGGAACGACATTTTTTGTGTGAACTATTCTTTTATTGACCATGTCAATGATCAAGTCTATTAGATTCTTCAAGGCCTTAAGGGATAGTTCACTTTGAAATTAAATTTTGGTATGTTTTAGCTTACCTCAAGGGCATCCAAGATGTAGGTGTCTTTTTTTCCGCAGTAGTTTCAATTTTGATATTTTTAGGTCAAACCGTTCTTGTCTCTCAGTCAGATAATGCAGGTCTATGGTCACTGTCTCAAAGAGCATGAACAGAGTCCAAATTAAAACAACTCCCCATCGTCCAAATTAAACAATTCCCCATCGTAAGTACACATTGATGGCCTAAGACACGAAACGAGCGGTTTGTGTGAGAAAACGAACAGTATTTATATCGTTTTTACCTTTTGTACACAGCCACGTCCAAGTGATCTGAGGGCGTGGGCGCTTCCTATTGTGTGACGTGTGCACAGACTGGTGCATAGATATATACAATAGATGTCGCCTCGTTCCAATGAACTGCCGTAGCCAAGGCGGCATCTATTGTATATATCTATGCACCAGTCTGCACACGACACACACCAGGATGCGCTCGCGCCCTCAGATCACTTGGACGTGGCTGTGTACAAAAGGTAAAAACGATATAAATACTGTTAGTTTTCTCACACAAACCGCTCGTTTCGTGTCTTAGGCCATCAATGTGTACTTACGATGGGGAATTGTTTAATTTGGACGATGGGGAATTGTTTTAATTTGGACTCTGTTCATGCTCTTTGAGACAGTGACCATAGACCTGCATTATATGACTGACAGACAAGAACGGTTTGACCTAAAAATATCAAAATTGAAACTACTGCGGAAAAAAAGACACCTACATCTTGGATGCCCTTGAGGTAAGCTAAAACATACCAAAATTTAATTTCAAAGTGAACTATCCCTTTAATACTCTTATCCATAGACTACTATTTTGTATTTGTATAATGCAGGCACAGAGGTTGGCTTGCACGGAGGCTGAGTTATGTGCTGTTTGTCTTGGAGAGAGACGTCCGGAAGGACATGTTTGCTCGCAACGTGGTGGAGAACGTGCTTAACAACAGCAGGTACCAAGTGTTTATTAAAAAGCGAGGAGCAAATACAATGAAAAGGGCTGTTTCTAAGCAGCCGAAATGCATCTTATCATCCAGATTCACTGTAAGTGTAATTGCTATAGGCTGGAATGTGCTATCGTGGAGGTAGCGTCCGAGGGTGATGTCGATGCAGAGTCTGAAGTGGATCCCAAAGCTGTCAGTAAAGTTAAACGGAAGGCCAGAGGATTCCTGCAGGAAATGGTTGCCAACATCTCACCTGCCTTCATCAGGTGCAGCTTTCACGTAATGTTTAATGAGTGATAATGCTAAATGCAAATGTACAGTTTTTTTAAAATAACAATTTTATTAATGTTATAATGGAATTTAATATAATGTAATCAAATACCGTTCAAAATGTTAAATGTTTTTGAAAGAAGTTTCTTATGTCTTATCCAAGGCTACACTTTATTTGATCAAAAATCTATTGTGAAATATTATTAATATAACTGTTTTAATATATTTTAAAATATAATTTATTCCTGTGATGGCAGTCTGAATTTTTTAGCAGCCATTACTCCAGTATCCTTCAGAAATCATCCAGATCTTCACTCTTTCCTCTGTCTCTTTTAGATTAACAGGATGGGTGTTGTTGAAACTGTTTAATGGATTCTTCTGGAGCATTCAGATTCATAAAGGTCAGCTGGAGATGGTGAAGAAAGCATCATCTGAGGTCAGACATCAGCACAAACTTTTCCCGCTCAGCATTTCTTCTTATCTGCACTACCACACATACAGTAGAAACTCCCAAAACAGCCACAGATAAAACCATCAGTTGACAAATTTGCATATTACATCAAGATACACAGTTCAGTAGCAAACAGCAAGTCTATCCACCTCCTTTTTATGTATATTTAATATATTATAATGGCTGGACAATTACAAATGTTGTCTTGAAGTATAACCAACATTTTACTCTGTGCCTTCTAGTACAACGCTCCCCTGGTCTTCCTTCCTGTTCACAAGTCCCACATCGACTACCTGCTCATCACCTTCATTCTGTTCTGTCACAACATCAAAGCCCCTCACATCGCTGCTGGCAACAACCTCAGCATCCCCATTTTAAGGTACTAAGTCATAATGATTGTTTTTTCAACAATAGACAGTTAAACTGAAATGTGAATATGACGTGTGTATGGATTGTTCTCCCTCAGCACACTAATACGCAAACTTGGAGGATTCTTTATTCGTCGAAAACTGGATGAAACTTTAGACGGAAAGAAGGATGTGTTATACAGATCACTGTTACATGCAGTAAGTTCTCAGAAACGTCAAATCATCTTATTCGCATGTTGGTGTTAAAGGGATACTCCACTTTTTTTGGAAATAGGCTCATTTTACAACTCCCCCAGAGTTAAACAGTTGAGTTTTACCGTTTTCGAATCCATTCAGCCGAGTTTCTGATATTTAGAAGAATATCAGTAACCAGACAGTTTCTGGTCTCATTGACTTCCATAGTATATTTTTTTTCCTACTATGGAAGTCAATGAGACCAGAAACTGTCTGGTTACTGACATTCTTCTAAATATCAGAAACTCGGCTGAATGGATTCGAAAACGGTAAAACTCAACTGTTTAACTCTGGGTGAGTTGTAAAATGAGCCTATTTCCAAAAAAAGTGGAGTATCCCTTTAAGACCGTTGTTTCAAAGCAGATTCATAGAAAATTGTCCCTAAATGTCTTAACGCCCACAGGGAAAAGCCATAGCTGGCAATGGAAATCACCGAAGATTTTAGGTAGTGAAGGGGGAAAAAACCTTGAGAGATTGTCATGAGTATGTTTAGAGTCAGTAAGATATTTTTTAAATTTATTATTTTAAATAAACTCTGTTTAACTCTTTAACTTTTCTATTCATCAAAGAATCCTGAAAAACTTAAATGTGTCACGGTTTCCACAAAAATATGACATAGGCTCATATCAGCACCAAATTAGACTGATTTCTGAAGCATCATGTGACACTGAAGACTGAAGTAATGATGCTGAAAATTCAGCTTTGCCATTACATGAATACATAATTTCAAATATATTAAAATAAGCAAATGGATATTTTAAATTGAATAATATTTTACAATAGTACTGTTTTTGTATTTTTTTTAACCAAATGAATGCAGCCATGGTTCGCATAAGAGACCATTTAAATTGTTACTAACCCTAAAAAAAAAAAAAAAAGCCTAAGAAAAAGCCTATACTACTTGTATATTATACTGTATATATCATATATAACCCAGTACTTATTTACTGAATATTAATCTCTGGTACTTTCTAAGAGAAAATTCCTTAGTGTCTCGGTTTGTCTTTTTAAAAAAAGCAGTTGTCTGCTTGTGGTTCTTATTTGTAAAAAGCTGTAGGATATTATCTTGTGAGCGATGGGAAACCGGAGCAGCTGTAAAAAGGTCTGCTCCAGTGCTTAAGTTAAAATGACACAGGGACTGTCATTGCAGTGACTGTGGAAAGGCTTGTGATTTCGAGGTGACTGTCACAGGATGCTGATGGATTACTCATGCATTATTCATGCTGTCTCCTGTTGTGCACCACGTTACCACAATGGACTGCTTTAATTACAGGGAATTTGGAAAGAAAGGGTCATGGATCTTAGAGATTGTAATAGTCTTTGGAGATATTTAATGCATCAACATTTATTGTTGTGTGGATCATTCTTCTGTTTCCCACTCATTTTCAGTACACAGAGGAATTGTTGCGGCAGCAGCAGTTTCTGGAGGTGTATTTAGAGGGCACGCGCTCTCGCAGCGGGAAGCCGTCTCCAGCACGTGCCGGCATGCTCTCCATCGTGGTTGACACACTCTGTGTCAGCAGCATCCCTGATGTTCTGATTGTGCCTGTTGGTATCTCATATGACCGCATTATTGAGGGAAACTACAACAGCGAGCAGCTGGTAGGGATCACTGTAGTTAAATTCTCCTTTTAGTTAACAAATATTGGTTAGTTTTTTTTTTTTTTGTACCATCAACACCTTCCTCTCTTTGTTTTATAGAATACCAACTACTGTACATTTAAGACTATATGTAAATGTAATTTAAAAAGTAAACTGTGTCGTATTTGAATTAAGAGCTATGGCAGAAGCCAAGATTTTCAGTGAATGTTGTCTTTATTTAAAAAATCTGTTAGTCTATCCATCTAACAAATGGTTGTTGTTATTAAAATTTGTAAAATACAAAGGGGGGGAGCATATTTATAAATATAAAAAATATTTTTAGGATTATTTTTAATTTAGTGTTCAAAGTTAAAGCTGCAGTCTGTAATTTTTTTTGGTTAAAAATGATCCAAAATAAATTGAGCAAGTACATAACCAGCCAGTGTTCAAAACTATTTACTTGCCTTAGCTTGATAAAAAAACGGTAAGCTTGGAATAATGTTTTTAATTCCAGTGGTACTGGTGGATTTCCACGGGAAATTCAAGCATGTCTTTGCGTCATTACATCACATCTGTACACATAAAGAAGGAGTCTCGGCTAGTAGGCTATATTGCGTGTGAGGATGTTGGAGGTGGAGATTTATAGCCTTTTCTCACAGCACTATAACAGATATAATTAAACGTATCAATTTGATGGCGGATCCAGAAAGGTTCAAACGACAATCACCAGTGACATCTAGAGATTCACCCGTTGTAAAATGCAAAAGACTTCGGACTTCGGAGTGACTACAGAAAAAAAGAGACTACAACCAGGCCCATGCGAAAACAAAGATGAATATCGGAAGGAATGAAGTCAAGCAATGCTGATGTTGTTAACATTAACAATTTGAGAACAAAGTATAATTTGCGCAGTTTGACGTGATATGATAAGCGATCGTTAGATTTAATCAGCTCAATTTACTGCAATGTTTTTTTCCCCTTAGTTGGTCAGAACAAAAGTGGATGTTACTTCTTCAGATGACATTTTCCGGTGAAAATTCTTATGTTGGTCATACTTCCAAAAGTAGAATCTGTGATTCCGAATGACAGTATCCACACCGGCGCGGTGACTGACAGCCACACATTCTCCTCAAAACATTAATTAATCTGCGCTGTGCCATGCCGAGGCACAACCCACGTAAAGTTGATAATTCCGCGAATAACTGCAATTGCAGATTTCGAACAGAGATGGCGACAAAGACGAAAAACTACGGACTGCAGCTTTAAATATTCCAAATATAACTGTTATAATCTCAATATATTGTGCAACCCTAGTCTACATAATACTACACTAAAATATTTTTTGTACTTAAATCTTTTTTTGAACTACCCTCACTTCAGGGCAAACCTAAGAAGAATGAGAGTCTGTGGGGTGTGGCCTGCGGAGTGTTCAGAATGCTCCGGAAGAACTACGGCTGTGTGCGTGTGGATTTCACTCAGCCCTTCTCCCTGAAGGTTAGAGCAGCTCATCTGCTACTTATTTCTCTGTTTGGCCGAATACATTGCAGATCTCTCCCCTAATGCCTGGATCTTGCTTCTCTGACGCTTTAGGAGTACCTGGACACGCAGCGCAGTCGGCATCTCCAGGCCTCTCTCACGCTGGAGCAGATCCTTCTCCCCACCATCATCGCTGCACAGTACGGCCTTTAGACTGCTAGCCACCAACATAATCATGTGGACTGCTGTTTATTATTGGTATGTAGAAAGATGTGTGTGGCTAATGGGATTGTGTTCAATTATATTTTTCTGTGCAGACCTGATCAGGCTGTTTTTAATGGAGAAGATGAGGATCATCTGAATTCTAGAGACATGTCAGATGAACCCTGGAGGAGGCAGGTCATCAATAACCTGGCCAAGCACGTTCTCTTCAGTAAGGGCAATCTAAAGACCATGATGCATAAACAGTTTCTTGGGCAGTGGGGAATTTTTCAAGCACTGAGGGTGGCGGATTGGGCAAAATTGATGTTTATGTGGGATCAGCAGATTTATAATGAAAAATAGCAGTACTGCTCATCTATCAATTGCCTGGAAAACCTGCTTTTATATCATGGTCTACAGAATCACTGACATTCAAAATCTGAAAACATGGGCTCATTGTTCAGAACAAGAAGCTACAAAAATCTTTTTCTAATATAACTGGCAAATAATACCAACACTATATATATCCTCAAATAAATCACCATGAACTATATACATAGTTATCGTCATCAAAAGCCCAATAAGAGCAAAATGTTTTGTAGAAAAATATATATACACATTACAGATATACACCATCAATATGTCCACAATGTTGCAGATACATGCACTGCAATGAAGCTAATAGTCAATACCCTATAACCCATATTTATAAAAAACAGCTAAAATCCTGTGATTCGTTCATACCATAGGGTTCAACTGAAGACAGTTCAATTATCCAAAAAGCTTCTCTTCTCAAGAGCTGTTTAATTATGTTACCAATAAACTCAATACCAATAAACCTAAGGGAGGCAGCAGAACTATGGTTCTTCTCTGTATAATGTTTAGCAATGGCATAGTCAAGGTTATTGTTTGCGCAATGAGCACATCTACCACATCTATAATTCCCATAGACTTGTTGAGCTCGTTTCTGTTTTAAAAGAAGCAGAAATATTAGAGATATGGTGGTTAGTTCTATGTACCAGGAACCCACACAGACAAACTGGCTTTCTCAACAAGTCTATGGGAATTATAGATGTGGTAGATGTGCTCATTGCGCCAACACTATAGACACTAAAACATTCAGTCACCCACATTCCTGACGAAAACATAACATCAAAGAATTTATAAATTGTCTATCGATCCATGTCATTTATGTGCATTTATGTGCCCTTGTGGCCTTATGTATGTTGGGCAAACAAAAAGAAACCTTAAGCTGAGAATTGCAGAACATAAGGCTGCTATCAGAAACAATAACCTTGACTATGCCATTGCTAAACATTATACAGAGAAGAACCATAGTTCTGCTGCCTCCTTTAGGTTTATTGGTATTGAGAGGGTATTCCCAAACCCTAGAGGAGGTAACATAATTAAACAGCTCTTGAGAAGAGAAGCTTTTTGGATAATTGAACTGTCTTCAGTTCATGAACGATGAACGAATCACAGGATTTTAGCTGTTTTTTTAATAAATATAAATATAAATTTTTATAAATATTTTGATGACTAATTATATAGCTGATGGTGATTTATTTGAGGAGGTGAACTACATTTTCTTAACTGGGTGGGAATGTGTTGGATATTGGCATTTAAATATTATGACTTTAAGAACAACTGATCATGTGACTCAAGGTAATTAAGAGACGCCTATGATATATGATATATATACATGATATATTTATATATAAATATATATATGACAAAAATAAGACCAATCTTATATTATTATTTATATATAAAATTATATTTATTTAGATTTATTATTTAGATTTTTGGGTGAAATATGGCCCGGACACATTATGCATACTGCACCTGACAGTTTTTGTAGGTTACTGCTGGTCAGTCCTCACCATGGTGGCATGTTGTTCTTGGCCAATCACATTCCTCTGTGTTTTAACGCCCCCTGTTGGTGCTGTGTTTTTTTTTTTTTGTTTTTTTTGAGGACAGGACACCAGAGTATCGGCACTCTGAGGTGGAATTGCAGCTTGCTTTTGAATGTTTAATATAGACTGTCATGAACCCAGTTTTCTGCTCTAAAGTCACACTGTTTTTCCCTCGTACAGCATTTCTCAGGGACCTTCAAATTTTTTTCAGCACACGGACAATGTCATGGAGTTTGTAGATCATGCAGTTATGAATTTAAATAGTGTCCCTTCATCAGAGCATTTAAAGGTGAAGTCAAGCGTGTAATTTCTGTGGAAATGACTTACATGTGGACTGTTTTGCCACAGTGTTTACGGACACTTTTCTGGAAAGTTAACCTATGAATAGATATAGTTATGTCTCTACATATTAAGCCTGGATTTTAACATTGAACAAAAATTACACTTCACCCTTAAGGGTCAGTCTCTGATTGATCGGCATCTCCTCCAGTTTGTTTCAGTTAAAGCACTTTCACTGTCAATCATTTTGATCGCTGCCTTCTATGTTTCCCACAGCCGCCTGCAAGTCCTCAGCAATCATGTCCACTCACATCGTGGCCTGTCTGCTCCTGTATCGGCACAGACAGGTAAGTACCGTCCTCACTTCCCAAACAGCACGCACAATGGCAACCCTTCCTTCTTTGGCTTGGTTTTATTGGTTCATAACCATTGTATCAAATGGTTGCATTGGGCAGGGTGTACTGCTATCTAAACTGGTGGAGGATTTCTTCAATATGAAGGAAGAGATCTTGTCACGGGACTTCGACCTGGGTTTTTCTGGGAACTCGGAGGACGTGGTCATGCACGCGCTCAGCCTTCTGGGAAACTGTGTGAACGTCACCAGCACCAACAGAAACACGGAGTTCATCATCGCCCCTAACTACACTGTGCCCGCACTCTTTGAGCTCAATTTCTACAGCAACGGCCTTTTCCATGTCTTCATTGCAGATGCCATTATAGGTAAAAGATCTGAGATGCCACATGTCATAATTCATTTGCCACTCTAGGGTCTGTTTTTGATTCTGTGTGCAAATATTGTGAAGTTTTACTGGTATTTGCATCAGCTACTGAGGTTTTGGTGTTATGACGACCCTAATACAAATATTGTGCACACACACTTTGGATGCATACCGAATTTTATGATACTTGGCTAAGGATGTCAAAACAGATGTAGCAATGATCTAAACTGTTTGTATGTGTGCTAGCTTGCAGCGCGCTGGCCCTGCTGAGAGAGCAATCTGCAACTTCACTGAATGAGCAGAATTCTTCATCCACGCTGCTCAGTCAGGAGAGACTGATCCGCAGAGCTGCAGGCCTCTCCCACTTTCTGTCCAATGAGGTGGCAGTAGCGCTGGTATGCACTCACATCACTGTTACAGAAGTAGCACCACCATCTAGTGGTTGAATATAGTATCAAAATAAATTTTAAATGTGACTCGAAACTTTTGACTACATAAATCAACATTAAAAATGTACAATTTAAGTGAAATTCATTACAAAAAAATGATTTTATTTTCATGATTTAATGAAAATAATTATTTTCACTATAGACTAAAATAGGTTATTGTACTGTATAGGCTAGTAGTGTATAATCACACTTTAACTAGGGATTTGCTTGAGTTAAATTTTTGGTACTTTCAAACTTTCTTGTCCTTGATCTGTACTATGTTATGTTACAGGGATGTTCTTAATTGCGTTGTTCAAATTAAAGGGTTGATTCACCCAAAAAATCTGTCATTAATTTCTCACCCTAATGTTGTTCCATCCAAACCCATAAGACCTTCGTTCATATTTGTCACATTATTTTGATAATTGGCCAAAAAATAAATCTGTTAAATCTGATTCTGTTGCATAGAGCTGAATGAAGAATAATATATTGATATATAAATGAAAATATTGACACTTAAAAAAGTTCATAAAGAGATCGCAAAACTAATCCATATGAATTTAGTGGTTTATTCAAAATTTTCCAAAAGATCGTTTTATATGACGAACAGATTTAATTTAGGCTTTTATTCACATAGAAACATTGATCTGCGAACTTAAACAGAACCTCAACCGAACCTTCTTGACCCACGAGAACAAACCTTAAGCTCATTGGTTCTTGTGGAAGCTCAAACGTGATGTATAACACATGAGAATGAACCTCATGCTTGAGCTTCCGTTTACCATATCTGATGTGTGCATTGATAAATGTTTGAATGTGAATAAAAGCCTAAATTAAATCTGTTCGTCATGGAAAATTTGGAATAAACCACTCAATTCATTCAAGTTCAATTCAATTCAAGTTTCAGTTGTGTAGCTGTCTATGGAGGCACAGAAAGCTCAGAGATTTCATCGAAAATACCTTCATTTGTGTTCATAAGATGAGCGAAAGTCTTGCGGGTTTGGAACGACATGAGCAATTTATGACAATTTTCATTTTTGTGTGAACCTTTACCAACATTGATAGCTCAGGGACAGCCCCTTAAAAGTGTACACATGTGACCTTGGTTACTAGCCCACATATTATATTGATCACTAGCCCACATTTTATATATAACTAAGCTGAGAAGAACCTCTAAAGAAAACCTCTAAAGAAAAACAGAGTGGTATTCTTCTACACGGAGAATATCACAAAACCCTTTCGAGAAATGGAAATTTGACCCCAAAACCAAAGAGGAGGGAAAATTTTATTTTGCATAAAGAAAATGTAATCTACTAAGACCGCTTCACCGAATGGTTCTATGTATCACTACACAACACCCCTAGCAACCACTATTAGCAACTTAAACATATGTTTGATCTCACTGATATTGTTCATTGAAGCTTATAGAGTAGAGTATTGTGAGAGATCGAGTAAGCGAGTTCACCTGCATTTATAGTAGATATAGCATTTTCCTTCAGGTCAGTCCTATATTCAGGGTTGCCAGATTGGGCGGTTTTGCAATCTATTTTGCGGGCAAAAATGGGATTGGGCGGGTGGAAAAAAATTGGGCTGGTTTCGGATCAGTTCGGCGGGTTTTTGTTGCCGAAACACCGGCACTTCAGATCCTTCTTCCTGCGACCCAATGTTCAGCAGGCAGCAGTCTCACTCACACACACACACACACACACACACTACAACTCTGGCTGACGTTCCCTCTAACCTCACAACACACCTCCCACTACCTTAAAGTGACGCATGCCAGCACCACCGTGGGGTTTTCAAACTTAGCTACATGTCTGTGGTTTCATGACACTCTCTCTGGGTCAGCGGCAGCGCCAACACAGATTTGAATGTTGCGATATGATTTTGTCAAAGGTTTAATAGACAGACAAAATGGATCGATCGCATGGGTGTTTGAATCGAGATCACAGTCTTTTAAAGATGAATGGTGCAGCTCTGTAACGACACATTTCACCCTCTATTGAAACGAAAGTGGCTGACTTCTGTCAACCTCATCTATAAGCAAGGGCAAAAATAAAACAATTTAATTTGAATTAATATCTGTAATATTCTGTTTTTAAAAAATCGATTTTAAAATCATTAAAAAAAATCGCGATACCTATGTGAATCGATTTTTTTTCTCCCAGCCCTAATATGCATGTTTCATGTTGCCATTTGAAATAACTGAAATGTTAAAGTGGGTTATTTTTTATGTCCATATATCCACTCAATGTTTTTAATGTTACTGAATGCTTTTGTTCCAAGTGACTTTTATTGACAATAAACAGACTCATCGATAGCCTAAGATGATCGCATTATTTTCCGTAATTGTAGAATAGTCTGACTGAGGTCAGTAGCCTACTTTTGCGTTCATTTGATTGAATATTGTTTCTAAAATCGGATAGGCTAAGTCGAAAAATGGGTCATTTTAAAGCTTGTTAATGATTTCAATGTGTTTAAACGAGAAACAAGCCACAAAAAAAAATTGGGCGGTTTTTTGTGCATTCTCGCGGTTTTTGACGAGGTTTTGGGCTGGAAAACCTTGCTGGCACCTGGCAACCCTGCCTATATTCATAATAAAAGAATCCATTTGAATGTCTGCTGCGATATCTTATCCTTTTAACAGTTAAAGGGTTTTCCCATGGCCTAGTCATTTGTCAGTTGCATCTTGCTTTTCAGTGTTCACAAGTTTGAGTCCTTTCAATGTAAAAGTCTTCATTACTGACTGACTCACTCATAAAGACTCCCGCTTGACATCATGCCTAACAATGGCCTTCAGCTGTGACTTATTCACGATACAGCACAGCCTGTCGTACCTTATTGCTTATATATATATATATATATATATATATATATATATACTTGTATACAAATGTATATACATTTTATTCACATTCCAGTAATGAAAATTGTGGGGTAAAATGTGCTTAGTTTATATATACACACAAGCAAGATTACTAATTCATGTTTAAGAAATACAAATGTTATTCATTGAAGTGTATTTATGTTGTCTTCACTTTCTATAGCCTTGTCAGACTTTGTACCAGGTCTTCCATGATGCAATCACCAGGTTAATTCAGTATGGTGTGCTTACTGTAGCTGAGGTGAGCTTTGTCAACTCCAATGTCTTGTTGCTTATTTATCTTTTCTTTTTTTATTATTATTTAAAGCTACAGTACTTAATGGAAAAATGCCATCACAGACCATATAATGTTTGAATGATGCTGTGAGATTTCTGTAAATTCCTTGAGTATCCACGTTGATGGCTTATTTCTAATCTTTTTTTCTGTTAAATTTGAGATTTAATATTTTGCTATTGGCTTATTCTAATTACCAATTCATTATCGACTTTATCAATCAGTGAAAGTACATGTACCAGATAGGTTTTCTTTTTTGGGAAATACAACACATCCAATAATATTAGTTCATAATATTAATAGTATTTGTGAGTCAATCATTAATTAACAATAAGAATTCAATAATTGACTAAAATTCATCTTTGTGTTCAGGAGGACCAGGAGGAGTTGAGCCCGTCTGAGGAGCCTTGGCCCAAGAAGTTTCCAGAGACTCTTTCTTGGCGAAGTGATGAAGAAGATGAAGACAGTGACTTTGGAGATGAACAGAGAGACCGTTACCTAAAGGTAAATATAATACTGCAGGGACCAAAACATTGTTAGAAATAACATGACTAACACCCAGAATAAGAAGAGTGAAATGAAAGTTAATTGTTTGGCTAGAGTAACATCACTCACAGAAAACAAAACCATGAAAACCATGATCTTAAGTTTGCTAAAAAATAAATAAAAAAATCCACTCCTTAATTCCTTTTAAATAAATAAATAATAAAAATTTCACTCAAATCAAGAGATTAGTAGTTTAAGGGGAAATTTCTTACCTGGAAGAGTTGCTTAAAGGCACAGTGTGTAAGTTTCGCCACTAGAGGTCGCTTATTCAAATCAATAACAAAGGTGTAGCTTGATTACTTAATTTCACATTGGAATGAAACATCCACAAGTGCTTAATTACTACTTATACAGGTCGCTTTATTTGACGAATTAAAATTGTGGGGTAATGCAGCGCTGTTTTACTTGGCCAAACAATCATAGTAAAAATACATTAGAGTGTGTTGAAAGTTATGTTATAACGTTACTCTGTGCTTTCGCTCTGTGGCTGGTATGAGACATTTGTTGCAATCTAGATCGAAATTAGAATTTTATCTTAATAAAAGCTGAATGCTAAATGGCATGTAGTTAATTTTAAAATGTATTGTATGGTGGAGAAAATGCTGTATTACCATTGCTACAAATAAAACTGAAAATGAGATTCAAACAATAAGACTAAATGTGTTGGGCTATATAAGAATGATTAGTTTTCTGTCGATAAAGATATCCTAACAGTTGCTCACCTGTCTAATAAAACGCATAATATATTAAAGCGTCTTTAGTGTTTCCATGGTTTCTACGGAAGTTAAACCAGAAATCAGAGTAGGGCTGTCACTTTTGTGAAAAAATCCTGTTCGATTTTTGAGACATATGTGTTCATACAATCATCGATTGTAAAATCGATTTTCCATGTCTAAAGACGTTTCCATTTTAAACGGCAAATATGGGCATTGACATTTAACCCATGATTTACTCACCCTCAAGCCGTTCGAGATGCATATGTCAATCATTTTTCAGACAAACACATTTTCAGTTATTTTAGAAAATGTCTTAGATCTTTCAGTGGTTATAATGTGAAGCTATGGGGTCCACCTCCTTCAAGTCCCAAAATGTGCATGTTGTTCTACGTCACAACGCTTCCTACGCTACGTCCTACGTCATACGCCAGCATCCATCTCTGTGAACGCGCGTCGACCGCTACCGGAAGCAAGATATTTTCATTTATAAAGTTTTAAATATGTATATTTTTACGACAAAACCGCACGGATTACCCTCAGAAGGCCTTCGTTTATCCCCCTGTAGCCGGATGGATTACTTTTGTGAAGGATGCATGCACATTTTGGGACTTGAAGGAGGTGGACCCCATAGCTTCACATTATAACCACTGAAAGATCTAAGACATTTTCTAAAATAACTGAAAATGTGTTCGTCTGAAAAATGATTGACATATGCATCTCGAACGGCTTGAGGGTGAGTAAATCATGGGTTAAATATCATTTTTGGCCGAACTATCCCTTTAAGACAAATAGAACAAAAGCTTTTTGACCTATTTATTTAGCCTATTGGAGCAAAGAATGAGATCATTCTCCACAAAATACCAAAGTATGACGATTTATGAAAGTGTCTATATTTCAGGTATTTTAAAAATTTCCCCTGTAGAACAGTGCACCACTATAAATAAAAAGTTGATGCATGGTTTCATAACTCTTTTGAAATCCCCTCATTAAACATTTTAGAAGAAATATATGCCATAACATGTTATTAAACCCCACTGTGCTGTTTTTTATTTTATGTTAGGTGAGCCCATCAGCTGAGCACCAGGAATTTTATACTTTTCTGCAGAGGATTCTCACTCCAGTGCTGGAGGCCTACAGTTGTGCCGCTATCTTTGTACACAACCTGAGTTCGCCCATGTCAGAGAGAGAGTACACATATCAGCTTTTCAAGTATCTGCTAACGCGCACAGAGAGAGGAGTGGCTGCATATGGTAAGCCACTTTCAGTTCCAATGTGCTCTACTTGTTTCTCCACTACCACCGTAGAGGAAATTAAAGACATTTCCCCCCCACTTAAATCTTTCCGTGCCTTGGCATCAATCATTTTTATAAATGCTATTTTTAAACATTTTCTTGTTGTTCTCTTTTCTTGCATCATGGTTCCAATCTGATTGTTTAAGCTCTTTGTGCTAGAATCTTGTATGAAGGGTGCTCTATAAAATGAATGTATTAATATTGATGACATTGATGGGAATGTATTTATTTGTTTGTTTGTATGTTTTTAGGAGAGAGTGCCACACACTGCCTCGTAAAGAACACAGTGAGAACATTTAAAGAGCTGGGGGTGAGAGAGCCGTCCTCTAGCATTTACTGCTTACTCACAGATCTAAACCACTGACATGCAAAATATTAGAACTGGACTCAATGTGCCATGTTGACGCTCTTATTGCATGCCTATTTAATGCGTTTGAATGGTAGATTATCAGTGAATAACACAAAGCTATCGTATGACTTCAAAAACTGCAAAAGTATGAACTACTTTTATCATACTATGTGGTTTTTGAAGAGTAACATGATACATACATCTTTTGGGTTTCCTGGGATGAAAAAAAAAAGTGAGGGTCAGTAAATGATTTTGAACTAATAACCCTTTAATGTTACTCTTGCAAAGCAATGGTGCATTTAAATTCATTCATTTATCTTTAAATGTTTTAAAAGCCATTTTCTGTATTTAAAATGTTGTGAATGTAGGCCTGTTTTGCAAAACAATGTAGACCTTCAATATTCTTTCATTTTTCCTGTTTTTTCTTCACTTTAATCAATATTTAACAACCCTGAAAGTGAAAATCAAAACTGAGAAACATTTATTTTCCCCCACCCACTAAGTTTTTTGTTATTCAATGTTTAATATATAGATATTAAAAATGTTTTTGTTAATTAAAATAAAGCTGAAATAAAATCATATTCAATGAAAATTAGAAATTAAAATTGTAATAATTTTAAATATATTTTAATGTAAAATTTAAATGACTAAAACTAAAATCAGGCTAAATAGAAATATTGAAATATAAAAATGACAAGCACATAAAATTACTAAAACTATAGTTAAAACTGAAAATATAAAAAGAAAGCTAATTCAGAATATTAATAAATACTACAATAGTTTATAAGGAATGCGAAAATAACACGCACAGCTTTTAAAATGATTGACTATTATGATTTACTTTTTTTTTATAAAAACATTTAACTCAATTTTTGATTTCAAGTTGAATTATAAAACAGTACAATTTTAAGATTAGCCATTTATCAGTTTATCAGATGTGGTGTATATCTAAAAGACAGAAATGAGAGAATAAAAGACAGAAAGAAAAAGACAAAGAAAGAGAGAACCAATGGTCTAAATGATTTAAAACAAGAAAATAAATTGAATGTGCACTTGCTATTCTTTTCCTGTCCTATTCTCCCCCACCCCCCACCCCTGTCTGAAGTACTACTTGTGCAAGCAGTTAACTAATGCTATTTGTGATTCACAGGTGCTTAAAGAAAGACGAGAAGGTGGTGTGTGCAGTCTGGAGCTGAGCAGTTCTTTCTTACCTCAGGCCAACAGGAACAAACTCCTGCAGTACATTCTGGGTTTCAGTCTGCTGTGACATCAACGCAGCTGTGCTGCTCTCCACCCCACTCAAGGGCTTTTTACTGGCTTATCATGACTGTCAAAGGTGCTACTCTAAGGAAAGCTTTACCTGGAAGTGCCTTCACCAAACGCCTCATACTAGACTTATAAGTTTGTCTTCCCTTCACTATAAAACCACTTATGCAGTCTTCAATACACCAGTAGTTCTGTCAGCCCTCTCGTTTACTAGAAGCTTCCACACACACACACACACACAATACTGTACCAGTTCTGCCAGTGAAAGCCCTTGTTTTTGAGCTAAATCAGGGGTCTTTATAGCTCTGAATGTTAATATGGACTCAGACAGTTTGGTTTTAGTTTTTAACTTAGATCAGTACATGAATGTCACTTTCAGTTTTAGCAAATTTCCATCATCGGGATGACGGCTAGTGTATGGAAATCTTTAAAAAAGGGCATTTCATTTTTCTTTTTAACCACTTGTTCTGTCAGAGCATGTAAAGAAATTGTCATTCTCTGTACTTTATCTTAAGGCAGAGAACAGAAAGTGTATATTATCTGTTAATAGCAACCACGAGAAAAGGAAATAGTGACTCATTCTGCAAATCGTGCAGCAAACTTCTAAATAGTTACTGAGAAATCTGAGCCAGAAATCGTGTCGGTTAGGTCATGTTTACTCACCATTGGACGTCAATGACAAATAGTTAGTTACAGCTATAATATTGTGTAATACAACAAACAGTAGATTCATGTAATGGTTTTAGCAGGCCTGGAGGATCTTGAGGCCATCGACTAGGCGGGGAACGTTACTGGAGACAGAGCTTGAATGCTTCTACTTGGCTGACCATCACTAGATCTAATTTGTAATATTTGGAGGAGGTTCTGTTGCTACCAAGAATTTTTATTCCCTCCTCAGTTAATGGTATATTTTATTTTGGAGTTAAGATCTTCGGCAGCAAGTCTACTGTAGCGTGTGTGCATGTGTGCAATATGTCTGTAGTATGTGAATTAAACTGTATTTATGCCACAGATCTGTCTCAAAGCACAAAATAACCATAATTCAGATAAAGGCATGTTGCCTTAATAACCACTTACTCAACAAGTGCAATATTGTGTTGGCTGTTGTATGAATCGAAAGGTAAACGTTGAGGATACCCTGTACGGTCCCAAAACTACAATTGTAATACAGTCTTTATTAGCTGCTGTTTCAAAACCCTTTTCTGCTGATTTATCATTTCCAGCTTAGTTTGTCATGTGTTTCGCATTATCCCGAATATGATCGCATGCTTGTTATGACAAGTCGTTGAAGAGAACTCCTTTGTGCGTCAGCCTGTAGATGTTGCTACGCAATGGACCTGTTTTTACTGTGAAAGAATGTAGTTGGCAGACATACACACATTACGTAGGCTACTGGGAGACTTTGAAATAAGATCCGGGGTTCCCATGCTCATGGAAAAATCTGGAAGTGTCAAGGTATTTCAAGGCTGTGAGTTCCAGGGCTTGGAAAATCGTGGAATTTTACATCAGTGCATATAAATTTATTAAATTAAATGTAAATGCTCAGTTGTAACATGTAAAAATCCTTATCCAGTAATCCTCAACTACAGGAAAAGTCAGTTAAATTGGTCAAAAGTTGTGAAAATCCTGATAATAGAATATAGAAGCTAATGTGTCACGTGAGAACTGCTCAAAATGCTGAATATATAATGGGTTTGAAGCGATATTGAAAATGTTTTTGAGATAATTGAATAAAAGCTGTGAAGGTTAGTTACATTTTAAAATGAAAAAGCATATTGTTTATTATACGCAAGGCATTTTTGGACAAAATAGTTGCTCTGTCTGTCAGTATGGCCTCAAACAATAAGGTTAAAATGGCAATACAACGGCTCTTCTGAATGGAATAATAGCTTACTACTTATTAAATATTGCGCAGTATATACTGGATACTAACTACCTATTAATCATTTGGATTTATTCCACATTTTAAAACTGACCATCAGATTGCATAATAAATTTAAAAAATATTTTCAATTTTTAATCATTGTAAAGGCAGTCTAATCAAATAAACCCAGAAATGTAAAAAAAAAATCACAGATGATATTATTTACCATTCATTTGAAACGTATTGTAAATGCATTGCATTGTGAGATGTAGTGCTCCACGCCATAAGCTCTCCTATATGATGCTCAATAGGTCATCTGGCTATTCTATGCATACTATAGTGCAGCAATAGTAGGCCTTACAGTAGTAGTAGGCCTAACAGTGCTATTCTGAATATAGCCAATGTTTTTGAGTCAAGGGAGGCAGAATAGATCAAGTATGTGATTCCTAACTCTTCTCTACGGTGTGTGAATGTGTTCAATTAGCACTGAAGATTGTATTTTTGAAACTGAAATGACTATAAACAGCCACATGCATTAATCTCTCCCAGACAGCAATAAGACATTTATCATAAGTCCCCCGTCCATTAACGCTGTTGTCATATTACTCTCAGTCTCAACCCAACTGGATTGTTGGTAATTGCTCAATTTATCAAGAGATCCCATTTGTGCTGTGAACAATATAGATTTGAGGTGTTATTTTAAACCAGTCCCAGTCACATTTAATGTTCTGATATCAATAATGTGTTTGTTTTCCTCAACATTTTTAAATCAGCTTTGTATATAATTTAGTTTCTATCCCACAGTTGTCTTGTGGGATAGGTGAGTTTACTAAATCAAACTCTGTTTGGTTGTCTTTTGGTTAACCTCTGGCGATTCTTAACAAAACGCTGTAAATCTGCAGACAGAATGCTGTTTATGAATGCCTTTATTCTGTTCAACAATTTTGTAATTTGGCATGTTTTCTGAGTGATGTGTCATTTAGTGCAAGGTTTCCCAAACTGGGGTTTATGAGTTGTCCAAAAGCTAATGAAATCATATAAATGTAAAAAAATAAATAAAAGAAATCATTTAAAAAATAAGTACAGAATTAAAAAAAAAAAAAGAAAATGTTTGGGAATCCCTGTTTTAGTGCATAATGTTGGAGGGGAACAATAACATTGAGGTCATGCTCATTTTTCTGTGAAGCATTTTCATGCACTGTTATGCACTATGAAATAAATGAATGTTAACAAATAGGAAACTTAATTTTCTATGTCTGAGTAAAGTTACTTTGGATGATTTAATGCACAGACTTCACCGTAACTAAATGTTGTCATCACACAATAATGTGCGGTGTAGATGCCATTGTTTTTTTTTTCTTAACATCTGACAGAAATTTCACATCTAAAGGCCCAAATTCTTCATTTTCAGCGTTGCACTCCGTCTCGCGCACAGTTGAGTGCGCTTCAAAGTATACTCTTTTGTCCGTGAGTGCGGAAAGACGCGTTCGGCGCGTGTGCACTGTCTAGTGGACTTTGTTTTAGTCCACTAGTTTTAGTCTAGTGGAATTGTTTTCAAGCGCCCAAGTCGCCCGCACATGCGCTGTTCTGACTAGCACATCGTCCTCGCGTACACAAAAAAAAGGGCTGCACGCGGACTCACCTGATAACGAAAATAGGGCTTGGCGACATCACGCGGACCAACGTGGAACGCGGATGGCCAAAATGTACTTTGGGATTTATTGTCATATATTATTAGTTGGAAACCACAATATGCATACAAGAATACCATTTATAGTCCTCATATACTCATACTTCAATTATTGTCATTATTATCCCCAGTCTCGCTCGTTTCTCAATATCAGTGCTGCGTAAAAAAAAGGTTTAATAAGGCAGCATAAACTGATATGCTGGATTTAGTGGTCTCGTTGGCTATCAAGTCTCCCAGACTGACGTGCTGGTAAACTCCTAAAAACCCTCCAAAACCAGCCAGGCTAGGAGACCAGCTAAGACCTGCAAGCTAATTTAAGCTTCTTTTTTTTTCTTCCAGCAATGAAAGATAAACATGTATCGTTAGGCATCTTTATATAAAAGGGAGATCATTAAGGAGAGATATACGAGAACTCTGCCCCCCACGATGACAACAATTTAAGGAGACCACTAAAAAAGAGGACCTCGTAGAGAGCACATCCACAACGAAGAACCAAAGCAGAGGTCTGAGTCTGCCAAATAACACGAAACTAAACATGACTGTTGTTGGGATGAGTGTGTGAAAATGCCTAGACTGACAGGCTGGTAAACCCCTAAAAACCCTCTAAAATCAGCAAGGCTAGGACTAGGAGACCAGCTAAGAAATGCAAGCTAGTTTAAGATTCTTCTTTTTTTTTTCCCAATGAATATAAACATGTAGACTCCTTTATATAAAAGGGAGGGTATTAAGGAGAGATACGAGAACTGCCCACGACGACAACAATTTAAGAGACCACTAATGAAGAGGACCTCGTAGAGAGCACATCCACAATGAAGAACCAAAGCAGAGGTCTCAGTGTTATTCTGCCAAATAACACGAAACTAAACATGACTGTTGGGGTGAGTGTGTGAAAATGTTTTTATATTTTATCACAGAGATATTGAGATGAACATGGAGTGTCGATTTAAGAGTTGCGGCCTACTTTTGTGTTTGTTAGAAAGTTATATTTTTGCATGTGTCATTTATGTTGGATCTTGTTTAGCTTTTTCCATAAAACTGCACATGTTGTCTTTGTAATGAACATTAATTCAGATGTCAGTTATTCAAGTTACAGGCCTGCTTAAAAAAAACAGCCTAAACTTTTTGTGTGGTTAATTTATGCTAGCCTATATGTAGTATGTCTTATTTTTTAGCATGTCTGTATTACAGCTTAAGGACAGAGGCCAAGATGTGATCAACCAGCTGTCTGAACTACTCGTAATCTCAGATCTTCATCTCTTTGGTCTGAGTGTTGTAAAGGGTAGGCTATGTGGATTCCTTCTGTTTTTTTTGTGTAGGCCTACATGTGAAACTGCTAACTGAGCCTTTTTTTTTGTTTGAATGATTTGACTAAATGCTGAGCTAGACAAAAATCAAGGATGAAGGGAGTGACAGTTCTGTTTGTCTAAAGTAAACCATATATTGGCTCATAATTTTCTTTCCGTTGTACCAGACAATCAACCGCTTTTCCTAGATCTGGAGCAAAAATTGTCCTTGTACCTCCCAAAGTCCTGGAGAAAGAATAAATCAAAGGTAATCAAGCACAAATAAATACTTTAATGCATTCTTCATTGTCATATGATCCTTCAGAAATAATCTCTTTGAAATTCACCACTGAGTGTTACAATACCTGCGGGGTAAATACTGAAATGACTAGTTCTGTAATTACAAACCCACGGAGAGAATGTTCAGCTCGTGAGTGGCTGGTAATTTTCTGGTTTGGGTGACATCACTATTGATGAGTAATAGACTGTTCTAGAGTTAATATCCTGGTAAATTAGGGAGTTATTATCTAAAGACCATATCTGTTCTCGGTATGATGCATGTAGACGATTTTGTAGTAATATTTCATGTCGATATACAATGGTTACATATTGTTAAAACCAATAAAACTGGCGATTCTATAAAACAGTGGCAAGGAAAACTAACTTTACTATGCTCCAAGAGCCCTTTAGTGGTCGGGAGCATTTCCATTATGTTGTGGCTTGATTTCGCTGTGTTGTGAACTTATGTTTGCTTTGTTGTGCACTACTGGGCCACCGTACACTAGAGATGTTACATGCATCCTTGTGCAGATTTTTATTCATTCATGTGTTTACTTTCATAGGAGGAAGTAGTTCTTTCACTGAAAGTGCAGTACTTTGTAGAAAATGCTCAACTAATTGTGTAAGTACTTTTTTTTTTCCACCGTTGATGTGAGATGTTTGTTTTCCTTATCCATCATTTTGCCCTTCTACTTCTAGGATATTGTTTTCAGTGATATGTAATGTCACCTTACTTTGTGTCACTTTGTGTTAATACATTTCTCAAAACATTAGCACAAAAATGTTTATACATCGTTCACGGAACTTTTTTTTTTTTCTGAAATGTTTTAGTTGGATGTTTTAAATTGTACAGATTGTTACAGAATGTTCAAGGAATGTTCAAAAGTAACGTTCCCATATGTTTGCAGAACTTTCATTTCTCCAATTTCATTTAAAGGGATAGTTCACCCAAATATGAAAATTCTGTCATCATTTACTCTCCCTCAAGTTGTTCCAAACCTGTATGACTTTCTTTCTTCTGCTGAACACAAAAGAAGATATTTTGAAGAAAGTCGGTAACCAAACGACTGATGGACCCCATTGACTTCCATAGTAGGAAAAAAAAAATACTATGGATGTCAATGGGGACCAGCAACTGTTTAATTACCAACCTTCTTTAAAATATCTTCTTTTGCGTTTAGCAGAAGAAAGAAAGTCATACAGGTTTGGAACAACTTGAGGGAGAGTAAATGATGACAGAATTTTCATTTTTGGGTGAACTATCCCTTTAACTTTAATGTTTGCATAACCAAGAACAAAAAAGTTTTTAAAGCATTTAAAAAACTGGCCAGTAAGTGTTCATCCTGAAATATTATGTAAAAGCATTCTCATGTTTACCTTGCAAAAAAGCACATGTTCCACGACCTGAAGTTTTTTTTTATTTTTTTAAATGTTTTATAATACTAAAAGGCCCTTTACTTGCTAAAAAAGTATAAACTATCAATTAGACGACAGAAAACGTACTAGATTGTGTAAAACAGGTTTTTCAGTTTTTTTGATCATGTTGATAATTAGAAGCCTTAGACATTTGTGT
Source organism: Squalius cephalus (assembly GCF_949319135.1). NCBI lineage: Eukaryota > Metazoa > Chordata > Actinopteri > Cypriniformes > Leuciscidae > Squalius > Squalius cephalus. Next base: position 26,302,362 of record NC_137140.1, read on the forward strand.
ATCAAAAATGATGCAGTAGGCTTTATATCCCACTATCCCACTAATTAAGCAGCTACTCACCAAATAAATGAATAATAAATACATGCATGCATACATAAATACATGTACATTAAGTACTGGTTTCACTTTACAATACATTTTTTTTCTTGGTTAATGTTAATTTCTACATGTACAACGTACATTTTAACTTTTCAAAATGTACAAATTAAAATTAAATTCTTAACATTAACATCAGTTAATGTATTATGAGCAAAGATGAATAAACAATGAACAATACTATCTCTATCAACTAGCATTGATGCTATAAATGTTGGTTTATGATACCTATGCATTAACCACTGTTTAACTGTGTAAAACTGTTTTAAGTGTCTGTTTTAAACTGCTTGTTTCATTCTCAAAGAAACAATGAAGCCCGTCAGCTGTATTATGCCGAACTTAAAGGGAGAGTTTTGAGATCTGAGTGCTTTGAGCAAGAAGGATTATACTTTCAGCTGGCTGCATACGCCCTGCAAGCTGACCTGGGAGACTATGAAGAACCAAACTTTGCATACTTCAGCCCACAGGGCTTTTTCCCTTTTTGGGTGAGGGTGTTTAAATTTGTGGGGCTGAAAAAAAACTTGCTCACCCATTCTTATTGTGCACAAACTGTTGTTAAAACTAATGATGTTTTCATTGTGACACTGACAGATCGTACAGAAGCGTGGGAATGATTATATCCTGAAGCACATCCCAACCCTGCAGAGGGAGCTGAAGGGAATGTCATCCAGCGAGGCTGCCTTACATTTCATGCAAGAAGCGTTGACCTTGAGTGATGTGCCCATCACCACCTATAGAATGTTCAAAGTTAGTGACTTTTTTTAACACAAGTCCACTGTTCAAGTCAAGTCAAGTCACCTTTATTTATATAGCGCTTTTTACAATACAGATTGTATCAAAGCAGCTTCACAGTGATAACTTGAAAATAATACAACAAAGTTTGTTTCTAGAAGAAAATTGCATCATCGTCCATCTTAAGTAAGGCAGATCAATAATATTGTTGAATATTAAATGTCCCCAACTAAGCAAGCCAAAAGCCAAGGCAAACAGTGGCAAGGAACCAAAACTCCATCAGGTGACAGAATGGAGAAAAAAACCTTGGGAGAACCCAGGCTCAGTCGGGGGCCAGTTCTCCTCTGGCCAGCGAGCGAACAGTGTATGATTATGATCCAGGCAGCATTACAGGTCAGAAGTCAGATTGGTCGTGTCAATGAGGCCTTCACAGGGCTGATGAGGCTGGCACTTCAGGGATGCGTCATGGATGGGTCCAGGTGCAGGTCCACCATCTGATCTGGATACGGCTGGGATCCAGCTGACTTTAGTAAACAGGGAGGGACTGGTTGACACTTTAGGACTGCGTTGTCATCATGTCCAGGCGCAGGTCCTTCATCAGATCTGGATACGGCCTGGGTCCGGCGGACTGCGGTAATCTTTGGATAAACAGAGAGACTAATATTAGCGTAGACGACATCCATATTATGATGTAACAAGTACATCAGGATTTATGGGGAGTGTTCCCGGTTCCGGCTGACCTAAACTATGCAGCCTAACATTGAATTATAAAAGTTTATAATGTGTTATGTGTATGCTAGGTCAAAGAGATGTGTTTTTAGTCTAGATTTGAACTGACAGAGTGTGTCTGCTTCCCGGACAATGTTAGGATGATTGTTCCAAAGTTTTGGTGCTAAATAGGAAAAGGATCTACCGCCTGCAGTCGATTTTGATATTCTAGGTATTATCAACTGGCCGGAATTTTGAGATCACAATAGACGTGAAGGACTATAATGCGTTAAGAGCTCGCTCAAGTACTGTGGAGCTAAATCATTTAGTGCTTTGTAAGTGATCAGCAATATTTTAAAATTTATAAAAGTTCAGAAGTGTTGTAATAATCGAGGCCAGACTAGACTGGAGTCTTGAGTCCCAAGACCACATTTTCAAGTGCACTCGGACTTGACTAGTCATAGAAAATATGGTCTTGGACTCAGACTTGACAGTCTTGTCTGAACTTACTACAACTCTGGTATTCAGTCAAACTAGAGTTGTGCGCCACTCAGAACTGAACTGAAAATGCTTTTTAAATTTGAATGTCATTTCCGAACTTGAATTGAGGTATGCAAACAGAGATGCAAATGCAAAATTGAAATTAAGGAAATAGTATTAAAATGATTTGATCTGAATTCAAAGGTATTCATTTAAATTTATACTCAAAATCTATTTTATATTATATTTTAAATATATTGAATAATATCATAATATTTAATAAATCAACTTTTACTGATTAAAGTGGAAGAACACTTAGTTTGGTCACTCAGATTAGGGTCCAATTATCACTATAACTATTAACTACAATTTTAGCCTCAATAAACTCCTAATTACTGCTTATTAATAGTTAGTAAGGTAGTTGTTAAGTTGAAGTATTGGGTAGGATTAAGGGATGTAGAATATGATCATGCAGAATAAGGCATTAATATGTGCGTAATAAGTACTAATAAACAAAATTCAGAACTGTAGGATTGGATGTCACTACACTAAATGTCACTTCAGACATTTTGTGGGCGCTTAAACGTCATCATATCACACAGATAAACTACTGTTCTCACAAGTCTGCTTTTACAACCTCATTGGGCCTCATTCAGCAACCGGTCTTACGAAGAAATGTGTTCTTTAACCCCACTTACGCACTTTTTACGAAGATTCTGACATTCACCTATGTTTTGGATTTGTTCTTAGCTAAGAACAAAATCTACGCACACTCAAGAGCACTCTTACGCACATCTGAGTGATGACAGTTTGCTCCAAATAATTGGTTACTGCATTTTATTTAATTCTACAGTCGTTTACAATAATAGTATTTTACTGTAATGTATTTCTGATCATTTGTTGGAGAAGAATTAAATCAAATATTATGCCTCGTTTGGCATTTACCTGTTACAGTAGAATTTCTGTTTCAGAATTACTGAAGTTCTTTTTTCGTTTGGTGATCGGTCGACCACCACCATTCTCCAACTTTTCTTGCACACGACCCTGAAGTGTCCTGTCCTTATATGGGAATTTGCAGGGTGTCTTCTTATGCTAATTAGGAACAACTGGCACGCGCTTTCAATTACGAAGACGTGGGATTCATCAATCCTAAGAACAAAGGTGCGAACAATTCTGTTGTTTAAAAACATGTCATGAATCCGACGTAGACTTTTCTTAGGAAGTTTATTAAGTGCAAAGTTAAGAAAATTCTTAGGAAGATATTGGTGAATGAGGCCCATTGTGTTTATAATTGCGTTCTTGCTAATTATTTTAACTCAAACTAAATAAAGTCAAAGAGTTGTTGGAAGCTAAATGGTGGTGACCTTGAGCTCTACTTCTGGCAATTGTATTTAGGCTTCATAAATTCATAAAAGTTATGTTCGTTTGTGAAGATTATCTTGAGAAAAAAAGCTTTTGTTATACACAAAGCTTTTTTTCTGAAATTATCCAAAAGGTAATAGAAAATGTAGGTTGGTCTACAGAAATACACGCTCTATTGAAAAGCAGCCAATTCTTCCGTTCTGAATTTTGCCCAACCCTGATTCAAACATCCGTCTTACTGATGTTTATCATGTTTCACTGATAAGATCCTCTGTTTCTGTCAGTTTCAGACACACTCTCTCTTTCTTTCCATTTCTGCCCCTTATCTCTGTTCCTACTGTCTCAGGAAAAGAATAAAGCACAAGGTTGTATCCTCATAGGCTTGGCTTCTGGAGGATTGCAGATCTCTGAGGTAAGTCTAAATTCAAGGCCAGTTACATTCAGTGTTAAAGGTATTGCATTACAAGTAACACAAGTTACATAATCAGATTACTTTTTTCAAGTAACTAAATTTAATTTAACTTTCCCCAACACTGGATACATCTTCCATGCCACCCATATGGAACTGGACAGACTAATCATATTCTACCCATAAATGTTAAGTTTTCTATAAAACCAGCACCAACCACTATAAACTGACCTAGAACAGAATAGAAATGCATTCATGCGAGTCTAATCCAGTCTTTTCTGTAGGGTTGATTAACGATTCTTCAAAGCATTCATGCACGTTCCCCTTACAGATGTGTGTCTTGTTTTTACTCTCCAGACACTGAATGGAAAACAACAGTTTCTATATGACATACCATGGTCAGACATTTATTCCATTACATTTCAGGTGATCATTGCATTGTTACTGTTTACAAATTCAACAATCACTTGTGACATTAGAACATCCTTCCGAGGAACCACATTTTATTCACTTGACGTCTTCAGTATGTTCTACGGTACGTCTGTTTTGCAGTTTAAGAATGAGTTGTGGTCTTGGTTGCACTACAGGGCAGGAAGTTTGTCATTAGTGCTGATGGCTTACGTGAGCAAAAGATGGTGTTCTATAGTTCTTCTGTCCTTCATGCCATAAACCTGCTCCAGCACATAAGCAACAGTCACCGGCTGCATCTGAACACAAAGCCCTTGGTCATGCGGCTCAAGGAAAAAAACGGTCAGTCCAAAAAAACAACAAAGCTGTGGAAGAGAGCAGTGCAGAGCAAAAAGATTCAGCATCTGTTGTGGTCGACTGTCTACTAAGCTTCCTGTTTTCCAATCTACACATTTAACAAAACAATATTAATAACTGCTGTAAAAGTAATGATGATGATTTGTGCATGTAAATAGTGATAATCTATGCAACTATACTGTAAATTGTTAACTTTATTATTATTCCTTTGTTTATTTGAATATTTTACATAATTAGACATATTTTTTCCACACACTCTAGTTTTGAATGTGAGTCCTGCCTATGTTTAGATAGAGGGACACACAGAGAGATGTACATCACAGATGGAGCTGATCTGGACATGGATGACAGTGAAGATGAGCTTCCTCCATTGAAATTCCTCTTAGACCAGAAGCGAACCACTGACACCACTGAATGTACAAATGTCAAAGGTAAAGAATGAGACTGATGTAACTTCCCCATTGATAGCAGAACCACATGGACTTAGAGTATGTTTAGAAGCTGGACAAAACAATATTCACTGTAAAAAATTTCTAACCTCTCCAAGTCAAAATTTTCTAGTGACTGGTCACATCTAAATTTTTAAATTGGCCCAAGTGCAATTCTTGTTGCAATAGTCTGTTAACATTGGCTCAATGAGAAATAATACGTCAGACTAATTGGAAAATTTAGATGTGATCAGTCACTAGAAATTTTTGACTTGGGGATGTAATTTTTTTTTACAGTGTGGGAGTGGTTTGATTGCGGCGCCATTTGTATGTCTGATGTGAGAAGCCAAAATGTGAAACCATAGAATATATCTTAAATATGCTTATTTTGTACAATGCATGTTGCATCCATGTACAGTATCAATATTTACTTGATATTTCACAAACCATGAAAATTAGTAATTTACATGAGAGCATAAAGTATAATAAGAATCTAGATGTCACCTCACCTCGGAAGGAGCACAGTAACGGTCTACCACAGTAACCACTGCTGTATGCCTCTCTCGCAAAAAAACAAAACAAAAAACATGTGAAACTATGGAAAATAATGGCAAATGTTTTTTTAAAACAAAAAAGCTTCTTGAATTGCACAACTTAAAAAAAAAAATGCATTGCATTAACCGTGCTTGCATTTTAATGCTTTGTATTTTTAGGGCCTGCATTTTTATGGACTGAAATTCAACATGGTCGTATATTCAAGCTGTGAATATTTCAATTCAAAACATTTCACACACATTTTTCATTTTTTTTTAAATTCAACGATCCATATTCACCTTTCAGATTTCACTTCCAAAATATGAATTATGTTTAAAAATACAACCCATAATATTCGACAGTCAAATTACGGTCCATTTCATTTCGCTTTAAAATATCGCTTCCACAAATTCTGTGGTTCAAATTCTGTCGACAGAAAATTCAACATTTCACATCCGGGAACTGCAGGAATAGCAGTAGAGTACTGATTCATAATCGCCATCTGCTGTTAGTGTGCTCACCAGCAGGTGGTGCAAGCACGTGTTGACAAAGTCCAAATAAAGCTAATATAAAATAATAAAATAAAATGGACCGAAAATTCCCTGTCGAATATTATAGGTTGTATTTTTAAACAGACTGAATATTTTGGAAATGAAATCTGAAAGGTGAATATGGATTATTGAATTTTAAACAATGAAAATGTGTGTGAAATGTTTTGAATTGAAATATTCACAGCTTAAATATAGGCTACAACCATGTTGAATTACAGCCCATTAAAATGCAAGTATGGTTAATGCAATGCATTCTTTTTTTTCGATTAGTGCAATTCAACAAGCTTTTTTGTTTCAAAAACATTTGACATTATTTTACTTCCCTTTTACTTGCACATACGTGTAAGTCAGCTTGAAATCCCCCTTGTCCTGCACTGATAAACACGTCCTCTTCCCACCATTTTTGCCAATTATTTATAGACCTTATATCACAATGTCACAATGACTCTTTATTCATTCAGCCACAGGTTGTTGTTTTTTTTCAGGTTTTTCTTAATCCCAAATGAGATTTAAATCTTAAAGTAATGGTAATTAATACAATTAAAGTTCCTCAAGTTTCTGATGCAGTTTTGCTTCTCAAATAATTTATCTTGATATAAGGATGTTTAAAAATGTAGTGGAAAATACGACACAAAAATATATACTAATTAGGACCACTTGACCTTTGAATAACGGTCACTACTGTTTGTGACTTCAAGATGAATGTTTTTTATTAATGTTTTACGATTTATTAATGTCCTTATCTGTGCTATATGTGCAGATAGTGATGTTTCAATGGGCCCTTGTGGCTTAGAGATGAGTGTTGATGAGCCAGAAGAAATGTTTGTAGATGACCCTGAAGACGTCCTGCGTTTAGTTGAGCTGGTGGAGGGTGTATCTGTGGATGGTCCTTTACTTCTGCCAGTTTCTTACTGGAAAGGTGAGACCAGGATGTGGTATTATGACACGTGAATGTAGCTTCTTAAATGTCACATACACTGTTTCAGTAGGGTCAGTAAAGTAAAAAAAAAAAAAAAAAAAAAAATTTAAAAAGTTTTATTCAGTAAGGATGCATTAAAATGGTATTAAATACATTTATAATGTTACAAAAGATTTAAGAGGATTTTTAAAGGGTAGCCTAGTCTTTAGGGTAGTCTTCTGATGCACATGTTTCACAGCTTAGTGAAATAAGTAAAATGTATTTCCTGTCTCCTATCATCTGCAGGTCAAATGTAGGCATTTGCTTATGATCAGTGCTATCCAGGAAGTGGCCTCAAGAGCAGTGGAAAGGCAGACAGCTTTGGAGACTCCATTTGTACATGCTATGAATGAATTTCCACTATGCACCATATATATATATATATATATATATATATATATATATATATATATATATATATATATATATATATATATAAAAACCTGCACATTGTTATATGCCTAATTTGTAAAATACACAAACAAATTATTTGTAAAGCATGTTGAAATCATTTTAAATGCAGACTCAACTTATACATTGTGTACCTAGCACATATTGTAAAACTTTACCAGTGTGCATATAACTATAAGTATTGCAAAACCTTTGGGGGAAATTAGACCTTAAATATATTTTAAAGAGTGACCTTTTGTTAGGGAATTCCCAAGAATTCCAAATCCTGTGGTGTCACAGTTTATATTCTGAGTTGTCAGTGGTTGCACTTTGCAAAATCAGACTTTTTTTTTTAATGTAGTTACCACCATCAAAGTGGAGCTCAAAGAAAGTTAATTTAAGGAAGTAAGAGGTTGGGGAGGCGGTTTACTCGAATAAGGTAGGCTGGCTTTATGTGCTTTCTAAGTGGGTTTGGCAAACCTTCATTCTTTTCACGATGGCTCCTTGCACCATTGTAGTGGTGAGTGATCTTATCTTTCTTTGCATGCTCTGTTTATCACTTATTTATTAACTCCCAAAGGGGTTGAGTTGTCATTTTATATGCTTAATATAAGTTTGAATTATAATATGGTAGTTCATGTTGCGATGAAAGCTTTGATTACATCTTCACACGATGTCTGGATATTATGTGCATATGCTCTTACCCGCAATCTAAGCATTGACTGATGTTGAGTCAGAGTGCATGTGAGGTACATGAATGATAACCAAATGCTGTGGTTTATGTTTGACTAAATGTGGCGTAATTATGATTTGTATCTGGCTATTATCTTTTAGTTAGACAATTAAATATAGCCTAGTTTCATGTTTTGGCTATAAAGTCAGTTTAGAAGGAAATAGTTGTGGTTTGGATAAGATAAAATGCACATTATCCGGTGTAATCTTGGACCAGAAATTGTGTAGAATGCATTCAGACACTTAACAAATCCTTAGTTTTTCTTCCTAAAACGAATCTGGGTATTAGCCAAAGCAGGTGTCACCAACCCTGCTCCTGGAGGGCTACAGTCCTGCAGATTTCAGCTCCAACCCCAATCAAACACACCTGGACCAGCTAATCAAGCTGTACAGGGTTGCTTGATAATTACAGGCAGGTGTGTTGGAACAGGGTTGGACCTAAAGTCTGCAGGACAGTAGCCCTCCAGGAGCAGGGTTGGTGACACCTGAGCCAAAGGATATGAATGTCTTCATGACCAAACAATTACAGAAGTCCCATGAGTTTCACCTCTTACGGGAAACGGGGGCATCTTTAACTATGCTGCGTGGAGACTTATAAAGTTCACCAAGTGGAATGTTTCTAAAGGGTTAGTCCACCCAAAAATGATCACCCTCATGTTGATCCAAACATGAATACATTTCTTTCTTCTGTTGAACACAAAAGACGAAGATATTTTTAAGAACTTTGGGGTGTAAACCACTCTGAACCACGGTGAAGTTCATTGTATGGACAAAAACTACTGAAACATTCTTCAAAATATCTTTGGTTTTGTATTTGGAACGCAATGAGGGTGACTCAGCTATGATTATTTAATTATTTCGTAGAAATCAATGACACTGCTGTAGAAGTGATTTGGGTGTTAACCAAAATACAGTCAATGCGATCTTTCATCTTCTCATTCTAGCTCACTTTAAATCTAGATGTGCCGTGGTTACTGTGTGTCTAGCGAAATGATGTTGAGCCTGGTGAATCTTTGATTGGGTGTTGTTTCGATACCATATTTATCTTTTTATCTTAGATTTGTAGGAATGAGTTGTCATTAGACATCTCTTGTCAGCCATGTGGCATGTCCTGACATGCCCACTACCACAGTTCCTTATGATGCTAATAATGCTAAACACATTTAGCAATAATGGATGCTCTACAGTAAAAGTATAAATAAAAGATGAGTAGGAAATTGGAAAACGTCTTCATATCTTTCTCCATTCACATTTGTGTCATGTGTTGCACAATACCGGTTACCAAGAAAATTTACAGAATGTTCCTTTCACTTACGATGTTAAACGTTCCATTATGTTTTGAATGTTGTCTTTGTGGTATACTGAGTAATTCGGTAATGTCAGTGGTCTTTAAGCCAAAGCTGAATCACCTTTTGGTTATTCTAACCTCCATCTTGTTCTCGAGATACAATTGTCTCAGGAAGCTTTTTTTATCATGCCTTCATCATTCATTTGTATGAATTTTTTTTTTATTGTTTTATCCTTGTCCCAGACAAAGACTTTTAATTGTATATATTCTTTAATTCAAATATAAAATATAATAATTAATCCCAGTGAAATAATCATGTACCATTTTAAATATCTACTTCATAAAAAAATCATAAAAGGGGCTTCAGTCCCACTACAACCAACACATTTTCCCTATATACCTTTCAAAACCGTGGAGAATAAAATGTTTTTGAAAGACGTCTCTTACTTAAAGTCTTAACTGACACTTTTGATCAATTGAATGCATTTTTGCTGAATAAAAGTTTATTTGGTAACACTTTATTTTACAGTGTCCTTATAATAACTAGGAATGATGCATAATTACATGCAACTAACCCTAAAACTAAACACTATTCCTGAACATCACCCAGTAAGTACATTAATTAACATCACTCAGTACTTAAATGTGTTATTACACTGTAACACAGACACCTTAAAATAAAGTGTAACTGTTTATTTTGATTCATCAAAAAAATAAATGTATTTCCAAAAGCCTCATTAATTCATTTTCACAGATACAAAATACAAGGTTCTACAGTAAATATAAGTGGAGTTGGAACATGAACCCAAATAAGTCAAGTCAAGTCAAGTCATCTTCATTTATATAGCGCTTTTAACCATGTAGATTGTCCAAAAGCGGCTTTACAGTGATAATAGGAAATTAAAGTAACAGAGATTGTTTTGGCTTTACAGCAGCTCTAGAATAAAGTTATTGTCCAGCTAAATTTAGTTTTGATTGATTCACTTCTGTCGCAACGATCATTAGTTGTTATCTTAGGGGCCGCTAACACGACACCGTTTTAACAGAAAACGTTTCGGTTACTCACGTAACCTCTGTTCTCTCTAGAAGAGGGAACGAGTATTGCATAGTTGCTACGCTACGGGAAAGCCTTCCTTTCTCGAGATACTGAAGCCAAAAATTATCCTTAATTTTTATAATCTTGTCAACGCAGTGCGGCAGCCTGCAGACCTAGGGCGAGCTACTAGCGTGCCCATTGGCTGCCCTGCGGCAACTGCAGCAGCCTACCGCTGAGCCCTTGGCGTGACGTCACGACCAATGAGCGCGCTTGGCGCGCTTAATGCGTCACAGCCCGCGAAAAGGGGTGTGGCTTAGCGTATATAAACAGGGCTCGGAGGCTGCTTCTCTGGTTTCTGTCGCATGAAGCGAAATGAGCTCGTGGCGCGAGCACGGCGGGCTACGCAATACTCGTTCCCTCTTCTAGAGAGAACAGAGGTTACGTGAGTAACCGAAACGTTCTCTTACGAGAGGTTCTCTCGTATTGCGTAGTTGCTACGCTACGGGAACGCCCTTGTCAACGCCGTGCGCGCCCAGCATCCACTGAATGAGTCCCAGGGAGAGCCCGGGGAACGTGATAGCGGAGAGCCGGGCGGCCCAAAGAGGGCTAGCGCCGTACATAAGCACACACTAGGGGGTTAGGAGCGGCACGGCCGGTCCGAACTGACAATTCCCTGCATAGTGCAGCTCAACCAGTAGAGCTAAATCACACACCGTAGCCCGCGCACAGATAGTGGGCCGGCATACGCGAGACTTAGACTGATAACACTTTCGCCTGCAAGGCGGGAACATCCAGGTTGTAAAACCTAACAAATGTGGAGGGGGAGGCCCAGCCTGCCGCTGCACAAATGTCATGAATGGGAATCCCGCTGGACCACGCCCACGACGAGGCCATGCCTCTGGTGGAGTGAGCTCGAATGCCCAATGGGCACTGCAGGTCTTTAGACGCATAAGCCACAGCAATAGCGTCCACTATCCATCTGGACAGGCTGTGTTTCGAGGCGGCGAGACCCTTGGTGCGCCCACCAAACGAAACAAAGAGCTGATCCGAGCGCCTGAAAGCGGCGGACCGTGAAATGTAGTTTCTCAACGCCCTGACCGGGCAGAGGAGATTACTACCGGCCTCGCTGCCGTGCGTTGGCAGGGCTGAGAGGGAAATGACCTGTGCTCTGAAGGGAGTGCCCAAAATTTTGGGAACGTACCCATGCCTCGGTCTGAGAATGACTTTGGAGTCATTAGGTCCGAACTCGAGGCACGCGGCGTTAATAGATAACGCGTGAAGGTCTCCCACTCGTTTGACTGAAGACAGTGCTATCAGAAAAACGGTTTTGAGCGTGAGGTATTTCATATCCACAGTTTCCAAGGGTTCGAAGGGATGCGCTCTCAGGGCCTCCAAGACCAGAGAAAGATCCCACATAGGAACCGCGGGGGGTCGCGGGGGGTTCATCCTCCTGGCTCCCCTAAGGAAGCGGATGACGAACTCGTTCCTTCCTAATGCGCGGCCCCGCTCTGAAACAGAGAGCAATGGTCGCTGAAATGGCCGCAACATAGACTTTGAGCGTGGAGGGGGACCTGCCCGCGTCCAGTAGCTCTTGAAGGAAACACAGTATTCGCGATACCCCACATGTCTGTGGATCGAGCCCCTTAGCAGTGCACCATCTGTTAAACACTGACCATTTCGACATGTAGAGCCGCCTCGTAGAGATTGTATGATCGTGTTCATGACCCCGTCTGGCAGATCAGCGTGTAATCGTTGAGGCTCCACGCATGCAGAGACCAGCGCTCTGGATGGGGATGCCATATCGAGCCGCGGGCTTGAGAGAGAAGGTCTCTCTTCACCGGTATCGGCCAGGGGGCTGAGTCTGCCAGCTGTATTAGATCCGGGAACCAAGCTTGGTTCTCCCAGCATGGGGCTATGAGGAGCACTGAGTGGCGCGCTTCCCTGATTCTCTCGATGACCTGAGGCAGCAGAGAGACCGGGGGAAAAGCGTACAACGGGCCGCTGGGCCAGGTCTGGGCCAGCGCGTCCTCGTTCTTCGAGAAGAACTCTGGGCAATGAGCGTTGTCTTTTGACGCAAAAAGGTCGACTTTCGCTTTGCCGAAACGGCGCCACAGTGACTGGACTGTTTGGGGGTGTAGAGACCACTCCCCAGGGGGAACGTTGTCCCTGGACAGTCTGTCGGGACCCTCGTTCAGGTGGCCAGGCACATGCGCGGCTCTCAGCGAGCGCAGAGGGTGCTGAGCCCACACGAGGAGGCGTTCCGCCAGGGTGCAGAGCGTCTTTGATCTGACACCGCCCTGGCGATTCACATAGGCCACTACCGATGTATTGTCCGTGCGGACTAGAACATGGTGACCGTGGAGGAATGGGAGGAAGTGTTTGAGCGCTTTCTCGACCGCGAGCATCTCTAGACAGTTTATGTGTAGGAGATTCTCCTGGTCTGACCAGCGGCCATAGACCGGTCTGCCTTCGAAGAGCGCTCCCCAACCTAGGTTGGAAGCGTCTGTCGAGACAACTTTCCGGTGTGAAATCACTCCCATAGTCACTCCCGTGAGATACCATTCGGCTGCCAGCCAGGGCTGCAGGGCTGAAATGCAGCCCTGATTCACTCTGACTCGCAAGCCGCCGGCCGCCCAGGCTCGGTGGGGCACGCGCGCTTTCAGCCAGCGTTGAAGCGGGCGCATGCGCAGTAAGCCCAGCTGGAGCGCTGCTGCAGCTGAGGCCATATGCCCCAAGATACGCTGGAATGTCCTCAGCGGAACCCGGCTGCCTATTTGGAGGGATGTGGCGAGGAGGCGGATGCGGCGCGCGCGCTGCTCCGACAGTCTGGCCGTCATAGCCACCGAGTCCAGTTCTATTCCAAGAAAGGAAATTGACTGACGGGGCGATAGCGAGCTCTTGGTCCAGTTGACCGAGAGACCCAGCTCCTCCAGATGGCTGAGAAGCGCTGTTCTGTGAGACACAAGTTCCGTCTCTGACTGCGCTAGAATAAGCCAATCGTCCAGATAATTCAGTATTCGCATTCCCTGTTTTCTCAGGGGAGCGAGGGCCGTGTCCATGCATTTCGTAAATGTACGGGGTGCCAAAGACAGGCCGAAGGGCAGGACTGTGTACTGATATACTCGACCGTTGAAGGCGAATCTCAAGAATGGCCTGTGACGGGGAGTTATCTGGATCTGAAAGTATGCGTCTTTTAGATCGAGAGAGATAAACCAGTCTCCTGGGCGAATCTGCGCGAGGATTTTTCTGGTTGTGATCATTTTGAACGGCCGTCTCATGAGGGCTTTGTTCAGATGTCTCAGATCTAAAATAGGTCTTAACGCTCCGTCCTTCTTGGGTACGAGGAAGTAGCGGCTGTAAAAGCCCGACTCGCTCAGAGAAGGATGAACCTGTTCTATAGCCCCTTTGCGCAGCAGCTTCGCTATTTCTGCTTGAAGCAGGTGCGCAGCTTCTGAACTCACTCTCGTCTCCGTCTGTGCTGTAAAGCGCGGAGGGCGACGAGCGAATTGAAGCGAATAGCCGTGTTTTATAGTATTCAGCACCCATTCTGACGCGCCCTGAATCGCTTCCCATGCTTTCGCATGCATAGCTAGGGGTCGAATGGTCTCTGGGTTCAGATCGCCGCGCTGCGCGGGATGGGGAACCTGTATCAGAGAGGATGGAGCGGCGTGCGCGCCGCTGGTGCTCGGACACGGGGGCTGGTAAACAGTATTGGCCGACTGAACAGCATTCAGTAGCTCGGTCCCATCGGATGGAGCGTGATTTGCTGTCAAACATCCCAGGCGCGAGAGTGGCGTGGGGATTATAATGTCTAAAAGTGAGTGCGCGTGCTCGTGAGCGGGCGCAGAGTTTACACTTATGACATGGCCAGTGTTTGGGAGCTTTAGAGGGTCTGTGACCCAAGGTAACTGACTGGCAGAGCGAACAGCGGGTAGGTGTGAGCACAAGGTTGTGGGCACATTTTCTACACTTAATACTCGAGCGGCTTGCGTCCGCTTCATGAGAGAGCGCTCTGTGCGCGTTACCATGGGGACCCTGTTTGTGTGAAGCAGTGAGCACATGGGAGTGGGCACATTTTCTACACTTATAATACTCTCGGCCTGAGCCGTTGTTGCCCGGGGTAACCGAGTGGCAGAGCGAGTTACGGGTAGATGTGAGCACAGAGTTGTGGGCACATTTACTACACTTAGTACTCGAGCGGTGTGTGACCGCTTTATGAGAGAGCGCTCTGAACGCGTTACCATGGGGACCGTGTTTGTGTGAAGCAGTGAGCACGTGGGAGTGGGCACATTTTCTACACTTACAACACCTTCGGCCGGAGCCGGAAAACCCGAATTTACACTCTTTCTGAGATTTATTTGGGCCGCCGTAAAAACGGCGTTTGTGTGCAGGCGAGCGAGTGGTGTTACTGGCTCGTTGGCTGCGGTGTAAGCTGCTGCAGTAGCCTGTACTGAGGGGACTGACAGAGCTGGGCGTTTTGATGGCGGTCCGGCCGCAGCGGGACTCAGCCATCTTTTCCTCCCTGCGGGTGCTAGGAGGACTTCGCGGGCTCAGACTTCAGCGTTATCTTGGGACGCGGACCCCGGGGGGGGCGGCGGTCTGTGACGGCTGGTTGAGCGCGACCTAGGGCGGCCGCCCTGGCGTCGCTGCGAAGCAGTTGGTGGCCGAGACGAGCGCTGTGTGGAGCTGCGCGCAGGAGGCTGAGCTTGAGAGCGGCCTGCGGCTGGGCTCGAGCGGCGGGGCAGGAAGAGATTCATAGCCTGCGACGCCTTCTGCACTTCAGAGAAGCGGTCCACAATCCCGCTGACCGCAGGGCCGAAGAGGCCAGTGGGCGAGAGCGGGGCGTTGAGGAAAACAGCGCGTTCTGACTCACTCATATCCGCCAGCGTCAACCATAAGTGTCTGTCGATGACGGTGAGCGCGGCCATAGATCTGCCGATGGCTTGTGCAGCGGTCTTGGTAGCGCGGAGCGAAAGGTCCGTCGCGCTGCGCAGATCTGTTAAGGCTGTGTGATCCGAGCCCTTCTCGTCCAATTCGCGGAGGAGGTCGGCTTGCAGGATCTGGAGAACAGCCATCGAGTGCAGGGCGGAAGCAGCTTGGCCGGAGGCGGCGAATGCGCGGCCGGCGAGAGCTGATGTGGTCCTGCAGGCTTTGGACGGCAGGGCAGACTTTGAGCGCCATCTAGCAGACGGCGGGCAAAGGTGCGTTGCCACCGCTTCCTCAACGGAAGGGATGCCGGTATATCCTTTCTCGGCGGCCCCGTCCACCTGGGAGAGGGCCGAGGAGACAGATGAGCGGAGTCTAGCGGAGAAGGGCGCGTTCCACGACTTCGATAGCTCCGCGTGGAGCTCGGGCAGGAAGGGTGCTGACCTAGAGGCCGGCGCTTGGCGGCGGCTAGGCAGAAAACACCCGTCGAGTCGGTTCGGCGCGGGCTCCTTGGGTGGGGACCAGTCTAATCCCAGTCGGTCGACCGCTTTGGTGAGGAGGCGGATAAGCTCCGCGTCAACACTGGAGCGGGACCTGCCAGACTCTGGAGTCGAGGAGGCGGAGCGGTGAGAGCCCGACCACTCCTCGCTGTCCGAAGCAAGCAGAGAGCAGCTGTCAGCAGCGTCATCTGCTTCATCCCCTAAGGCGACGGCAGTGCAGGCAGTGGCCGGCCGCTGCGCGTCGGTGAAGGGCGGGGGAGAAGGAGAGAGCGAGGCTCGCGGGAGGGGCTCCGGCGAGCGCTCAGCTATAACCACCGGCTCGGGAGGCCTTTGAGAGCGGCGTTTCTTCTTTCGCGGCCCTGAAGAGGCAGCCGGGGAAGGTGGAGGATCATCAAACATGGCGAGTCGAGCCCGCAGGGTCGACATCGGCAAGTCCTCACACTGTTCGCAGCCGCCCGTGGAGAGGGCGCGGGCTGCATGGTCGAGGCCCAGGCAGAGAGCGCAGACCACGTGGCGGTCTCCGTCGCTGAGCGAGGCTCTGCACGAGCCACAGGATGAGCGAGGCATTTGCAACAACGCCTCGCGCTCTTTTAGATGCAAAGTGTGTCGCGGGGCGAACACACACACACATACAACACAGAGCAGTAAAAGGATATATTCGCCGGATAGCGAAGCAGGCAGGGAAAGCTGAAGGCGGCGAAGGCGGCCAGCGTCCTCAGGCTGAGATCCTCGGCGTGCTGGTCGCTTGATTCAACGGCGGCTTCCTCAGAGAGCAGCGATGCGAAGAGCTTCGCTGAAAAGACAGAAATCAGAGAAGCAGCCTCCGAGCCCTGTTTATATACGCTAAGCCACACCCCTTTTCGCGGGCTGTGACGCATTAAGCGCGCCAAGCGCGCTCATTGGTCGTGACGTCACGCCAAGGGCTCAGCGGTAGGCTGCTGCAGTTGCCGCAGGGCAGCCAATGGGCACGCTAGTAGCTCGCCCTAGGTCTGCAGGCTGCCGCACTGCGTTGACAAGATTATAAAAATTAAGGATAATTTTTGGCTTCAGTATCTCGAGAAAGGAAGGCTTTCCCGTAGCGTAGCAACTACGCAATACGAGAGAACCTCTCGTAAGAGAACTCTTTAAGTTCTCTCTACGCAAACTTAAAAACGAGAACCTGTGAGAACGCTGATGGCGTGCACGTGCACATTACGAGTTCAGTCTATAGGTATGCGCGTTTGAATATAAGTGGTCATTGGCCAAATGTGGTGGTTCCAACTTGCAGAAATAATACATTACCACTAATCTGTGGTTAAAGTCAACTGTCAACATGACAATTCTCTAAGGATGTTAGGCAAGCAGCAGACTGATAACACTGAAGAGTTTAGATTAGTGTCTTTTTTATATATTATGTAATATCACAATGATTCGAGTGGTATACAGTATTTTAAAGTGTGTTTTATATCTGTTTGCAGATGCTGATTTTTTGCCTTTTTCCTTGCTGTAATGCACTTCAAAACGGTAAATTCATTTTTCATTCTCCTACATTTTCAATTCTATTGGTCAATATGTGTTGTGTTTGCTTGCAGTGTAAAGGTGTCACTTTTTACAAAGAAATCAGATCCCAGGCTATATTTTCTTCTATATTTAGTGGTGCTCGGTAAGGCATCTTGCACCATTTGTGCTACGGATAAGAATAATTCCTATTGGGTGTCTATTATAAGGTGCTTTGGTGGCAGAAAGCAAAACCTCAAAGCAGTGTGTAAAAACTACTCATGCTACCGAGTGAGCGTTCTTCCACTAAACTCCCACAGTACTCACAGTGTGGAGTTTCCACCGGCAGCTCACAATTTTCAGTCACACTTTATATTATGTGCCTTTAATAATGTACTTTATATACAGTATCAGGTGTATTTAACTACTATGTACTTGGATTTAAAAAGTTAGGAACAATATACTTATTGTGTTCATGTTGTATTGCAGGTAAATAGGTATATAGGTAAAGATAGGGACAGGTTTGGTGTTGTGTTTAGGTTTAAGGTTGTGTAAGGGAAGGGTCAACAGTGTAATTAAATATTGTGTTACATGTAATTACAGAAATGAATTACATCAATCACATTTATAAAAATACATGTACAATGTAAAAACATGTATGTACACAGTAAGTGCACTGTATCAAGTGATTCATTTCAATGCCATTACAAGGAACTCAAAGACACTTGATGGGACCCAATTTTCTGACTTTCTTTGACATAAGCAAGTTTAACAAGTAGCTGATTGTTTTCCACTTAAAAGACATCTCTGCATTACATTATGGTAAATAATGTATTAGAGACAGACATTATTACCATAATGTAAAGAGACAGAGTGAATTGTGGGTAATAAACAGTAAGCAATACAGTGAATTAAGAATTATGAAATGAAATGGCCAACACTTAAAATAGTGTGACTGTCCTACAACTTGTCCTATAACTTGCTGCTTTTAAATTGCACTTTTTAAATTGGATTTTAAAATCTTACTTACTCTCAAAATCTGTTTTGTTTTGTAGAAAAGTGCAACTACTCTGTTGTAATAAAGCAGACTGCAGAAAAGTTCACTTGCTTCAGGAAGATGGAGGGACGTGCCCCAATTTGTACGTCTGATCGATGGACACCTTCATGTCAGATTGAATACAGTCAAGGGGTCATGTGCTTAAAATGGCTAGCAGACATTGACCTGAGCTGTGTGAGCGATTCTTACAAGACACTTAATGGTAATAAGTGTCACAAACCTTTTCAGCATTGTAAAATATAAATGTTAAAGGCACACTATGCAAGCTTTGCACCTTAATATAACAGCTTTGAAAAACCAAGCACTGGCAAAACCAGCAATGCAGGTTTGAGAGGTGGCGCCCCGCCAAATCTCGCAAGAATCATGACTTGCTTTACAGCACGACGTCACATACATCAACAACATATGAAGCAGCCTGTATGGAAGACACTAGCACGCATTTCAGACGTGAATCATGGCAGAGTCCACAAAAAAAAAGAAGAAAGCGCGGTCGGAAGAGTGCAGAGACGACTCTGCGTGAGTGGTATTTACGACAGTGACGTTAAATACAAGTAGCCTACACCCCTAGATTCGCTGTTTGAGAAAAACGGAAACTGCATAGTGTGCCTTTCATTTTTGGATTTTCACATCTAAATATCTGTTTCTCTTACACAGATGAAAACAAGTGTGCCCGCGACCAGGAATGTGAGTCAAAAAGCAGTCATTCTTAATTTAGTTATGGTATACTTTATTGTGAAACAGGTATTTTTTGGGATGGATTATTTAATTGAACTATTTTGTTTTGTTTTTAGCTATCAGTTGCAGTGGAGAGTACCAATCTGGTAAAAGTTTTCTAAGCACATGTTATTGTGATAGGAAAACAATTTCATGGATGCACCCTAAAATTAAATGATTGTTGGTTTTTCTTTTAGAACCCATAGATTCAGTGTCAACCCTGCCTACTGCCGCCGCCGCCGCCGAAAGATGCTGTAAGTGTGTAAGACTGAACAATTACTACTTGATTGCATTCATCATAAAATAATTCCACACACACATCCATGTACCTAAATCGTTGCTCCTTTTGTTTATTTGCAGGCAAACCTTTAACAACAGCATGTGT
The DNA here is from genome assembly GCF_949319135.1 of Squalius cephalus. Classification (NCBI taxonomy): domain Eukaryota; kingdom Metazoa; phylum Chordata; class Actinopteri; order Cypriniformes; family Leuciscidae; genus Squalius; species Squalius cephalus. The sequence goes on from NC_137140.1 coordinate 26,321,889, forward strand.
TGTTATGACCTTCATCCACTGGATGTCACTAAATCCGTTTTTCTAAAGATTGAATGACACATTGCTCATAGTTACAACCATGAGCTGTTATGACTAAATTAAATGCTATATTGAAAAACATGTTTTAACAATAAATATAGAGATTTTTTGTGTTTATAGGTTTGAGAAATGTGTCTGTGAAGAACAGGGGAAAAAAAAATCTCTATATAGATTTGGGGCCCTATTTGAACGATCTTTTTTTGTGTGTGTACATTCCTAATGCCATAAAAGTCACCAAGTTTCGTACCATTCTGATTAAGCTGTGATTTTTAAAAATTCAAAACAGAAAATTTTCCGGTCATAATGAGTAATGGGTGTGTTTTGGGATTTACGTGTCGTGCGCTTTTACAGTCTATGGTCGTGCGTTACACCATAATAGTCTCAATGCCAGTTGAGCTCGCGCCATGGCAGATTCGCTATTTACATGACAGAATTTGATAGTGGAAAGACCGAAGCCGTCTCCAGAGCGCAAACAGTGCGCGAGGTAAAAGTGCGCAAGCAGATCATCTACGGGACAAGCCGGATTCCACCATATCTTTTTATACACAATAATAAATCTTTACATTGTAATCCTTTTATTTTAAATATTTGGCACGTTTGTGCTGCTGCGCGTCCATGTGTTTAATAACCAGAGTGTAGGCTACGCGCGTCGTGGACCCGTCTATAGGCGCACATTACTAATGCGCTCTTTAAATAACAAATATTTATATATTGCGCCATTGACTTTAGACCAGGATTCAGTTGGTCAATGGCGCAGTCTATTTTTGTTGCCTCAAAAAAGCAACGTGCACAATGCGCCAGAACACACCTCCTTTGCACAAATGGGCGCAAATACATTTGCTATTAAAACAACATGCCTGCAGGACGTGAAAATGATAACTGCGTCGGACTGAAACTAGCAAAAAACACTAGTATGGCGCTTGACGCTGCATTGCGCAGGTGTAAGATTAGGCTAGGTGTGTGTGTGTGTGTGTGTGTGTGTGACTAATTAAGTACAACTGGAACATGAATATACATTTTAAAACAAAAACAATTGAAAAAAAATGTGTGTAGTATGAATTTAATCTTAATAGCCTACTTCCTTCGCCACGTTAGGAAGCAATATGTCATCGATAACTTTTTGCCTACTGTTTTATGAATTTGGATGTACTACTCTATTCACATACATTTTTGCACCTATTATATAGAAGGGTAGTATGCATTTCAGATCTAGCAATAGTAAACACAAAGTTGGCATGAAACGAAAGTTGTGAGCACCCTTTCTTCCCTATTATAACGTATCTATTTAGTGAAACAGCTTCTCTAAAGAGAAAAAATTTAGGACAGGACTTGATTTTGTCCCTCAGTAATTGATTGGATCGCATTTGTTAATTACTGTGATCTCATGTGAGTGACAGGTTGCTAGAAGGGCAGGATTATTGTCCCGCCCTCACGGCGATGCACACATCATCAGAGAAGAGATGTTGGGAATACAGCCCAGGCTCATTAGAAAAACGTACCTGTGGCAACATTTTTGCAAAACGCAAAATACGTTGGGCGAAAGTGAAATGTCAAGTGAATGTCGCTAAAAGCGTGTTTAATTTTTTCTGGAACAGATGAATTTGAATATGGCAACGTTTTATTACGTTGGAGCTTGTACGTATCACTGCAGTTCTGAATTTAAATGTCCGGCGATTGGCACTAAAAGCTTAATGCTCCGTTTTAAAATAGCGTATACTTACACTAAACCCTAAACCACCCGATAGTGTTAACAAAAGCTAATGTGACATAAAAATGCAATCGTAACCATAACAATCTTGTCTTTGAGCTCTTTTATCATGACTCGTCTTTCACGGGATTCGTATCCGAGCTCTTCGCATCACAAGTACAATTCTGTACCAGTAAAGCTACCAAACAAGCTTAGCACATCAGTAAAACCGAACATATGGAGCTGGTTAAGTGATGCAAACTCTGAAATATATTCGTTTACAAATCATGCACTATGGTAAAAAAAGAAAATTGAGGTCATAACATAATTGTGCATGGAGCCGTGTGAAAACAAGTCTTTATTCATCTATAATCTGCCCCTGTAATCATAAATGTGTGTGAAAACGATCAAAAGTGCTTGCTGTTTTACTAGTGTTCATTTGTTGCCACAGGTAAGTTTTTCCAGTGAGCCTGTGTTGCGGGAAGATAATGAATTAAAAAAATAGTGATGTGCATGCATAAATAATTTCTTATGTTCTTACGCCAGTTTTGATTTCATGGTGACTTTTAACTTCCCCTTCTTCTTGCAGTGATATCTCTTCTCTGATGACACATTTTTCGGCGTGATGGCGGGACAACCTGTCACTCACATGAGATTACAGCAATAGCAAACCACCATCCAGCCATCCAACATCCAAACCATCCAACAATCCAATCAATTCTCGATGGACAAAATCAAGTCTCACCCTACATTTTTTTTCTTGTTCAAGAAGCCGTTTCACATACATTACAATAGGAAAGAAAAGCCTATCACAACTTCCGTTTCATGCAGACTTTAAGCCAAATGGCTAGTCTGGCAACAGCAAGGGTAGTCCGTAATGACACAAACACATGGGCAATTGAGTAAACAGCCTGCTTGTTCGGTCAACGCAAAAGGTGTTACGTTTCCACGCGTGGTGTTATTGAGAATGAATATAAAATCAGTAACAAAGCAACAACTGCAGTACTAACATTCAGGTTATAGTGAGTGTGACGGACAGCAGCTCCTGGGGTTTATAGTAGAGGTGATGGGAGGAGGGCCTCAGGGGGCCAGTTCCACAGTGCTCATTTGAAACCTTTGGTCCCCCATGGTCTGTTTTCCCAGAATGCCCTGTAGAAGCATTAACCTCTCAGGCTCAGAGTGTGTTTACTCTGAGTTAATGAATGAGCTAGTGTTGGAGCGAAAGTGGGAGAGTAAATGCTAATCACATCCCTTTCCCCAAAAATAAAGCCTCCATTTCACCCCTTTCCTGTTTGCTTTTATTCCTCTTTAGTTAAATCATCAGTAATCATGCTTTCAAAAGCTAGTCAGAGACTAACCGCAGGTCATAGCACTGAAAAACACAAGAGGGGGAGGTTTGGTGTGTGAGGAGCGTAAAGCCAAAGTTGAGGTGTCATATGTGATGTCAACTCTCACATCTCCAACAATGCCAAATGAGTAAACACACACAAATGGTATGGGTGAGGGAATCAGAAGAGAGAGAGAGAGAGAGAGAGAGAGAGAAAGGAGGGGCCGTCCTTACTTGCTCTTCTAAGCGGGAGTGAGAGGAGGTCCAGAGGGAGGAGGCAAACGGGGAGAGCAGGATTGAGAAAGAGAGCGAGGAAAAGAAGTGGCGCTCTGTTTGCGGAGCAGTCTGGGACCATGCTGTCAGGCAGCTCTCTGATCTGGATTGGGGCGCTGCTTCTGGGGCTCGAGGCTTCGTTGACCGGGGCGTCTGACTTCCAGCACCATGGATATGAGGAGATGGTGAGAGCTCTTTTTGCTGTCCAAAGCGAATGCCCCTACATCACCCGCATCTACAGCATCGGTCGCAGCGTGGAGGGACGGCACCTATATGTCCTGGAGTTCACTGATAATCCTGGCATCCATGAAGCATGTGAGTCTTTTCTTTACTCTTGTACCAAGGCATTAAATTCCACACATATAGCTCAAGAAAACTCTTGCAAGTTGTTCCTACTGAGGCTGTAAGGCTGCCAGAGCTGCCAGCCCAAAGTATGCAATCAAACCCAAATTATTGCTTGCTTAATTTGGGTTTGATTGCATAATTTGGGCTGTTTTCTGAGATAAGCCTTGAAATCAAGCTTTGACTGGTCATTCATGAGTTTGTCTGGCCAGCCAATGTTGACCGTCAATTTGATTTATCTTGTTGCTCCTCAAACACTCAGATACAGTAAATTGCATTTAAGAATGGACAGTAATGGGTTTAAGGGGGAGTATGTGCCTGGAGATGTGGTGTGTTAAATGTTGCAGACAGGAGCAAACACCGGTCTTGTTGTTAATCTAAAACAAAAACATTCCCACTGGAATGAAAAATCGGAATGTTTAATAGCTCAATTGTTTTCCCTAAAAACAGAGAGCAAATGGACACTTCTGCTTCTCAGATGATTCTATTGAGAACAAGAGCTCATTAATCTTGCATGTGTCTCTTCTAGAGTTCCAGAAGAGAACAATATCTTAAACTTACCTTAGATTGGCCAAGATACCAAAGTTTAGGAATCCAAAATTACTTATCAAAGATGAAAACAAATGATCTAGTTTATGCTTTGTAAGCCAACCACTGTCTCAATTTACAAGGAATTTCAGGAGAAACATCTGATACTTCATAAAAAGATGATTCAGAACTCCAATGTATCTTTTGAAATATGAAAGAACAGCTGCTGAGCAGTAACATTTCTCTCTTTGTTTCAGTCTGTAGACCTTGTTCCTTTGTTCAGTCAAATTCAAAACACTTTCAGCTCTGCTACTGCAAGTAGTTAAGATCCATCAACAAAAGAAGTTAATAAATCAGCTTTTGAAAGCAAATACATTTTTGCCATCAGATGTTCTCTCCAAAAATAATTTTCGCCTTGGTTTCCTGCACAAATATCTAAACATTCTTAAATCAAGATGTATTTACTTGAAAAGCAAAATTACTTAAGATTTTACGTTTTCAGTAACACTTTAGCTTAGGGTTCAGTTCAGCTGTTACCGTATTCTACATTCCCAATCCTTCCCAATTCCTAAACATAACAACTACCTTACTAACTATTAATAAGCAGTAATTAGGAGTTTGAGGCAAAAGTAGAAGTTTATAGTTAGTTAATAGTGAGAATTGGACCCTAATCTAAAGTGTGACCAAGTTTTCCTTTCTGAAAAATCTATCAAAAATAAGTGAGTTCATGCTTAAAACAAGAAAAAATAATCTGAGGTCAGAAAAATAAAATTAATTCAAAGCGAAAACAAAATAATTTTATGACCCCACTGGCAGATTTTTCTTCTTCTCATTTTAAGCATAAAGTCACTTAATTTTAAGCAATTTTTCAAAAAACAAAACTTAATATTTTAACTAATTTTGCTTTTCAAGTAAATGTATCTTGATTTAAGAATGTTTAGATATTTGTACTAGAAACAAGACAAAAATACTGAGTAAGAAAATCCTTTTTTTGCAGTGTAAAAATCTGCTTCTCTTGGCAATATGCGTACAAAGGTAAAACCTCTGAGAGAATTGCAGGATGTATACATGTTCCACACAGTACAAAAACAGGAACCGATACAGCAGAGTGGGCAAAGTCCTTGTGACCACCTGACCCTTAAGATTTTTAAACAATGTCCATGCGTTAATGTCAAGGCCACCCATTTTGTGACTCTTTGAGCAGTGGCACAGCACAGTTAATTTAATTATTTGGTGATTAATTGGAAGACCGTGCCTGATAAGTCTGCCTGCACACAGTGGCTAATTAGATTTGCAATCTCGCCATCACTCACTTCCGCATCAAAAAAGAACAAACGGAAATCTGCTGGTACTTGTTAGAGGAGATAATTGTGAATAATGAGCTGACAACTGGCTGTGAGACAGGAATTTCGATGAGAGTGGCCTGCTGTGCTGTTAAACCCTCAAAAAGCTTTTGTAGGAGGAAAATGATGAATTTTAATTCATTCATATTTAATACGAGCATTTACAGTGTCAGCTTACTCAACCGCATGCCACATACAGTGATGGAAAAGTGAATTTGTTTTAAAGGGATGGTTAACCTAGAAATGAAACTTCAGTCATCATTTACTCACCCTCATGTCGCTCAATTTTCTGTGACTAAATATGGTGTGTTTTTCATACAAAGATATTATATGTGACCCTGGATCACAAAACCAGTCATAAGTAGCACGGGTATACTTGTGGCAATAGCCATCAATACATTGTATGGGTCAAAATTATCGATTTTTCTTTTTTGCCAAAAATCATTAGGATATTAAGTAAAGATCATGTTCCATGAAGATATTTTGTAAATTTTCTACCTTAAATATATAAAACATTTATTTTTGTGAGTGAATGCAGCACAATCGCGAACATAAATGGAAAACTTAAAAAGCAATCTTCTCAATGTTTAGATTTTTTTGCACCCTCGGATTCCAGATTTCCAAATAGTTGTATCTCAGCCAAATACTGTCCTATCCTAACAAACCATACATCAATGGAAAGCTTATTTATTAATGTATAAATCTCAATTTCAAAAAATTGACCCATGTGACTGGTTTTGTGGTCCAGGGTCACATATGGCTTTAGAAGACTTGGAATGTAATGGATAAATTGTATGAACTTCTTTTATATGGTGCTTTTTGGAGCCATTCCCTTTCATTGTCTTAAAAAATGTACATTTCTCCTATTGTGTTCCACAAAAGAAAGTCATGGATCAACATGAGGGTGAGTAAATGATCGCAAAATATCTAGTAGGCAATCCTTGCAGTACCTTTAGAGCTTCATATCGCATATTAGGTCTTAATTCATACAGTTGCTGCTTCTGAATTGCTACATATGCATGCATAGAGAGCTTGTTGCTTGCATGCTATTCACGGATGTGACCCTATGACCTCATGACTTCCTGACTGGCGGTCACCTGACCTGTGTTTTTCAGTGGAGCCAGAGTTCAAGTACGTTGGGAACATGCACGGGAACGAAGTGCTCGGCAGGGAGCTGCTCATCTACTTGGCCCAGTTCCTGTGCGAGGAATACCGGGCAGGAAACGAGCGAATCACGCGCCTCATCCACGACACACGGATCCACATCCTTCCTTCCATGAACCCGGATGGATATGAGGTGGCTGCCAGGCAGGTATACAGCCCTTAGTAGCTAATCTACATTGCAAAACAAGTATACTAAAACGCCACAGCTCAAAATCCGTGACCAACAGAGCGTGGTGTGAATGTGAGCATGCATATACACTTATTTCTTCAGTGTGGCAGCTGTGGTGTGGGAGTGTTGTAAGTCTCTGGTGGCCTCTAGTTTGTTATTTAGGAATCAGTCACATCCCAGAGTGCATTGCTCGCTTTCTTTTGAGACTAATTACACCAGAAGAACTCACAAAATACATACAGTATTTTTTTCTGGAACAGAGTCCATACACCTACAGCGTTCACACATCTAGAGTGCAAAATTATAGTAATACAGACTCTTTCTTGATCTTTGAGACTAATTATATGTCCAGCAGTAAATGGAGGCTGAATGTGGCCACACACACCCAGTTATCAAGCGTCTCAATGGACCAGACAAGAACTAGCAAAGGAAACTATACCTCAGCATCAGACAGGATCTATTTAACATGCTCTAACTCGCTTACACAACACACACAAGCACAATAAACTACTTGAGGTATACATTTCACACCTGACATACTGAGAATGTTAAAAGGCGATATCCTTCCCAAAACGGTACTTAAAGAATAGGTAATGATGTGCTCTTTATCCGATTTACAGGGTCCAGAATTCAACGGCTACTTAGTGGGACGTGGAAACGCAAAGGAGGTAGACCTGAACCGCAACTTCCCAGACCTGAATGCTCTTATGTACTACTACGAGAAGCACAACGGCCAAAACCACCACCTGCCACTGCCAGACAACTGGGAATTACAGGTGATCATCAATCAGTGTCACATACACCTCTATAGGAGAGGAGACAATAGCTTCCATCCAAAGTTGCGAATTTAACTTGTGCGCAAAATTCGAATATCGCATAAAACATTTGCGAATAAAGCGTCGTTTCCATCCAGTGAGCCGAAGAGGACAAAATCGTCACTTCCTGATAAACTGCTGCTAAAATATCACTTAGAAAAGTAGGAAAGACAGTTCTGGAAGGGAATTATACTGAAGCACTTTGACGACAGACTTCTGAATGACCAAAACAGCATTTGCAACAAGATTTTTCCGCTGATTTTTCCAGTTATGTCGTCCCATCACGCAAACTCACATGATTATTTGATGCGCATTGTTTGAAGCTTGTGTAGCGGTTTGGAAGTGCTGAAAGATGTTGAGATAGACAATATAAGATCCTCTTTGATAGGGTAACGATATATTTGTATATATGCTAACCATTTATGTGCACTACTGTTCAAAAGTTTGGGGTCAGTAAGATTTTTTTTTTTTTTTTTTTTAAGTAATTAATAATTGTATTCAGCAAGGATGTGTTAAATTGATGAAAAGTGACAGTAAAAACATTTGTAATGTTACAAAAGATTATTATTTCACGTATATGCTGTTCTTTTGAACTTTCTGTTTATAATAGAAACCTGAACCAAAATGCATCACGCTTTCCACAAAAATATTGAGCATCATAACTGTTTTCTGATAATAATAAGAAATGTTACTTAAGCACCAAATCAGCATTAGAATGATTTCTGAAGGATCATGTGACACTGAAGACTGAAGAAACGATGCTGAAAATTCAGCTTTGACATCACAAGAATAAATTACATTTTAAAATATATTAAAATAGAAAACAGTTATTTTAAATTGCAATAATATTTCACAATATTACTGTTTTTACTGCATCTCTGATCAAATAAATGCAGTTTTGGTAAGCATTAAAGACATAAAAAAATATATCCAAACTTTTGAACAGTAGTGTGTATATTTTGAGATTTATTTACCTAAAGCGACTCAGGGTTCATGTTCAGAACCCGTTCCATTTGAATAAAATACAAGAACTGAAAAAAATAAAAAATTCATTGCTTATACAAACATGAAACGTGGTGAATGAATCACAGATTCATATATCTGTGGATATCTGATATCTGTTATATCCCAGATTCAGATATAACGTTCTGCTGGCCTGCCCATGACATGGGCGTTACTAACATTATGTTCTACCAACTGAGCTACAGGATCTGTATATGTTTTCATGGGGTGACCTTTCTAATGTACAAACAATCTTGTATACATAGACATCACATAGATAAATCCCTGTTCCAATCTTAAGTAAAATACAGGATAGTGCCAGTTTCCTGCATTGCAAAGAAAAACTTTTTTGTTTTTACAGTTGGACAGCTCACTTAAGCTCTCCATTAGTCTGTTAGTAACCCACCCAGCTCTCGTTCTGCCGGTCTGCTCTCTATCAATCGCCAACAGGCCCACCTTTCACAAAATAGAGAGCCTTGGCTTGTGTAAATGGACTTTTTTAGCTTGTACTGCTGTTAGTCTTCATCATGAGCTCTGGATATTTTGATTAGCCTTTCACAACCTGCTGAGTAATATAAAGTAAATCTCATCTGTGTGTATCCATGCCATCCATCATGATTTGAGAATGTTACAAAGAACATATTGTGCTAGATGGAAGCAGGAACATCTGACCTTTAGCACAAAGTAGTTTACTTACTAGAAATAGAATATTACACATTTCTTCTTGATTTTATGTAATAAAATGAAAGAATTCCCAGATTTTTTGGAAGAGCTCACTAGAATAATACAAACCATTTAAACAGCTCTTTCCAGGAACATCTATGTATTTTCCTTACTCTAAAATGAGAACTCCGGCTTTGGAGAAGTATGTTCACTGGCAGCCACACGTCCCTCAGGATAACAACAGAAGAACTGCAGTCGGAGGAATATGACAAGTTCCAATCATTTCTCTGTGAGTCAAGAGCTGTCACTCTCACATCAAATCCCACTCGTGACCCTCTGACCCTAGTGTGGGTTTTGCACTACACAGACCTAAGCAGGGTGAAAAACATCTGTGTGAGTTCACAGCATGAAACCTGACTCTTCAATGACAGCTGGGGCCAAAGGGACGCTTGGTTGTGTATATATACAGATCCATGCATAATAAATACACAGTCTCTTCAAAACAGAGCACGAACGGGATCAATAACCCAGCAGCCATCTCTAAGGAGCCAACTGGACTGATTTTACTTAATGCAACAGGGTCAGGTGGAGGTTTATTATCCCTTCACCTCTAGTACCACAGGTCAGATCTCTCAGATAGCAGAGTTGAAGGAATATTCCAAAAAGGCTGCAAGAACGTTGCTGGAGCGTCATGGCACAAAAACTCAAAACAAAGGCTGAAATCTGAATGTTTTTCCCTGTATTTTTGGATCTTGCAGGTTGAGCCGGAGACTTTAGCAGTGATAAAATGGATGCAGAATTATAACTTCGTTCTGTCTGCTAACCTCCACGGTGGAGCTGTAGTTGCCAATTACCCCTTTGATAAGTCTCGCGAGCCCCGGATAAGAGGCAAAACAACATACTCGGCTACCTCTGATGATAAAATATTTCGAAAGGTATGTTGTGTTTTTTTCGTTATTTGTGTGATTTTTTCTACTTTAAAAAAAGTTTAATGTCCACATGCAATTGTAGGCCATTTGTAAGCTTATATCTCTTTAAAAAAAGTGTAAACACTGTGTTTCTGTGGCACTATCAAATCATTTTACAAATGGCAGATGGGTGGAGTTTGGAATGTTTTAAATCATTCTTTTTTTTTTGCAATTCCGTATGGTGTCACTTCTCTGCGGAAAAAACAACAACACTTAAACTAACCTAAGCTGACTTGCTAGTCTAAGCAGGTTTACGATGGCCTTATCTGCCTAGACTAGTCATCTAATTTTTTTCTTTAAGACTTGTCATAACTTATCTTAGTTGCATAAAAGTAGATTTGCCTTTACTAACTGCTATTGGTCAGATTAGATCTATACAGAGACTTCCATCCTGGCCAAGAGCACAAACCCTACTAAAACAAGACAAAAGACCAGCCTGATCAGGCTGGAAGTTAAATTTAGACAAGCAAACCAAGCTGGTTTAAGTCTTGTTGTTGTTGTTTTTTCTCAAGGCAGAGGAATTGCACAGAAATCACACACTTCACCTAATGAAGAGCTGTCCATTGTTTTTCCCAATTCCTTGGTGAATATTTACAGATTTGTGTGTTTTTGTATTGTGTGTGTGTGTAGCTGGCAAAGACGTACTCCTATGCCCACAGCTGGATGCATAAGGGCTGGAACTGCGGCGATTACTTTGATGAAGGAATCACAAATGGAGCCAGCTGGTACTCTCTATCTAAGGGTGGGTTATATTTTACATACCACGGTTCTCATTCAATTACTTCAACAAGGCTTGTGGTTTTGTCTCATCTAAATGCCTTGTAATTTAGCTGAAATTTGGAAATTACAAGCACTTTTATCTTTAAGGACATGTGATTGTGTTCTAGTTTAGAGCTTTTCACTAGTGCAAGCACCAGTGTAATTCCACCAGTGAAATTAACTTCTTTAAGGGTCAATTTTCGAATTGATTTTCAAATACATTTTTAGGTCGTCTTTGCTGTTGGTCATATATTTCCCTAAAATTACTTTTGCAAAAAAAAAAAAAAAAAACAGTAAAGGAAACCAATACACAAGCAGAAAATGGTCATGAATGAGCATGTGAATAGTTTCCCTTAAACACATACAAAAATTCTTCCTCCTTTTTTTTTTTTTTTGTGCACACGTGGAAGTGTTTCTTATACAGTATGTGTGCATTTTTTCTTGCAAATATAACTTTAGAAGCTCTATATAAAATAAAAAAAAACTAACAAAAATGGTTGATTAAAAAAAAGTGAATATTTGGAATATGTGGGGCATCTTTTCCACTTTTGGTGGGTTTTTTTGTGCTGTACGTACTACATTTTAATGTGCGATTAAGAAGAATTATTCCTCAATATTTCTGAAGGGATGCAGGACTTCAACTACCTCCACACAAACTGCTTTGAGATCACTCTGGAGCTCAGCTGTGATAAGTTTCCTCCAGCGACGGCTCTCGCCAGCGAGTGGCTAGCCAACAGAGAGGCTCTGGTGTCCTATATGGAGCAGGTGAGGAACTTTCCTTCTCGCATTTGACTGTTTTACTGCTTTAGTTTCAGCTCTGTATGCCTGTAATGAAACAAGTAGAAGTTCAAACTCTGCAGTCAGAACATGTAGAAATGGAATTGGAGAGCAAACGGGTAAAAAGGGGGCCAGTATTCTAGCAGACACAGGTAAGAAAGACAAATTGGTTCACTATGGCACCAGCAGGTAATGAACCTGTCCCCAGATACTTATAATGTGAAATTGATATGAACCTTCAGGGGTCACGTTGTGAGTTCAGGTAACATTACACTGCTTTCTAGCACATTTAAAGTAATGGATGGAATCGGTTTACCACTTTGAGTGCAGTGCCTGACCATAACGAAAGCTTAACCCTTGAGCTGTGCTGGAAATCCTTTACCTAATTTGGTGTTCCCAGTCAAAAATGACCAGCCTTTTAAATTGCTTGTTATTCTCTCATTATGCTATTTTTTCACCAAATATTAGATTCAATCTTTTTTGAAAAAAAAAAAAAAAGGTTTTCTTTCAATAAGCACAGGTTTGGAATTTCTGGAACTGATTAATCGTAGGCTTCATTGATCTGAGCATATGCACATACAGTATGCATGAAAAAAGTTCACTCAAGCTTATTCACCTAAAAAAAAAAAAAAACGGTGGTGCAAAAGCTCAGATCAATGAAGCCTACGATCAATCAGATCCAAAAAGACATGCAAATTTCAGGAAAATATGAAGTTGTTATAGCCTGTGTAAGCAAAGTCAGCAGGTTTAGTAAGTTTTAGTCAAATGCGAAAACGTTTACTAGCACTTTCGGAAAAAAATGACCAACATGACAATACAACAAACATGTTGGACAAACAATACAAAATGAGGGTGGGTTGACATTGTGACTCTCTCCTGTCCTCCAGGTACACCATGGGATAAAAGGCATGGTTTATGATGAGAACAACAACCCAATTAGCAATGCAGTGATCTCAGTGGCAGGTGTAAACCACGATATCACCTGCGGTGAGTGTTGTTCTACATTAAAAGCTGATTTTGTAGTATGTATAAGTTTGAATACTTCATTTCATGTGTCTGATGCTGTCTCAGGGACTGATGGAGACTACTTCCGTCTGCTCTTGCCGGGCACCTACACAGTGACGGCTTCTGCACTAGGTTACCAACCCTTTACCAGCATTGTGACAGTGGGACCGGCTGAAGCTGTACAGGTGATAAACAATACACTGATACACTATTCTTTATTGATTTTATTTGTATTTTTTTTACAATAACAAACTAACATATCGTATTTGTTCTTCTTCCCAGTTGCATTTCTATTTGAAAGTTCAACCAAAAGGGACAAACTTGAACGTGAAAGCTTATGCCAACAAGAAGGGCACATCGACGGCTAAGATTCCTCCCACCAACCTTGGCCCAAGATAAAGAGGAAGGTCTCTTCTCTCAAAACAGACAAAACACGTCTTTACTTTATAAACTGAAGAACAATAAAGGGAAACATGGACTCTCACTGTGACAAATCTCACCTTCCTATGTCAGGTTCTTTGTTGTTTGTATAGATGCATAAAAGTGTGAGAAATCCATATTTTGCTCTCATGTTCTCGTGGAGCTTAAATATATACAGGTATGTATGTTATATAATGGCTTTGATTAAAAGAACAGGAAGAAGTAGGTAATGTAAACAAAATATATTTCTCTTTTTATGAGAAAATAGTTATAGATTAATGAAGACATTTAGATGGACTGTTACTGGAAATTGTGTCCGAATATGATCAGAAATCAGTTTAAGATTAATTATCTTCTATGTGGATAAAAATAAAATAAACATTTTATCATTTAAAATGAACTAAGGTTGTTTATCTTTCTATTCTTTGGGCAGTTATTGTTGTTTTTAAGACATGTTTAAAATACCATCTTGGTGCATGTGTGAATATTTGTAAAAATGTATTGAAATTTTCATAAAGGTACTGTAAATACTCTTCAACTAGTTTATCACATGGATATACCTTTTCTTCTAATGATCTTTACATGTAAATATGTGATGTTTGATTAAACCAGGCATATTTTAGTTCGCATTTGGATGCAAACAACAAAGATTTACTGAAAGGATCTGTGGACATAAACTCTAATTTAAAGTGAATATCATATAAAGCGGTTCGGGTCAAGTCAAGTCACCCTCATTTATATAGCGCTTTTAACAATATGGACTGTTTCAAAGCAGCTTTACAGTGATAATAGGAAATTAAAGTAACAGAGCTTGTTTTGGTTCAGGTGAAGTTCTTTGCTTAAATTAGAACAGCATGTGCATAAGGTTGTATAGTTGGCCATAAATACATAAAAGACTTGAGAGCTTTTTCTACAACTATGTAAATCGCTTCATAGGCTGAGAAATTATCTTATGAGTAATGCATACAAGTCTTAAATACAAGGGGGCTTAAAGACCCCTTAAGAATGTGAATGTCTTCATTTTTGATTCTAGTTGCCCAGATATGTTGGAATTCCTTATTTTTTCCCTGAAGCAATCCTGTCTGCATTGCTCAAAGCTTGCATACAGCATTTTCAAATCAGCAATCATTTTTATTTAATATATCCGGTGCATATTTAAGAAAAGATCTTATTCTTATTAAATTCTCCACAATGTCTAACTTTGGTATAGCTTAGATGGAAGCACACTCATGTTTATCGAACCTAAAGGAACACTAGGTGTCAGTGCTGTAGCGATATGGTCAGACCACTGCTATTTCTCTACTGAAAAGTGTTGAATATAATAGAAAGCAATTCTAAAAACATCAGAAAACACAGTAACATTACATACATTAAGTGGGTCTTCGATATGTCCAACTCCAACTTCCTTCAATAGGAAATACATCAACAAAACAAGGAAACTGTGCTTATCAAACTTTTTCTTGGGCTCTTTAAAACCTGTAGCTTAAAAAAGTACATAAACTATAATTTAGTATTTTAATTCCAGAAAATGTATTAACTATTTCAGGATGGTATTCTTCAATAGTACAAAAACATTAAAAGACAGACAGACTGAATATGTATTATTATGTATTTTTAATTCCAGAGTGAATGTTCCAATAAAATGATCCATCAACAATACTGTAAACATTTAAAGATTTGTATTCCTGTGTTCTTCCTGGTTATCACACACAAATAGAATAACAATGCCCTCTGAATAACAGGAAAAAGGAAAATGTACTCCAGGAATGTTATGTCCAGGAAAGGATTAGAAGGCTCTGCAGCTGGAAAATATGAGCAATACTTAAAGGGGTGGTTGATTATGAATTCACTTTTCTAACTTTAGTTAGTGTGTAATGTTGCTGTTTGAGCATACAACATCTGCAAAGTTACGACGCTCAACGTTCAAAGCAAAGGGAGATATATTCTTTTAAAGAAATTGCTTTTTAAGGACTACAACAAACGGCTGGTAGGGACTGCACGACATTCCCAAGAAGTCCTCGCTGCAGCCTGTAGCACGATGACGTAGTTGGATGATCCAATACGTATTGGATGGGGAGGTTCGGATCATTTTGCTGACTCACTTGTTCGATCTCGTTCATCAAAATGAATGAATCTTTTTTCGAGTCATTTCATTTCGTTCATTTAAGGGGCTTTAAATGTTATACTTTTAACTGGCAAATTCCCCGAACACATCCACCTACGCAATCTTGATCATATTCTGAATTAAGAAATCATTATAATGCAGTCAAAAATAATTTACAGGGATCATAAATAATTACTTTACCTTCCGAGTCTTTCGTTCATTTGTCACGTTCATGAACATAATTCGCATGCGCTGGTCTTAAGTGAGATTATGTTCTAACCTGTGTAGTAGTAGTAGCCTACTGATAAATAGTAATAAGTAATTATTGATGAATAAGTAATTATTTACATAAATGTGATGCTTTCCTAGTTTCTCTCTACATACATGCAAAATAGTTCATTTTACAACATTTTAAATCACATGATTTTAAACCTAATGCGTGTATACAGAACATTTTAAAATAAAGCCATTTTATTTTATTCAGGTCATATTTGCTGTTGAGTGAAAGCAAAAATGAGTCAAGTAATTGTCTCTGTAATTTTAATCATAGAGGTATAGGCCTACAATACAATACGGTCTGTAAACAACTTAAAATACCAGTAGGCTACACATTCAAGGGAAAATGCAAAAATAATAACAGCATCAAGAAACTAAATCTTGTCAGAAAAAAAAAGTGCTTAATGATATTTTGCCTGGTAAGAGTTCCTTCTTTAATGGCTATACTAATTTTTCCACAGTGCTCTGTACATAAGGTCCCTTAAAATACGGAATCGTCCTGTATTTACAAGTAAGATGATGCGTCCCGTATCAAATCAATAAGGGACGGGATTTGTCCCGTATTTTTCATTAGGCCCACACATAGTTGAATAAAAACATAAGGACTTTGCAGTATGGATAATACTAATAGCAAATATAAAAATATCAATTTCACAATAAGTAGTAGAGAAGCTCATTGCATGATTGCATTTTAGCTTCTTTGTTTCTATAGCGACGGAGTTTTATGTACGTAGCCTACATCATGCCATGATGTACATACATAAAAAAATTAAAAAATTTAAAAAAAACCTGAATTTAAGTTTAATATACAAACTGATCACAGCAGTCAGATCACGCAGTTGTCACTCAAGTGATCATTTATATTTAACTTAAATTCAGGGGGGGATTTTTTGTAATTTTTTTATTTGTACAGACCAAAACGCACCACTGCGCATGCGCGTCCAGTACGTATTGGATCATCCAACTACGTCATCGTGCTACAGGCTGCAGCGAGGGGTGTCTCGACATTCCTCCCGGGTTAGTGACATCACTAACCCTAAAATTTACATAAACCCCGCCCCCGGAACACGATTTTGACAGAATATTCTAATCAATGACTAGAAGATAAACGCAAACTTCGGACTTGCGTCCTTGGTAGTTCGGACTTGCTAAGTTCGACTCAGGAGAACGAACTCCCGAGGACGGGAGGATGCAAGTCCGATAATTCTGCAAATGGAACATCAGCGTACTTGATAGCGTCACTCAGCTCACTCTGGCTAGGTTATTTCTTTATATTTAGGCTACAATAAAACAAAAATATGTTATAAACCACCACTCTGCCTCTTTTCATTTTCATTTAAAAAAATCTTATTAATGGCTTATAATAATCTTATAAAAAACATATTAATGGCCACACAAATGTGGTTCAGGCAACGCAATTATCTTCACTGCATATATGTATAACAACGCGAAATATAAAACACAACCCTGACTCTTTTTGTTTTCATTTTAAAAATATGATACATAAAAAACATTATAATATTGATCATTAAAACTGACATTTAGCAAAAAGAGACAGGGCTGTGTCATTTTATTTTATTATATATACATACAGTGAAGAGAATGTAGGCAACATGTATAATAAAATATTTTATATGTTTTATATATATATATATATATATATATATAATACAATGACATAACCTTTTTTGTTAAATGTCAGTTTTAATGATCAGTAATAGCCATTATAAAAGTATAAGTAGCCTAAAAGGTATAAGAAGCTAGCAAACGATTCAGTCAAACATAAGTCAGCTCTCTAGGCTACAACGTTAAAGTTAAATAGACTAAATATATAAAGCTATGAAACTTCACTTTGCCCTCAGCCAAAACGTTTTGCCAGGGAACAAATTATAGATTAATGAGACAAATAAAATAAATACATAAATAAATTGCCCGTTAGAAATACACAAGACGATGTATATCTCATGTTAAACCATTAGACTAGAGACATCGAGCCAGCGGCAAAACGTCAGCAGCACTAGCCGAGGAAAGGCTGTTCTCGGCGGGGTACATGAGCGCCGAGCGTCCGATTGCCTGGATCTCACAACTCCGAAAACGTCAGATACAATTTTCAAATAGGCGCTATCTTTATAAATAAACCAAAGATGGTATGTCTGTGTGAGGTAAAAGGACACAAGCTGTTGAAGCTCCGCCCTCTGTGCTGGGAGCAGCAGCTCATTTGCATTTAAAGGGACAGACACAAAAACTGTACGTTTTTGCTCACCCTCAAAAAGTGACAACTTTAACATGTTATATAAAAATATATGTGGGGTATTTTGAGCTAAAACTTCACATACACACTCTGGGGACATCAGAGATTTATTTTATATCTTGTGAAAAGGGCATTATACCACCCCTTTAATTTCTCATAACCAAGAATAATAATGTTTGGAGAGCTGTGCCATCAATGAGACTGGAATTAAAGGAAATGTTGTGTAAAACATGTGCCACGAAAAATTATGATTCATACCCACTATTAGGGGTCTGCTTCCAATAAGAGATCAACAATCTTGCATTTACAATCCATGAATAAACTGTCCGAACAGTAGTGAAATGACAGGATTTCGTTGTATGAGAATGCTTCAATGACACAAAGATCATGAATAGATCAACAAGAATGAATAGCAACAAAGAGCATCAAGCTCACATGGTCATTCTCAATGAAAATGTCACTGTTGAAGAGGACAACAGAAGCTTTTCATGCTTCCAGGATATGACAGATCTGGCATTTTCTCATAGATGCCGTGGGCATGTTGTGTCAGAGCAACTTACAACACAGAGCTGAATGCGACAATGAAACCCACACAGCAACCGTTATCTATACACGACACGTGCTCTAGTGGATGCCCACTTGGCTTCAGCTTTCCAACCAAATTAAAAGGGAACCCAAGTCAAGTGATCCGAGTCCAGGTATTGGAGATGACAGGAACATGTAGCCTACAGAATGATGCATGTGTAAAGTAGAGGTCCAAATTTGATGTAACAATTCTGCACTACCTTACAAACAAGGGCCTCACAGGCAGCTTCCTTTCATTGTTTCTGAAAATAAGGAAGTCGTGGTGAATGCAGACACAGCAAAAATAATCTTAGGTTTGAAACTGCGTGTCTTAAAACATTATGTTCCCTTTGTGGCAATAATATTGACACAGACGAGTCTACATAAAGCAATATAGCTCTGTCCTTTCCAATAATATCACAAATGCAGGGTATTCTTATTCTCAGAGTCATGAAAACCAAAATCAAATTGTTGTAACCCTCTATGTCTGAACTCTGAACATTATACAATGTTAGAGTGATTCTTAAACTTTGTTTACGTTTATGGCCCACAAAAGGGTTGATTTTATTTTCATAAAACATTTTTCCTTTTGTTACAACAGGTAATTTTAAAAACATTTTATAATGCTTTTTATTTATAATTTTATAGTTGTACCCATACCCCCAGATATGCAATATTAAAATATTATAATCAGTCATGAAAATGTGAATTATTATGTGTTTAAAATTGAGATAGCAAACAAAGAATTAAATATGCATAGACCATATATGCATTTCAATATATATATTTTTAATTGTTTACTATCTTTTTTACATACTACCTCAAAAATGTTTTTTCCAACACAAGAATTTTTAAAGTTTTTTTTTAAAGTTAATATAGGCCTACTTTAATTTTTAAAGTATGTCAACTGTAAATTATACAAAAAGTGTGAAAATATTATTAAACTGTGTGTATTTAGAACATAAATAGCTAGTAATTAACTTAAACTTCGCAAGACAATTTCTTTATGTTTATTTAATATAATTATTATTTCAAATGTTTGACAAATGACTAGGGGTGTAACGATACCCTCATGTCACGATTCGATACATATCACTATACTGAACTCACGATACGATATTGCGATACTCAAAGACATATGATAAAAGTTTAAATTTGGTATTACATTGTGGGTGTAAATGATTCTGAAGCTGAAAATACAGAATTATTTTAGACGAATATGCTTTCACTCTGACTAGATATATTTAAAATAATGTAGGCCACTTTTTACTGGTAACATAAGACATTTGGCATTTTCAGGACCCAAACATATTCCCCCATTGCATTATTACATATATTCAACATTATATATCGTAGTTTAATGTAGTACTGACACTAAAACTCTGTAAACTCTGTTTCCTCACGCAGTAATTTTTTATTTTGGGTGAATTATAGGCCTACACAATACATATTGTTGCTATCCATGATACATATTGTTGCATTTTTGTATTGCTCTATATTGTGACACGTTATATTGTTTTATACGTTACACGTTATATGCTACGATATATTGTTACACCCCTGACTAATATTCATGGCTTCCAGAAAAGTGACAAAAATGGCGGAATTCTCCTATGATTCTCGTGTGTCAACTTTAGGTTAAATTAGCTAAACTAGTGACAATGAAAAATATGTTTTAAAAAAGTTTATTACATAAAAGACTACAGGGCCAAAAGTGTCCATAGTTGAAGAAACACCCATGATCTATCATTAAAAAGATTAGTAAATCAAGTTTAACATTTTAAAAAAAATATTATATGACGTTAGCGTCACAGCAGACTAGTGAAATAAAATAACGCAACCCATTTGTTTCAGTTAAGAGATACTAATCTAATTATATATATATATATATATATATTTTTTTTTTTTCCTTATTATTAAAAAAGCAACCGCCACGTAAAAATTCCTTGTGCTACAGATTTTGTAGGAATTTTCTTCAGGCATGTTGAAGGCAGCCCTGCGCTCGTTAGTGTCAGCAGAGGGTGGTGTGTTGATGTTGATGTCAGCATGGAGGGAGTTGAGGATCAGCCCGCTGGGTCTTCCACTGGGTTGACAGCTGATCCCGCCGTGGCGTAGATGACCATTGGGATCGGATCAACTTCAGCGTGTGAGCCGAGTAATGACAGGCGGGAGAAACGCCTGTTGGCCTCATCCGATGATTGTTTTATAAGCAACTTTTAATGATACAAAGTTAACGGCAGAAGGGAAACGCACACGAGCATCCACTGGGTTTTGGTTGAGTCTTTTCAGCAAATCTGTCTAACCGCACTGAGGGTAACGTTACTTACACACAGGTGAGTGAAATCTTTGAATTAAGTCCTCCGTAAGTTTGTAGTATTTTAATGCTAGCGTCGGTTACATCCAGATCCCCAGAACTGACGAGTGTTTCAGGTATAACAGTGAGTCTTCTGTTTGAATCTGTTACACTGGTATTTTTATCCATACATTTGCATAGTCTTTAGGGAACTTGGTGACATATAGTCTAGCTTCGACTAACATGCAAGTCTGTTTACTTTTTTTTGTCAGAAAACACGATTAGCCGCTAACGTTAGTGGTTGGGATTTGGGCTATTTTTAGTGATTTGAATCTTTCGAAATGATTCGTTCTTTGGCTCTTTCATCAGGTTACTCTTTTATGCCTGGAGGTGTCAATGAGACTCTTTGTGTCTTTATGAGCGATTCACTGATTGAATCTTCACTCAACTGATTCGTTAAGAGTCGTTCATGACCAAAACTAGTCTGAGTAATTTGTTCCAGAGACATTTTTTTGTTATAGTGGTTGAAAGTCTCTTCACATCCTGATAGCAATCACTAAGTTAAGTGGTCTAAATGTGTGTGTGTTTGTGTGTGTATATATATATATATATACACACACACACACACACATATATATATATATATATATATATATATATATATATATAATCTGTAGAAGGCGTAGGTCCGAATGCAATGATATAATGTCTTACTTGCCAGTCAACAAATATTTCATACCTCCATGCATCAGCATGCAGACGTCAGTCACTGAAGCACTGCTACCGAAACAGCAGCCACCTTTTACAGTTCCTCCTGAACCAAAACAAATAGCTTATTCTGCGTTCACGCCATAACTACCTTTAATAGAAGAGATGGGATCCTGTGTCGTTGTAGTTGGAGTGGTTCAGGACTCGAATTTATGCGTTTCAATGGCAACACTATCATCGCTGAAATGATCTGCAGCAGTCAGGGGATACAGGTCAGTGCTCTTTAAGTTATAAATGTTCATTATTATTGTAATGTTATGGGCTTTGAGACATGAGGTAGTTTCATCTCTTGTGATGCTTTTATAGGTGTGGCTTTGGAGACGCTCTGAAGGGAGGGTGGGATCTTATGTTTTCAAAGCTAGCTCGCTATTGCTAGCCTCTCTGAAAATTGCCTACCCTACCTTTAAGCTGTTTTGCTGGTGTAAGATGGTTTCACAGCCTGACCAGCGGGAAGTAAACTGGTTTCTATTGTGGAAAACCAAGTTTCCTGACCATCTTGAAATTGCTAAAATCAGTGAACAACACACAAATCTGATCAGACTGGGAGACCAGCAAACCTGCTTAGGCAAGAATGGCTTTTTATGCAGCGTTAAGCGTGCTTAAATTTGTGGGAGAACATGAATCATTCATCAAATGCGGTGACTCAGTGGCAAGTAACTATGGTGGTAAACCATAAAAATCCATTAGCCTATATTATATATCAATCAGGCTGTACATTAACAGCCTATTGCATGTGGGTTTGATTCTGGTCACCTGTCAGATGGCAACTGTTGTCAGTTGTCTCTCATTCTGAGGGAGCAACAGCATGTCAGGCTTTGGGACACTATTCATTCACCTAAAACAAACTATGCGTGCTATTCATTAGCGCAGAATAAACTTGTAGGTGTTTGCCTGTATAACGGTGCTGTATTTACCCGAAGATTATTAATGGCACTCTCTTGTCTGTTGTGTAATATATAATCAAACATTGTTGTTTGCCATTCATACCTCACAGATACATTTCCTGTGAAACCAGTTTAGGCCTTCCTTTCTGTGCAGCTCTCAGTATTAGACTCTGACGTTAAAAATATGCTCTGGTTTTTGAGTACTGAGACAAAAAAATACTACAAAACTGATGAAAAAAGTTTATAAAGTAAATATTTTGGATTAATCTAGGTATTCTGCTTCCTCCATTTGTCTCAATTTATTTTTAATGTGGGTCAGCACCATCATATACAGAAATAGTGTAAATTATTTATTATTGTATTGACAAATAAGTGGGGACAAATCAAGTATTGAATCATTATCACGGTAAGACAAACTCTTATAGGGTTGAGAGTAGTGGTCGACCGATATATCGCCGAGGCCGATATATCGGCCGATATTTGGAATTTTTTAGATATCGGCATCGGCCGATAAATCTTTCCGTTTGGCCGATATATTTCAAAACAGTTTGTGACTGTGCATTCGCGCTTTTTTCCACTGACGCGAACAGAGCGAGCGTGAATGAACTGAATACACTCGCTCTGCTCCGCCCACAGCACCGTAAAACAAGCCACTCAGAAGTGAAGCAAACATCTGACAGACACAGTAAATGACCATTCGCATTCGCTTTCTAACCTGACGCTACATTGTGTTACACACAAAAACACTCCGGCGTGCAGCAGAGTCTATTCAAACAGTACCGTGATATGTCAGATCCGCAGCCCAGCGGTAGCTCCAGTGGGGATCACAGATGTGATATAAACGAATTCAAACACAACTGAAAACATTTTACCTCACAAACAGTCAAAAATCCTGTGACTGGCTGTCCCTCAGATACGCGCGTTGTTCTCGGGTTACATTTAAACTAGACGCTGTTTTCCAACGGACTCGCGTGTACGGAAAAGCTGGGTCGCGTTCATTACAGATCAGTTGGTCGCGTGAGGTAGATGAGAAGAGAACACGATGTAATAATATTACATTTAAAAATAAATCCTTGAAAATGTTATTCACTATCTACTGTATTTATTTATCCATGATTGGCGTAATATCGTGTGTAGTATACATTTTCATATGTTCATGTATGTCATGCAAATACATGTGACGGCTTGCAACTTTTTAAAGAAACACACAAGCAAAACTAAACACATAAATCATTATTATTTAAATATACTTGAAGTAAAACAACCTTAAAAAAAGGTTGAACTATTTAAACTATTTTAAAGTAAATAGTGTAAATAAACTATGTGAGATTTATATTTAACTATGTTGTACATAAAATGTATGTAATCTCACATACTATTTTGTCATTATGAATATTCTTTAGATTGGTTCATTAATGATAAATGTTATTTGTTGTAACCTGCAGTAAGCAGCAGTAATTATTTATGTGACTGAAAAAATGACTGCTGCTTACTGCAGGTTACAAATAAATAGTTTTAGTTGCACTAAAACTTTATTTATTGAAGTGTTACCTTACCTTTTTGTTTACATTTTAATTTCTTAGTAAATATTTTGTATTGCAAAAAGAATTTTGCATAAATAGTATGTACAATAAATGTTCATTTAGTTTCACCAATATTCATGTCTCTCATTTACTGTATTCACATGTATTGTATCGGCCTCATATCGGCCAATCGGCCAGATTGCTTTCTCAATATCGGCATCGGCATCGGCCATTAAAAATCCCATATCGGTCGACCACTAGTTGAGAGCATAACCATATTTTGTATATTGCACAAGCATTAGGCTAATACAGTAGCCGTTTTTCAATTATTGCTAGCTATTAAAATGACTTAAAATGAAAAAAAAAACTTAAATATTTTACATTTTTTAATGTAAACTATGATATAAGTGGAAATGTTTAATATTTTATATGCTGGTATATTTTAAATATAAAAGATTTTAAATATTTCAAGAATCAGTGTATGAATAAATCAGTTAAATCCCAGTTAATTGTGAAGCTGTTCTTATAGTGTTCTGTTCTTATACTTATAATATATTGAGCATTTGAATATATTTTTGGGTTGCTGCATCAGCGTTTAGGTCTGGTTGTACAAAGCCAACATGAAACTAAGTTCCTTGTTTCACTTTACAGGAGGGTTTTGAATTATTAATGTAGTATTCCCTGTCCATACTTGTCATTTGAGCCATGTTATGTTTATATTATACGAGGTGGCGGCATGATAGCCATGCTTGTATCTACTACAGCTGTCCTGCAAAATGCCACCTGCTTCTCAACATTATATTTGTGATTTTAAACAGGCTGCTATTGACCTGCCTCCATCACCAGATGTCATTTTGATTAGATTTGTTGTAGAGTCCAGGTTATGTTCATAACGTATAGAAACTTAACTCCACACCACTGTAGCCCAGTGAAAAGAAAGTTGGGAACATTCCTGGCATTCTTTTCCAGCCACAACTGTAGTTCACTTCACACCGCTTTGGAAAAATGACATCTTAAATCATCTGGGAATAGTGATTTTGCATTGTCTGTGTGAGAGAGCATTGTGGTCTCCTGAGACTCTCTGACTCAACAGTAAGCTTACAATGCATCTCTCAGCCCATGTCCTTTCATTGATAACAGATATCAGTTTGTTTTATGTCATGTGCACCAATAAGATTCAGTGGATACCAATCACACAACAACTGATGGCTGACATTTGTTTAGAACACCAGTTGTGTTCTTGGGACATTGTGTTGCACATGGCCTCTTCTCTTTGACTCAAAGAAGGATTGAACTTGTCAGAATAGGTTACGGAAAGGAGGTCATGTTGGAGCCAAGTCATGTGACTCTGCTACGTGCTACTTGCAACACTACAACAGAGGTGATACAAGCCAAGCACAATTGAAATGAATCTGAGATGGATCATGGATGCAACATTTGGACACTGTCTGACTGCCCACTGGAAAGTCTTTCAGTCCTTTTCTTTTTCAAGAAGACAATGAGTTGTGGCCTGCAGTGCAGATGATCTTCTTTTGTGTTTAAAATAGCCAGTGTATCGCTCTTCTATCCAGAGCCAGCCTCACATGGATCTATGACAACTCTCTCAATGAGTCAGTGCTAACATATGACTTTGTGTTGTCAAAATTGGCAAAGTAAGTCAAAGCAATATTATACTGTATTTTTGTCTATATGGAGTAGTTTCAGTTTCCCAAATCAAATTAAGGCTAGCATTGGACTGTAGAAGACTGGCAGCCAGGATGCGAAGACCAAGAACGTTGTCCTGGACACTGACAAGGGGGGCCACTAGGGGTGTAACGATTGACTCATATTCTTAATACATCAATTACAAAATCCTGTCGATTCATATGATGCATTAAATGCATCATTGCACTGGTATTTGTTTTTGGTGGAATCGTGAATAAGTTGGTTTGGTGATAGGTTTTAGACTCTAGAAATCAGATTAATCACAAGTAGCATTTAATATAAAAAAATAGGCTATATGAACATTAAAGGAGACATATCATGCTTTTAAATTGTTCCTTTTTACATATAAATCATACATTTGTAATCTATATAAAGCGGAACTGCAATGCTTGGGTCTGAATTCCTCATTATTATAGCTCCACAAGCCCCCTTTCTACCCCTTTTCTGACGTGCGTCTGACAGCAACTCGTTTTGGTGCGGTCTCTTTAAATAAAATTGAGACACTTCATACCCCGCCCCCTCTCCAGGTTGCAGAGGTTCAACTCCACCCCGTTCGGCCATTTTTGTAGTCTGATAGCAGAGATAGGATTATCTAGCGGCACATAAACTTTTTATTCACACGTTATTAACAAAATGTCAACAACGGAAGACTTGTCCAGCCAGCCTTACATGTTCGAGCCAGAGTCGGAGCCGGAGCGAGATAAAAATGAAGACGACGAACCTGCAGAACAACGTCTTCATATGGATGTATCGCAATGGTGTGTTACTGTATTTAACTGTTACACATGAAACTTTGGTCTTTCGACCTTTTACCACCGTGTCGATTTATTTTGATTAGTATGTGCGAGGGAGAGAGAGCAAGACAGCGTCTAGTTTGGAGACGGTGATGTCTTGTTTACACTTTCGCCTCTCTGAAGAGAGAGAGTGAGCGCGCGCGCGCGCGACCGGGTCTCTCTCTCTCTCTGCTCGTTCTTTTAGTCAAACATGCGCCACAAGCGCGGCAGTTCATCTACATTAGACGGTGTAATAAAGCGTGTGGGTTACTACATCCAACAACCGAACATTTTAACTTACCCTCTCGTAACTTCTGCATCCTTTAGCTTGGACTACAAAATTGCAGCGAGAAATAATAATGGCGGATTGCTCGAAGTGTTGGGCTGGAAGTCAATGTCCTTATTTGGCAGTTCCGCTGCAAATACTGTGACGTTATAGTTCAAAAAACGTCATAGATAACAGAAAAATCGGAACAGGTTGAAAAATATGACCAAAACAGAATATAAAGATATCAACGAAGCACCTGAAGAGAATAATTTCATCTTTTCTGTACTTCTAAACACTCCAAATATACAACAAAATGCATTTAAGGGCTAAAAAAGTGCATTTAGCATGATATGTCCCCTTTAAATGAGTTATATGCGCAAATTTGAGTCATTCTTGAATCTAATAAAATAAAAACCTATGTATGGGTGAATCAAATCAATTCGCTGTTTACTCAAAGAGTCACACCCCTAGGGCTCACTTAATGTCTTTTATACTCATGTTTTATTCCTGTTAAACGTTGACCCTAGTCACCATATAAAGTAATAATAACTTGTTTCAGATCCATATTTCACTAATGCAGACATGTTGCTCTGAATTTTAAAACGTTAACAGGAACCATTGCTGTCAAAACGGGGGTTTCTGGTGGCATTTTTAGGTGTGTCACATCCTCTCAAAGACTCATTGATAATTGTTTGATAGTTTTGTCTTGGTTTTCTTGAATGTTCTGTGGAGAAAAAAAAAAATCATTGGAGCTACTTTAAGCCTCAGTGGTGGGCCGTAGTCCAGTAGCCTCATTAGATGCTCTGTTGGAAATTGTTTTCTCCATAGCCTTAAAGAACAGCCTCTCAAGGTTGTGTTTGTAGGGGGAGGTGTGTCTGGGAGAATGTGACATTTCAGAAAGTGCTCTCTCACACAGGCCTGCAAACCTCTTGATCTCCATAGCAACCATGTCCATCTGGGTTTTGCTTCTCAATAGGGACATCCCGCGTGACGTCACGCCATTTGGAGCAGCCATTTTGACGGAATAGAAAATGCTAAACCGCCGGTGATACTCATAGACAGTATAAACAGAGACGGGCTCTGGTATAAACTACATTGATACTGCAGCTCGTCGCGATATTCTATCATGCCCGAGCGATGCTGTGCAGTTGGATGCGATCAGATACGTGATCATACAAAAGGAATAGGCCTATCTTTATACCGTATCCCGAAAGAAACAAAACGGAGAAACAAGTGGTTGGCGGCAATATACAGGCAAAACGCTGATGGTGGTGCTTGGCTTCCAACTGTTTGTGATATAAGGTACAAGAAGAAAAATGTAAACAAATAATAAAAGTGCATGTAAAATATACAATAAAGTTGAGATGAAATTATACAAGGTTACTTGACTTTTTACGTCTATTCAGTTTTTGTAACATGTCCATGACAACCGATAGCCTGCTTTTGTATGCTTTTAATGAAGCTCTGGTGTAGCGTGATGGGAAGTGAATAAGGTAACGTCAGCTGTAAATGTCACCGAACTCAATGTCAGGAAGTTTTTCTACACATTAAATGCCTGTAAAAAGAACTTGCGGTGCTTCATATGGATCTATGATTCCTATCTTCCTCTTGTATACTTGATATATATTTTTGTGATGCTAATAAGTGCGATGACATGACGTGAAGAGTTAGCTGAAGCTAATAATAGTGGTGGGGGAAAACTCGATTCTGTTCAGTATCGAGATATTTTGCGCACGCAATTATATCAATACTGTAGCGCAAAGTATTGCAATATTTAGGCTAATTATAAAACAATTATACTAATAATTATATTATTAGTATAATAATATACTCCCTAATATATTACCCACCCCTAATAATAGATCTATTGCCATTAGACAGTCCATAGACAGTATAGCCAATGTGAGTAGCTGACGGATGTATACCGTCAAAATGGCTGACACACGGCTAGGGGTCACGTGACTGGGAGATCCCTATACTCAATGTTTGTGCAGGGAAAGTTGCATGGTCTCTTGTGAACCCTGGATTTCCCCATAAAACTCCACTTGGACCTGCCAAAGACACACCTCCCAGCTCCCACCCTTGTATTTTTGTCAGCCTAGAAACAGGGCACACAGAGAAAGCAATGGAATGAGGAAGTTAGGGTGCTCTGAAAATCGAAATATAAGAGCCATATAAGAATGTTTAGAGAAAGAGAGAGCTTTAGCTCTGCTGTCTTTATTTATTGAGAAGCAAAGCTGAAGCATTGAGAAAAACAAAGAAATTAATAGAAAAAGAAAAAGTATCCAGGAGATATATTGATAGTTCTCCCAAAAATGAAGCTTCTGTTATTATTTGTTCACCCTCATGTCATTTCAAGCCTGTATGACTTTCCTCTGTAGAAAATAAAAGTAAAAATGAATTCTGTCAGTTGCTCTTTCAATGCAGTTACATTGAATGGAAACGTAAGATTTCAAGCTTCAAAAAAGGACTAGCCTATAAATATGGAAATATAAATATAACTGGAACCATTTGGCCCCAGGGTGGAAAAGCGGCTATTGAGTCAGTGAACTCAAGAACAAATCATTCAGACCAGTTTTGTGAATACTTTCACCTAAGTGAATGAAAAGTTCTGACTCAAAAAATGTTGTTCATTAATTGGACATTTTCTACTACTTTCATGTCAAGAAGAATTTCAGTGAGTAATGATTTTCATTCTGTTTCTCACACAAAGCTATTGTAGGAATACATTCATGGTGCTTTTGTGTCCTTTTTGATGCTTGAAAGCTTAGAAAGTGCATAGAACATAGAAAGTGGTCTTCATAATTTCTCCTAAATGATGGCATTTTTGATTAACTATTAATTTAAATAGCTGAGAAGAAAACAAAACCATGTAGAACTGAGAAGTTGAAACAACTTGTATTGTGTCTAATAATTAATACCTGTTGAAAGTATGTCAAGCTGAACAAATTGATGAATTTTGTGTAGTTTGCAAAACATGGGTAGTCCTGCCAAGATTGAATATACTGTAGGTGGGCACTATCTGATTTCCCCATCACATTGTTTACCACATTTTTTTTTTTTTTTGGATCAGATCATTGTTGTCACCTATTTAAAATTCTAAGTAATTGACTGGCAGTTTCGGCCACAGCCCACATCCTGTAATTGATATTCTCTTTCATTGGAGTGGAATTAGCCTTATTGCTTCTTGTTGTTATTGAGCGAGATTATTACCCAGAACTATGATCTGTTCCAAATCTGCTGTATTTTCTCCCATCCTGAGACAAGAGTGAGCCACATCAATTTGAGCTCATCTAGAATGATCCTCATGCAAGGGCTGTTTTGAAATGAATGCATTTAAATGGAGGGGCGTGCATCTGACGGGCACACACAATGTCAGTGCCGTAAACACCCCAACAGTTATATAAAAAGCAGCAGAAGAGTGGCACAATATAGAAGCTTCCAGGCCTGTATGTGTTTTGCAATAGCAGAGAGGGGCAGGGAGCGACCCACCTCCCGCATACCCCCCTCCCCCCTCCATTGTTGGCCTGAAATCGGACCCGTTCAATAAATAAAAGCAGACGGTCAGCAGATTGGGTTCCAGAGAGGGAGCACTGCAGGAGAATCGAAAAAGAGGAAAGGGATGGTTAAAGTTTTGAGGGGAGTGTCTGGGATCTGAAAAGGGATGAGGAAGACTGTTGACGTGTAGCCAGGGGAAGGATGTTTACACTTAGACTCCATCCAGGGCTGGATCACAGCTACTTCTGACAGCAAATGATACAGAAAGAGAAAGAACAGAGAGGCGATATTTGGGCAAAGATGTGCCAGATGTTTTAAAGTTTTAAAACTGTACCCTGACTTTGCATCACAGGTTTCCACCACGTAATTTGGAAAGTGGAAATTCTGTGTGACAACCATGGCTTGACATTAACTTTTTTGCTCACCAGCCATTTTGGCTAGTGGCTTTCCAAATTTACTAGTCACTTAGCATTTTGACATCAATACCATGGGGAAAAAACTGCTATATAGGCCTAGATATTTTTTTTAATTATCTCATAATTTGACAGCAAACACTTTAAGACCTGAAACACGGATCCATTATACTGTTACTCATGCATTTTCTTTCTCAACTGTTTGCGGTCACTTAAAACATAACTGACTGTTTACATGAATACTCGGCAAAGACTAGGGATGGCTCTATACCACAATTTTGGCTTCGATAAGGTACCACAAACTAATACTGTAGTATCGATATTAAATCTATACCATATAGGGCGGGTCTGATTTTTGGCGTGGATATTGTGCATAATTTTACTCATTCTTGCAGGTTTCACATTTATAAAGGGGGAAATTACCGCAAATGTTTATTAGCATATTATTTTATTAGCAACTAGAGTTGTCAAAAAGTAACTAATTCGGTACCAAGTCGGTACTGAAATGTAAAAAATGTGACGATAGTCACCAGCATTTCCCTCTAGCATTTTGAGCGCTAATGAACGGATTCTTAAACACCTCTGATTGGCCACGCACTCAATATATAGGCTATGTCTGTGATTGGCTACAATGATCAACAATGACATCTTTGTCATCTTTCTGAGTGCTTACACAGATACACACAGGAGCGTTTAAAAGCAGGCATCTATGAGCGGATCCCCAATATATCCGCTGATAGAAGGATCCGCTGATAGACGCCACTTTCAAATGCTCGTGTTGTGTCTCTGTGTAAGCACTCGATGAAGAGCGTCAAAGACAACATGTTTTTGAAGCACTGATCATTGTAGCCAATCAGAGACATATATGTTGAGCACGTCAACACAGTGGCCAATCAGAGACATATATGTTGAGAGCGTCAACACAGTGGCCAATCAGATGTGTTTAAAAAAATGGTTCAACAGCGCTCAAAATGCTAGAGAGAAATGCTGGTATCGTCACATTTTTACATTTCGGTACCGAAGTCGGTATTTTTGACAACTCTAGCTACAACACTTTTGCTTGTGTTTCCAGACAGCTGACAGAAATCACTTGCCCACATCTTTTTACACCTTGCCAATTTGAACATCCAAGCGATTTTATATAATTCAGTTGTAGCGTTGTTGTGATCTCTTTGAGAGATGGTTCTTTGCGCTCACGCCAACAACGCACACACAAGCCATCTGTAATTCCAAATTTCACTTCTACTGACCTCTTTATTAATTAGTTGTGGGCATATTGAGTGAGATTTAACTGCTTTATCCATTTTGTTCCTCTTGTTGTCACATTTGCCGGTTTCACGTCAGTTTGAGTGGCACACTGCAACCTAGCGGTGAACTCCGGAACAGCAGCATGAGTACCGAAATTAGCAAAATCATGATATTGTACCGTTTGAAATCAACCAATATTTTCCCAGCACTGGTATACCGCCTAACATCAGCCAAGATCGGCATTGTGACATTATTTTGTGTGTATTTGTTTAAGCGCAATAATCAGTGAAATAGAATTCTATTTAGTCAGAGACGGCTTTTTGAATGTGAGCACAAAATCTGGAGAAATGAGTAAAATTATGCGCAGTATCCGAAATCCCATGCAGAAATTTAAGCCCTGTTACACCAACAATATTCATCCGGAGCAAATGAAACGAGTGAGTGAGGGGAGGCGGGTTTGTATGCCAACTTGCTGTCGGATAGATAAGAGAGTCGTATGGAAAATGTATATTTTTCACAACATTACATTTTATTTAGTTTATTATTTCAAATGCCTTTTTTAAAGACTACAACTAAAAACAAACACAAATGCAGATATGCAACATTAGCTACGTTTATATGGACACCTTTTGTTGAATCGGAATTAATTCATTCCGATTGATGAATCCGAACGTAGTGTTTACATGAACACTATATAATGTGATCAGGTTGATGTGCGCTATATATGTCAAAAGCTGCAAATTGGAATTGATGTTTTTTTTTTTTTTACATGCACTCACTGCACAAATATAATGTCCTGCCGTTTGTACATACTAACCATTCTTATTTTTTTGTTTTAAAGAGCAGACTTAATATTTCTTAATGGACTTATCTATTTTTTTTATTCCGCTACTAGTCTGATTACAATCCGATTATAACGATCCATAAACGCAGCTAGTGATATTACGTCACATTCGTCCTCAATGCTGAATCTTTCATCTGATGCACAGTTGCTTCTTTGTCTAAATGCCAGCTGTTTGTGTGTGTGTGTGTAACCCCTTTGAAAGACTGTAGAGTGAGTGTTTACAAAGCTGTCTGTCGATTTCCCACCACTATCACTCCAGCGCCAAGTCTTATTCACACACAAATACAGACAAAAAGAGAGACCCTCTCTCTCTTTCACTAGTTTGCTTTGTTCATTCATCCTTATTTATTAGCTTGAGATTTGCTCATCCAATGACCTTAATATTCAAGTGAACTTTCTCTAGCACCATGTTTCCATCCACCTATTTTTATGCACATTTTGGGATATCGTATAAAAAAACACTGTATGGAACCAAGGTTATTATAGGTTTGCATTTTTAAATTAGTTTTTATTTTAATATCATTTTCAAATTTCCTATAAATTTCAGTTTAGTTTTAGTTAGTTTCATTAAAGGTTTTGTCAGTTTTAGTTTAGTTTTTATTTTGTGAACACATTTCTATTTAGTTTTTATATATTTAGTTTCAGTTTTAGCTTTAGTAATTATAGTTTAGCAGAGTTAACAGAACACTTCCAGTTAAAGACATTTAATTTCAGCAAAGTTTAATGTTTGCAGTTTGCAGTTAACTCTTGTGAAAACCTCTTAAAGCTACACTGTGTAACTTTTTAAGTTGATTCTTAGCAAAAAAACACTTTATTCTATCAAAAGTATATGTGCTCATTCATGTGTAATTACATCCACCAACTAATAAAGTATTCTCGTAAGCGTAAAATCTGCCATTTATAATACATATGAGCGAGAAGCTCGAATGGCGGCAGCCATGTTGCGCCTCCATCTTGAAAATACATTTGCCAAAGAGGGACATACCTGGAAATTCGCCTTTCGCGTTTTACACTCAGTGACACCGTGACGAATGCGAGGGGGAGATTACTCGCGACTGCTGGCAGATTTGAAAGATTGCTGAAGATGGAGGATCACGCCTATTTTCGAGGACATGTAGCAGAGTCGCCAAGGAAGCGAAAGAGAATTAAAACTTCAACGCGACAGGCAAATCAGCAAGACCAAAGTCAATATTGGAGTAACTTTTCCCAGATGGAAAGAGCTCATGAGGAGCAAAGATTTTAAAACAGACGCCGAAGTTGCCTGCTTTCTTCTCGACAGGTAATTCAGCCTATTTGTGTAAACTCAAAGTTTTATAGTTGCTTGTCTAACCATAGCATGGTTGTGCATAACGCCAGAACGACCTCTAGTATAACTTGCGTTACTTTTCCTCACATTAATGGTGAAAAGTATTGTTTACCTTGTAACATAAATCTGTGCTGCAACGGATCACAGGTGATGAATAGTTTTAAAGGCGCAATTTTTGCGAAGTCGAACTGGAAGCCATGTTAATCTTGGAATAATACGTTCACCGTAGTAGTTAAAACGCCCTCGGAATTGAAAGGAACAGAAACTAATATTCACTGGGTAGTCATATACAATTTCACCGCTAGATGGGGGAAAATATCACACAGTGTAGCTTTAATAATAAAAATAAATAATTTTTTTGAGGATTTTGAGAATGAACAAAAGAACCAAACATATGCAACTAAAAAGTAAAAATTATTAATTCATACTCATTCATATTAAATCTTGTTAAACGTGGTGTATAAGAAAAAGAAAATATGCGTATGATCATTATGATTATTCTTTAAGGTTATTTCTATGATTAATCCTTTCAAACATTATTCTTGTATTGATACATTTATGCTTTTTGTCTATTGCATCATTTATCATCTATTGCAATCATATACTCATAGTTATACTCATATTCAAATGTTCTATTCAGAACAGACATTTAGTATAGGCCTACTTCTACTCTGACAAATGTACGTCTGTTTCTGGGCTAGACATGCTATTTGTTTATATTACTAGTCTAATATGTGTGGTATCTTGTTCAGTTTCACATGAGATGGTTATCTTACCTGGAATTAAGGTACAGCTGTATTTGCATAAAGTCTAGTCATGATAGATATATTTATTTGGCTATTTATTTCTGCTTCTTATGGCTGGTTCACACAGAAAGCGGTTTTGCTTAGAAAAACTGAAAAAATACGCAGGCAGCGGAATGGGAAAAAAGCGCAAGGTCTCGAGTACGCGTCTTTTAAAAGTTTAACTTATTTTAACTTGAGTGTGCTGAATTTTTAGAACGTCGTGTCATGCGCGAAACGATGCAAAAGACGCGAGACTCGAGGGCAATGGTCATACATTGAAAAATAAAGTAGCGCAGTGGAATGGAAAAAAGTGATTTTCCGGTACAGTATGAGAGCTTATTAATTACGAAACCGATTATTTATTTTTGTTAATTATAATTTTATTTCAGTTAGTTTTTCAGTAAGTTTTGTTAGTTTCGTTTAGTTTTAGTTTTTCATTTTTGTTGAAATTTCTTTTTTATTTCAGTTTACGAAAATGTTTTTAGACCAATAGTTTTAGTCTTAGTTTCAGTTTTCGTTTACGAAAATAACCTTGTATGGAACCAGCAAGATGTGCATAAATGAATATCCATCTTTATGCTGTATATTATAATGTTGTGATTCACTTGTCTTGTAGCATTTAAAACAATGTATTTACATTTTTAATGTTTTATTTTATAAGACAAAATAGTATAGATTTTTAATAAATCAGGCATGAAATATCTAATCTGAGCAGGGTAGAGAAAGCATGAAATTCATAAGAGAATTTTTTTTTCTTTCTGACTGCTCATTAGTTTAATGTTTTAGAAAAAGATGCATTTAAGTGTTCCGCCTGTAGCCTAGATAAACATGCAATCATTGAGTAAGCATTATTGGATTCAGCTGATTTATGTTGGATGTTAGAAACAACAAATGAATTAAAATAGAAAATTTTTTAGGGTCCATTAAAAAGTTTGATGAACCGACTTGTTGTTTCTGGTGTAAGCCTATGTTTTGCACCTGATTTTGAGGTGAGTGCCAGCAGAAACTCTCCTTCCTTCTCCTGCCAGGTCAACGAGTGTTCTTTACAAGAGTACTAATCTGGCTTAGTCACCTGCTCCCTGCAGGACCATATGTCTGCTTGTTTCTGCTGTATGCTTTGTGTGTGACAGTGGGACATGAAGGACAGTGTCCTTCAAACTTGGCTTCTGATCACAGGAAAATGGAGTCATTGTTTAAATCACTACAGATACATCTGTAAAAATACAAGTTTGTTGTCCTGAGCACAAGGAACTGTAAATTAAATTATTTCCTAATTAACCAAATTTAAGTTACTCAAATTATTAATGTTAAATGCAAGTTACAGATGTTCTTTTAATTAAATGCTCTGTAAGCATAATGGTAATGTCCTTGTATACATTATTTGCCAGTTGAGCTACAGATACTTTTGGTAATAATTGTGGGCCCTGTTTCTACACTAATTCCTAAAGATGGGTGGGGTGTCGTAAGTTCTGCTTCAGCCTGCCTGGGTAATCACTAGTTACCGCCACATAGGATGTTAAAGAAGTTAGATGTTTTTAAAAAAACAGGCAATCTCTCTCATTGCTGCCTCTTTTCTTTGGATATTTGGGAATATATTTAGGCCTATATATATTCACACTCTCACAGTGGTACTCAATTCTCCATTCAGTTGGGATTGGCTTCATTTGTGGGCTAGATCAGTCTCTGATTGTTAGTCATGGAGGAGAACTGTCATTACCTAATTTCCCATTCTGGCAGAAACATAAATATGTTCAAATGCTCAGGCAAATAAAGTAAAAATATACAGTAATTTTTTTTTATTTTATAATAGCTGCAGGAGTGCTGGTAGACTCTGCCCGTTCTATGCCTGATGTTCAGACAAAATGACTCGCATGAACTGACTCGTCAGCTGGAAATATCAGCACTCATTGGAATCTTGCACTGGGATCTCCCAGTTTTTTTTCCTCACCAAAAGATCTCAGTGCAAAGAGAATTGCTGTTACTCACACACAACCAGTTTCTGTGGCTTAGCCCTCGTGTCTGAACATGTTTGTTCTTCCTTCATTGAGCAACTTATTCAGTCCGCTTATTAAAGTAGTGCACAGAGAATGTGACGAACGATGACTGGAATTTCTTAGTCATCAAGCCTCTGATTTTCCATTGTTTCAGAGGGTTTCCCATGTGTTGATCAGAACTGCAGCACTGAGGGTAAAATGCAAAATTCCTGAAATCATTTTACCCTATTAGTGTTCTGGTTTCACTTATTTTCCCTTGTGAAAGCAAAAAGCACTTGAATCTTCTAGAGGAACAATGCATGTATGTGTGATCCAACAGTTCCCTAGGTGTTTTATAATAGGTATTTGAACACCCTCAGTGATGTTTAGGGTATTTTATGATTTTTTTTTCTATCTCTCTCGTGAGGCTTAAAGTTTTGATACTCCATCAAATGCATGAGTTACATCAGCGCATTCTTTCTGTAACTGACACACATTGGCTGTGTCCAAAATCAAAAGCAGCTGCCTCTCTTCCAATTCAATCTGGGACTTAACAGGCAGTATTATAGTATGAAAGCACCTTTTAAGGTTTCAGACTGGCTTTCAAAGCACTATAACATTGATCACATTCAATGCGCTTTAGAGAACCAAGAATTTGTTTAATAATTTATTTAATTTACCACTTTTATTTAGGGATGATGAAATAAATATCCCTAATATCATCTGATAACCTTTATGGTGCCGATATATCATGGTCAGATGAGGGATTTTTTATATTTAATGTATAGACCTTATTCAGAACAGCACCATGACAGGTATGAAAGTGAGGCTGTGAGGAATAGCCTAGACTTTCAAAAACTGACCCCAAAATTTTTAACAGTATATCGTACATCTAACAATGATTGAAGATTTTAATTTTAAATTTAATAAAAAATGGTGTATTGCTGAAAATTAGCTTTCGTTAGCCTCAATAGAGGAACTGAGCATGCACAATTAAATAGCCAATATTGGATGATTTATCTCCAATATCAATCAAAACAATTATTTAAAAAATCTGTAATTCTGTAATATTTGCTGATAACTGATATGATTCTGATATACTATGCATCACTTCTTCCTTCCACTTCTATCTCTCAAAACATCATGAATACTGTGTTCCGCCACAGGGGAAGTGGTGTGGGTTAACACTAGGCTTTTAATTTTAGATTTTGAGTTTCTTTAAAGTCCCCCTGTGGTGAAAATACAGCTTTCAATGTTGTTTGTATGTCTATGTGGTGTTTTTAATATGCTTTAAAACAAACCATATGCAAATTCATAAGTCAACACCATTGCTGAGTATTTTCTGCTTAAAACTTCAGTGAACCAAAGATGGTCTCAAAAACACGGTTTGAAATCGCTGGTGTTTCTGACGTCACAAACTGCCTTGTAACCAATCACGTCGATCTCTGTGCTGGTGCAAGTGAGTGGAGGCGGGGCTAATTAGCATATTCATAGAACCGCGTATACTAAATGAGGCAAGGGTGTAGAGTTACATTCAAGCTAGGCATGAAGACATTTTTTTTTCAAGGAAAAACATTTAAATATGTAATTTTGGTGATCAAAGATGAGTTTTAAGGGATAAAATTATTGACTACAGGGGGACTTTAAAGCGTAACTCTTGCCAAAATGCAACCTAGCATACGCTTGAAGGCTGTAGTATTTTGTATTTTGTCAAGAGAAGCTCTTCTACTTTTTTGTTACACCAGCCTAAGTCGAACACAATCATCTATGTGAAACACAAGGACAAAATGTCACTTTCAGACGCTCTTTCACCTGGCAACTACATGACTCTTGCTGTGACCCTTGTCACCTCCCAGTCGGGTCACCTGTTACCCCTGATCCCGACACTTGAGAGGTCCCGAGAGAGAGACACACTCTCTCTGACACACAGCAGACAGAGAGCTCTTTGAGCTTCTTAAACATGTGCGTTTCAGCTCTCATTTCCTCTCTTTATCATTCTCTGTCTCTCTCGTATTCACACTCTCACAGTGGTACTTAATTCTCCATTCAGTTGGGATTGGCTTCGTTAGTGGGCTAGATCAATCTCTGTTTGTTAGTCATGGAGGAGGACTGTCACTACCTAGTTTCCCATTCTGGCAGAAACATGCTCCCCTATAAATATGTTCAAATGCTCAGGCAAATTAATATTGCAGACTTGTTTAGCCTACTTCATGCACACAGAACTTCATGACTCATCATTGTCTAAAACTTTGGACTACACAAGGCCTCCACCCCATTATTGCTCTCATGTGAATGATTTAATGTGTTTTAGTGTGCGAATAAACAGATTTGAACTTGTTGTCGTCCAAGAGAGAGGTGAAATCAGTCTCCCTGTTTCTTCAGCATCCAAATATACATTTATTTAGTCAATCTCATCAGGGCATAACAATGAGAATCGCTCGGTGCCAATGTGAGAGATGTTTGAGCCATTTATCAGAACTATTACTTGTGCTAGATTGTTGCCGTCAGTTCTATTTGTGCGTGGAGATGCTATTAAACGAGCAGATGTGCAAAAGAGTTAGGGGATGTATTATTCACTATGTACACTTACCTTTCAAACGTTTTGGGATGTTTTTTTTTTTTAATGTTTTTGAAAGAAGTCTCCTCTTTCTCTCTCATTTAAGGCTGCATTTATTTGATCAAAAATACTTGAAAAACTAACATTGTGAAATATTATTTTTAAAATATACAATTTAAAATATCTGTTTTTTATATTAATACATTTTAAAGTGAAATTTATTCCTTCTGAATTTTCAGCAGCCATTGCGCAAGTCTTAGGTGTCACATGATCCTTAAAAAAAATCATTCTATTCTAATATGCTGATTTGGTGCTCAGGAAACATTTTATTATCAGTTGAAAACAGTTGTGCTGCTAAATATTTTTGATACAAAGCATGATAATTTTTTTCCAGGATTATAAAAGAACAGCATTTATTTGAAATATATTTACAACTCAGTTGAAATGTGATTTCTTTTGCCTTGTTGCTGAAGATTCATCAGTAGTGGAGCTGAGAACACCGATAAGTCAATGTGAAATGGCATTCACAACACTTTTTACTTTATTAGAGTTAAACAAGATATTTAATGAGAAATTAAAGAGTGTATGTTACTATTTATTTATAAAACAAATCTTAACGTTTAATAATTGGCCTGACTTGGCCAACAGAAAAAAATCCTTATTGCTAAGCCTTGCTCATTTAGGATGCTAATACTACAAAAGCAAATAGATTGTTTGGTATTCCCTAGATGCTCATAATTGGGGATTCTTATTTTCCAAACAGCTGGTCTGACATCATCATGTTTTGAGCTCATCACTTCAGAATGAGTGCTTTCTCCTCTTAAAAAGGAAAAGGCATCCAACTGACAAATACATTGGGAAACCAACAATGTACAGTATTAATATGGTTGTATAGGTGTCATGTTTGATTCTTCTCTCTTTTGTTTGTGATGCTCAGGTGATGAGTGAACATGGAGGCTGGATCGGTGGTGCGTGCTGTGTTTGAGTTCCTCCCCAGCGTCTCTGAGGAACTCCCTCTGTTTACTGGAGAGGTCATTGAAGTGCTCAGTGTTGTTGATGAATTTTGGCTTCTCGGAATCAAAGATGGAGTCACAGGTAAAGTCACAGTAAAGAATTCCACAATGCATGTAGTCTTCTGCCTTTCACACCGGTGTTGATTATCTTTTCATTCTTTCTGCCCTCAGGCCAGTTTCCCAGCACTTTTGTGGAACCTGTTGTAATCCCAAGCACCAAGACAGGCGAGAATCTGTATGTGTGCATCAATGACTTTAACTCTGTAGAAGCTGGAAACTTACCACTAAAGAGAGGTACATACATTTACTCTTAGTTATTAAACATGTATGAGTTTTTTTTCCAGATTCATTAAGTTTATTATTATTATTATTATTATTATTTAAATACATTTATTTTGATGCCATTCTGAATATAAGGAATGTGTATACTTATCACTACAAAGGGAAAACGTAAAAAATTATGAATTATGCTGATGTTTAATGCACATTTACTCACCGCACCGCACATTAAGGGCATCATTTACTCACCCTCATGTCATTCCAAACCTGTATGACTTTCTTTATTCACAGAAAAATTCAAAGACATAATGGAGTCCCAATCATGAATCTTTGGACATTTGCAATTTCTGCAAAATCTGCATTTTTTTGTTCAAAAATGAAAAGAAAGAGAGAAAAAAAATACATATATATATATATATATATATATATATATATATATATATATATATATATATATATATAGCAATAATATCTTTAAAACCATTCCCTCACAAAAAGCTATCATGTGGTATCAGAAGACTTGTTTTTCACAGAAGGAAGATAATCATACAGGTTTGGAACAGGTTTTTTCTTAATGATTACAGAATTGTCATATTTGAACCAGTTATTGCTTTAACAAAGAAGTGTAATCCATACATAGATTGAATATGGTTGAAATACCATAGGTAGGTGACCCTTAAATCCCTTTGTACTTCTATTTTCTCTTTCCTTCAGCATAAGTCCTGCTTACTCAGAGTGGCTTAATGTCATATATCAGAGGTACATTTTCTTTTTTATAGTAGACAGTAGAGCCCTAGATTGTACATCACCTCTACTGTAGACACTGAACACCCTAACTGTTATGAGGGGATTTAGAGGTTTAATTCCTCTGTTTGCTGTTTTAGCTATAGTGAATTAAAAATAGAGGCTCTGATTCATAGATCTGGTTTATTCATGATTTTATGGTTTATTTTTAAGCTTATATCATCAGAGTTTCCAGATTTAAAGTACTATACATTCAATTTAAAATGCCATTTTTAAGAAGTGATCCCAGTTCACCACTAGATGTCACTAGTTGTGTGTTTATATTGTTTAGAGAAATTTTAACCCCATAACCCCAACAGGTAAAATACACTTTTTTTTAAAAAAAATTTTTTATCATATTTCTGTATTACTTATCTGTTATTTCAATTAGTTCCGTAATGTTTTTTTCTTCTTTTCATTGCTTGCCTTGGACAATTTTGTTGTGGTGTTTTGCATAATACTCTGTTTGTAGTAGTCAGTACTGATCTAATGTGGAAACTGTGATTCGTCTAGTGCACACTCCCTTTATTTTGACGTTAAAAACACAACTGGATGAATTTAGTTTCCACTATCATGTCTGTGGGGATCATACACACTGTTCTAGTTTATGAGTTAAACACAATGGGAGGCGGGGAGCGTCTGTGTGGAATGTGACCCCTGTGACTCTAATGGACATTCTGACTCCTGTTGAGGTCTGTGTGTGTGTGTGTGTGTGTGTGTGTTTGCTTACTAAAACTGACCACACCAATGACTTTACTGCCATGCAAACTGACTTGAGGTCAGAGGTGAGCTTCACTCAGCTCTAGTGCTATTTACAAGGACAGCATAAAGGGAATGAAGTATTTTGCCCTGACTGCAAATATAGTGTAAACACAATTAGACAGCTAAAAGTTACATTTCCATTTACTAATAAGGTACTTAGAAGGGATAGTTTGCCCAAAAATGAAAATCCTTCTCCTTCCTTCATTTATTCACCTTCATGTCGTTTCAAACCTATGAACTGTCACATTAACAGAATGACTTTGAAAAAAAACATGGTTTAGCATGATACAATGAAGAAGAAAGATGTTTATGTAAATAAGTACTAGCTAATACAAATAAAACTAATGCACATAATACAAAACATAATCCATCTCAGACCTTATATATCGTATATGATTATTTTAAGCTTGACAGAAGGTTCGATTGTTGTTCTGTTGCACATGCAGATGGACATCTTTCGCATCTTGCTATTTTTTTTAATCTTTAGAATCTTGTGCCATTCACATTGAATTTAAGACACTGTGTCAAATAAATAAAAAATAGTTTAATTAAAAAAAAAAGATTAACACTGCATTACATATTAAAGGGGGGGTGAAATGCTCATTTTCACTCAATCTCCTGTTAATCTTGAGTACCTATAGAGTAGTATTGCATCCTTCATATCTCCAAAAAGTCTTTAGTTTTATTATATTTATAAAAGTAAGATAGGATGTACCGAGTCTTTCCGGAAAAAACCGAGCGGCTGGAGGCGGGCCCTGTGGGCGAAGCTGTGCTAACGCGCCGAGCTAGTAACAACACACAGAGACAATAGAAGCAGTTTTACTCACCGAACCTTTATCATTGTGACTGCTCGATCCTTAAGCATTAGACGATCTGCAAATCCGTCGATCTGGGCTTTGTTTATAAAACAATCATCGTCGATAGGGTTGGGCATCGTTTTGATTTGAACGATTCTGATTCCGATTCCGATTCTTCATTTCGATTTCGGTTCTTTTCGATTCTCGATTCCGATTATTTGAGGGGTGGAGTCAAAACCTGTCACAGGCTCATTTCACAGAGGAAAATTTTATTTTGATTTAGTTTTAATTTTGGGAGCTGCAGCCCATGTGGGAGAAAATTAGGAATGCCTCTGCACCAGACCAAAAAACAGATTTATATATGCAGAACTTGCAACCTGGTCTGGACTCTCTGGACATGTATAAACTAACTCAATGTATAAAAGCTCACTTTAAAACACCATATTCCGGTCGTGGTTTAAAATAGTTTTAAGTCAAAAAAAGATGTTGAAATATGTTATATTTAGCATTTTATATGCAGCTAATAGCTACCTTGCTTAGCAAGTTTACTATAAATATTCTCTATTCATATGAAAATACCTCAAATCGCATTGGTCTACGTGAGATGATTAACAGCTGTACAGCGAATGAGAGAGCGCTGATATCATAAACTGACGCGAATCAGGAAGAGCAGAGACAGAGCTCGATGTGTTCGCTGTTTGAGCTCTTCAGATCGCATAATGCAGTGGGAAATGAATAGTAATGTTATTCTGTATGACGAAATATTTTACAAACATGTGATGATAAATCATTATTTCTCCAAATATGCGCACCATTGGATTAAGAGCCCTGGTGGATACTGTATGTGAACACAAATAAACCGGAGAAGACATGAATGACTGCTTTATGAGTGATGATTTCTATTCAAAATAACAAACATTACAGATGAATTATTTTGCACTCCTGGCAACGTTACTAACGTTGGTCGCGCAGGGTTGCCCGAGGAGGACGAGACAGTGGACCGCGCAGCATGTCAAAAACGCTACACTTAATTTTGTACACCATGCAGGCGTAGGTGTTTAGTCATATTTGTAGTGCACCCGCCCGTGCAAGAAATACGTTTGTCACCTGTGTTGCACTCTGCCGACCCAGGCTTTTTTACGGTGAAATAAAGCCACACTATTGAGCACCGCTTAACGT
The DNA here is from genome assembly GCF_949319135.1 of Squalius cephalus. Lineage (NCBI taxonomy): Eukaryota > Metazoa > Chordata > Actinopteri > Cypriniformes > Leuciscidae > Squalius > Squalius cephalus. Next base: position 26,366,015 of record NC_137140.1, read on the forward strand.
GCTCCATTGCTGCAACAGAACAAACGGGCGCGGCAAGCACTTCCGGAAATTCAAACGTGCGCGTTTGGAACCGATGATCGGAATCGAAAACAAATTTTCGAAACGATTCCAATGGTATCGTTATTTTTTTAAACGGTTCCCAGTTGGAACCGGTTCTCGATGCCCAACCCTAATCGTCGAAATGCAGGGAACAAACAGTCTACACAACTCCGTTTATGCTCAGGAAAAACAAACTCCATCCACTGGTGCCTTAACGCAGGGTTGTCTTGCCCTGGCAACCAAAAACACACTTCTTTGGTGACATTGGCTTCCCAAAAGCCGGGCAGGGCGCTTTGATGGCGAACTGCTTTCGCTCTCTTGCTCTGGTCTACGAGTGCGCGCGCGCCCGCGATCTTACCAGAGAAGTGCCCTTAGGACCCATATAAGGAAATTCCGTTACATCTGACGTCACACATACCCATACTCGAAAAAAACTTTCCGAAACTTGTGACAAACCGGAAGGACAATTTTTGGCACAGAAATACTCCTTCAAACGTACAATTTAATTTTTGAAACTTTGTCCATGTTTAGCATGGGAATCCAACTCTTTAACAGTGTAAAAAACTCAGTATGCATGAAATAGCATTTCACCCCCCCTTTAAGACTAGTATTCAGAGAATGTAAACTAGTATTCTTGAATAAAAGTTTATACTGTCTTAATGTACTGGCAGTACATTTATATAGAAAAAGCCTGCCAGGTCAATCCAAACCTGTATGACTTTCTTTATTCACAGAAAAAAATCAAAGACATGATGGAGTCCCAAACATGAATCTTTAGTAATAATATCTTTAAAAATCATTCCCTCACAAAAAGCTATCATGTGGTATCAGAAGACTTGTTTTTCACAGAAGAAAGATAATCATACAGGTTTGGAACAGGTTTTTTCTTAATGATTACAGAATTTTCATCTTTGAACCAGTTATTGCTTTAACAAAGAAGTGTAATCCATACATAGATTGATTACGGTTGAAATACCATAGGTAGCTGACCCTTAAATCCCTTTGTACTTCTATTTTCTCTTTCCTTCAGCATAAGTCCTGCTTACTCAGAGTGGCATAATGTCATATCAGAATGAGGCATTTATATAGAATATCAGAGGTAACATTTTCTTTTTTATAGTAGACAGTAGAGCCCTAGATTGTACATCACCTCTACTGTAGCCACTGAACACACTACCTGAGGGGATTTAGAGGTTTAGTTCCTCTGTTTGTGTTTTAGCTATAGTGAATAAAATAGAAAAAGCCTGCCAGGTCAATAAGAAAAAATTCACTTATATTTCAATTCATTAATTAATTACTAAATTATTTATCCTGGTTGTCTATCCTTTTTATTCATTTCATTACTTATTTCTTTTAAAATGATTTTACACTGTTTTTGCCTTGAAAACTTTAGATGCTGATATAAAACAAACAAATATGTAATGAAAAATGATAAATAAAATCTTAATAAATATATTCAAGAGACAGCCTGTGTTCTCCCAAGGTTTTTTTTTTTCTCCATTAGGTCACCTGATGGAGTTTTTCAGTTCCTTGCCACTGTTGCCTTTGGCTTGCTCAGTTGGGGATATTTGGGGATATTTAATTTAATTAATCAATCAACGATACTATTGATCAGCATTACCAAACGTGGACGTTCCACTAGAAACAAACATTGATGTATTGTTTTAATTTATTACTGTGAAGCTGCTTTGATACAACCTATGTTGTGAAAAGCGCTATATAAATAAACTTGACTTGACTTGACTTGACAGTCTATATAGACAATCTCGTCAAGTAAATTTGTCTCTTTTTCTTAATTTTTAGCTATTTCTACTAAAAAAATAAATGAAACGCTCATTAAGAAGTCATGCTGGAAGGCTGAATTCTGAACAAGATGTAGAGGTTTCATTAAATATGTCTGGAATTTTATTTATTGCCATTATTCTTGTTCTGGTTATCACTTTGTGATATCTCAATCCTTTTTTATTCGGATGCTTATATCTTGTTCTCTCTCTCTCTCCTGCTGTAGGTGATGTAGTTGCTGCTGAATGCAGTGTGGATGCTGTGTGGATAAGAGGGCATAATGCGTGGGGCTCACGTGGGCTCTTCCCTGTGTCTTGCATTAAAGAGCTGGAGCTTTCTGGTCGTTCCAGGCAGCTGTCAGAGCGCAGTGCAGCCGCCCAGGCCTCTGAGCTCCCCCCACACGCACTGGGCCAGGCCCGTGCCCTCATGAGCCTTCACGCCCAGCTGGACGAGGAGCTAGACTTTCGGGAGGGTGATGTCATCACCATCATAGGCCTGCCAGAACCTGGCTGGTTCCAGGGAGAGCTGGCTGGCAGGACAGGAGTTTTCCCTGAGGGATTTGTGGAGCTGCTCGGACACCTGCGCTCACCTCTGGAGGAGCCTGAACTTCAGACCCTGGAACAGTATCCGGCTTACAGCATGGAAGAAGAAGAGAAGAGAGAGGAGGAAGAACAGGATGAGGAAAATCCAGAAATGGAGACTCAACAACAGCAAGAGGAAGAAGAAGAGGAGGAGGAAGAAGAGGGAGCTGTATACGGTATCGCGCTTTATGAATTCCGGGCCCTTGAGCCAGGCGAGCTAGACTTTGATGTCGGTGATAGGATTCGTATCCTTGCTACGCTCGAGGACGGGTGGTTGGAGGGGCAAATACATGGCAGAAGAGGAGTTTTTCCCCATCGATTTGTCAAGATGGAAGGACAGCTGCAAATCGTCCCACAAACTGAGACTTTAATTAGTGAAATTAGTGTACCCGAGAGAGAAGAAGAATGTTACACTCCCGATTATACCTCAGTTCAGCATGATCGTTCGGTTGCAGAATATGGGCAAGAGTGGACTACCCAGGAAGACAACACGGTGTGGGACCTGGATTACTTTGAGCGCCGGGAGGAAGAAAGAAAGGATGACCATGTGCGCTACATGCACTCTGATCAAAGTTCTCAAGAGAGAGGAATGACTCCAAGTCAATCACAGGTTCAGTCACAAGAAAGAAGTCGAGAAAGACCCCCACCCCCTCAAACGCAGCCCCGCAGAGCGAGTAGCTCAGCCCACAGAGGAGTCCAAAGGACCAGAATGGGCAGCCCCAATCTGGGTAGACCCCAGCTGCCCCCCAGGCCAAGTCTTCATGCTCTCAGCAACAGGCAATACAGCAACGGTTCTCACACCAGTTTACGAGAACCTCCCCCAGCACCCATCACGAGGAACCAGAGTCTTAATCCTCCCTCCAGATCCTCACCTAGTTTCACCTGGACAAGAAACAATGGTAGCTATGCCTCTCATGACAGCAGAACCCCCCTCAGCAGTAAAACCTCTGGTGAGAAGAACAGGCAGAAAAAGCTAACTCGACACGCAAGTGTCAATGATGCGGATCTAATATCCGGTGGCCGCAGCGACCAAATGGCATGGTCTCAAGGACAGGGTCCAAATGGGTTACCGACATCTCAGACGATGGGGATTTTGGATCTGTCATCTGGGGAACTTGAAGCCAAGCTTTCTCAGCAACTGATAGAGTTTGAAAGGAGCTTGCCCGGTCATGGCAACGGAGCAACGGAACAGAGCCGATGGGAGGAGGTTAGTGGCGGATGGGGCAACAAAATTTCCCGTCACTTCTCCATTATGGACTACAGCAATGAGAATGACATAATCCGTGGCTCCTCCCACTCTTTGATGGAACATCTGTTGCCCCCCACTTCCTCTCCATCTGGCTCCGCATCCTCCTCTCTGGAGAGACGGAGAATGCTACGCCCACCTCCTCCTCGACCTCGGGTCCTTAGGCCACCAGCACCTACAAACTTGCATTGTCCTCAAACCAATGGTCGTATTGCTCCTCAGCCTTACAGACCCGCACGTCCGGCACCACGCCCACCTCCTCCATGTCCACGCACCAATGCTGTGACGTCCCGCACCCCTCCATCCACTTCCAATCCATTTTATAACTCGCCAGAAGAGGAAGAGACTGTTGAAGAGGTGGAAGAGGCAGAGGATGCTCTGGAGACAGAGAAAGAGATGGAGAGCGAAAGAGAGAGGGAGCAGGAGCAATACAGGTTACTCCTGAGGTTGGAGGAGGTGGAAAGAGACATTGATATGTATACTCACACAGCCCAGGAGCTGGAGGCCATGCTGGAAGAGGAGCAGGATGAGACTTCGAGACAACAGGCTCTGGAGAATCTGGAATTCTGCACCTACACCATGGAGACACTAACCCTGGAGCAGCAGCAGCTGCAAGGTAGTCTTTAATTCCTCTCTTTATTCTCACATCAGTAGATTGTGTTTTTACAACTGATACAGATATTATCTGATATTTATAATAATAACTTCAACAACAATAATTAAATGCTGCATGTTTCCTACTTTTTTAATGAATGAATGAATACTAAATTAATTAATTTAGTATTCAGTCATTCATTAAAAAAATTAGGAAACATGCAGCATTTAATTATTGTTGTTGAAGTTATTATTATAGTGCTGCATGTTTCTCACTAACTAATAATTGTTTTATTATTTGGCAGTAATAATAATTGGAACTAAAACAAACATGACAAACATACAGTATAATAATAATAATAATAGTACTTAAACGTAATTGTTTATTATTATTATTAAAATGCTACATGTTTCTCAATTAATGAATGGCTGTCATGTACATTGTACCTGTGTATTATTGTTTCCTGTTGAATGCACAATGACACCAAGCAGTTGCATTTATTGCTAGAAAAAAATAGGTGGAACCGATTATTTTTGTTTTATTGGCTATTTCTGTAAAAAACTGAAATGTATGTAGTAGCATGAAATAAGACCGTATCAATGAGTTCTTCGACTTACTTCCCTGAGACTTAGTGTTTCCACATAAGCCACTCTTGTTTTATGCTGGTCACACTCTCTGACAAAAGAGAACAGCAGCTCATAATAGTTCTAGAAAACAACCTGTCAGCTGGCCAATGTGTTCAGCCATTTATTAGTTTGATTTGAATTCATAGATTTCCTCACAATATTCATCCACTATCTTCTTTTGAGGTCAAATTACATCTTGCATGTTATAGGTGTTCCCGATGAATGATTTCGATAAGCTTTTGAAACCGTCATGCAAGACAAAGTTCACCGTACTGGGTGTGTCGATACACAGAAGTTATGTTAATTTATGTTAAAATTCTCCACACTGTGTGTGTCAACATAACTTGTTTCCTATGAAGTCCATCTATATCAATATACATTGGCTGGTTTGCCAACATCTTCTCAAAGTTGTTGTCAACTATATTACGATCTGAAAGGGGAATTTATAAGCCTTCGTCCTTCTAACCCTCTCTCAACGCAGTAGTGTTATAATCAGCAGTTTTTCACAGAAGATCTCTGCTTGACCTTTACACATAACCAAGGAGTAAAACACACCCGGGCATAGGGCTGAACCAATGATAGGCGGACCTAATTTTCGTATAGGATAGAAACCACCTTGTTGTTTCTCAGAGTGGATAAAATCAATAGACAGTGGCACTGGGAATATCATGTCTTTCCACAAGTCTGCACAAGTCTCATGTGATGCATTGTACAGTATAACATTTTGTGAGCTCTATGAGCCAGATCTTCTGTGTAGTTATAATTTAAAAGGTATCACCTAATCATTTCATTAACATTGGTATATTACCTATGTGTGGAATTCTGGTCCTGTTAGCTACATTTTTCCCCACATACATATGAAATACATTCTGAACCTATAGTAAGAGTGGCCTCTTTGCACCACTGTTTCTCTCTCTTTCTCTTTGCTGTCCATCTCTACATTTCTGTCTGCATCTCCATTTACCCTCACAATCCATGTCTCGGTTCTGCTCCTTGTTTCTTGGTGAAGTAGTGGACGACATATAGTAGTTGGGCCTCTTTGGAGATAATGGGCAGTAATAGTTTCAGAGCCAGGCTCTGGAGTTCTCTGTTGCAGCCTGTGGTGCGTCTCACAGCCATTTTTGGCCATGTTCTTAGAACCAGAACCACACATGCACCAGGTAAGACTTGAGCTGAGAAGGGAGGGGAGGAGGGTGTATATCTCTTACATTTGGTGTTATAGAGTTCTAAAAAGAATTTATGTTTCCTTTTCATATGGAGAATGCTTTAGTTAATTAGTCACTATTTCATAGCCAAAGCATTGTATTTTCTTGCTTTATGTGTTTTTGTGTTCACAGCACGTGACGCCATTATGTGTGTCACATACTCCGTTTGCACACAGCTGTGTACACATCTTGCTTGATAAGTGTAACCTGCTTGCTAGACACAGCCATTTTGTTTTCCAGTGTAAGGGACAAGGAATTCCATTTAAAACTTGGATCGGGTGATGGATTTGATGATAGGTCCCTTTTAAAGCAAAGGAGCTTTATCAGTGGCTCTCCAGAAGTAATTATCAGGCACAGTGATGCATGCCTTTGGTTTGGAGCGCTGCCAAAGTCTTGGTGAATACCACTTGTTTTCTGTAACGCCTATATCTTCTTGGAAAAACTGCAGTGGACCTGAGCAACACTGTTTGTGTGTGTTGTTGAATTAACTTAAATTTAAAATGTACCTCTTCTTAAACTCTTTTAGTTTACTTCTTACCTCTTTTAGTTTTTTTTTTAACTAAATTTACAAATTTTGTCCTAACTAATCAAAATAATTGTTTGTGTATTTTATAGTGTGTGTGTGTGTTTACAGTATGCTGTACACAGATAATTAGTTTATCACAATTCCCAGCATAATTATTTTGGTGTATAATGCTTACAAGTATAGCATTGAGTCATTGTGTGTCATAATGGTGTAAGTAACCTAATTTCTTCATGAGTTTCTTACTCCATTTAAGTAGGTGCGTGTGTTGTGTCCACATTTATCATAACAGGGTGTGTTTCTCAGCAGGGAGGGTAGAAACAATGGTTATTTATTGTTAAAGTGCAGGGAGTCACTCAAGAGCCTATCAGCCATGGAGCAGTGCTCGTGAACAGCAGTTTTGTAGGGAGGAGACTCATATTTTTTATATAGTCATCTCTTCTGGAATGGAACAAACCACAAGACCAAAAATTTGGAGTAAGATATGATTAGAAGTTATTTAAGATTATATTGGATTAGAAAGAAAGAAAGAAAGAAAGAAAGAAAGAAAGAAAGAAAGAAAGAAAGAAAGAAAGAAAGAAAGAAAGAAAGAGTTGAAGGTAGTTTTGGAGCTGTTTTAAAAACTTTTGTTCAGACCCACAGGTTATCATATTCTCATGTGCTTATTCTCTTTCTGGGAACAGTTCTTTTCATAGTCACATTGTTAAAAGGGAGACAGAGTTGTGATTTTGGTTCTGACAGTCCCATTTATATGTGTATCTGTGAGTGAGTGTCCTAGCTCTTTTTCTCCGTTCACAGCCCTTGTTCTAATTGGGATCTGTTTGGGTGCTCATAAAAAGCATCAAGAGCTCATTTGTGTACTGGATCTAATCTCCAGCTCCCAGCTTTTCTGTCCCCGTCTCATGCATGAATGCCTATTCAGGTTTACAGAAGGCTCTTTAAGGAGCTGCATGACCCCATCGCCTGCTAGAAAGGCTGAGAGATTGGATGGAGGGCTATTATAATAACAGAGATGAAAGGAGTGGCATGCGAGACCTCACCTCCGTCACGAGCATCCATCTGAATGCTTCGTTGATGTAATTACTTTTTGGGTCTTGTGTTCTCTGATAGTTTTGAACTAATCAAAATGTATGAAACAAGCACTCAACAATTGAGGGACAGTGCCTGTTTCGAATGCTTTTGATCCACAAGCTTGTCTTTCGTACATTTTTCCCCCTGTATCTCAGGACATTAAGAGCCACTAACTACAGAGTGATGTTTCAAACTACCTAAGGACATCATTTTTTCAGTAACACTTTGTGTCTTCTGATTGACTCTCTTCTTTTAGATATTAACCTACAATATTTAACAGTTTGTTTAGCAGATTTTAGATATAAATATATATAAAAAAAAAAATTTTGACGCAAGGCACCAGGAGCACCATGTTTGAAAGTAAGTTCAGTGCTGTTTCAAAGGATTGTACTTGTGTAAACAAAGTAAAACAACTCCATTACACAAGGAATGTCGCTCCTGATGTCCTTGAAGTGAAAAACAAAACAAAACATGCACACAGTTTCGGTCTGCCCCATGTAAAGAAATGTGAGATCTTAACCACTGATTATCAAAATACCAAAGTTAATAAAGAAGAGAGTGCAAACAAGCAGGCTTGCAAAATCTATTATTTTCACTTTATTTTCAGTTTTAGCTTGTGGGATAGTGTGCATTTTAATCCAATAAACACTTGTAGCAAAACACCTTAAGCCACTTTCTTGTTCTCTATTTACCATGTTTTCACATTAGTAGGGTTTGTGTTTAGTGGCGGATTCTCAGTTCTGTGTGCAGTATGAAATCAGAGTACTGTGTACTGTTTTGTGTTTTTTGTAGAGGGGAGTGATATACTATACTGATGTGAATGAATAGCATTTTTTTCTTCTTCACATGAAAAGATGCCCTAGCCTGTGAAACCAGGGGCTGCCTTTAACAATGGCTCATTGTGAAGTATGCAGGCACTGCAGTGCACAGTGCTCTCTGAAATAATCGGCCTGTGTCCAACTTTATACTTGTTGAAACATGAAAGTAGAAGATTATGAAATTCATGGGAACCTTGTTCCTCTAAAACATGTATGATGAGCAAGTTAGAACAGATAAAGCTTTGACCCTGCTTTTGACAATATTCAGTGTGTCAGGTTGTTTTTGTAAGCATACACCTGCTAGACTTAAAAACGCAAATAAAAACTGTAAAATAGTACAGCTTCAATATACCTGTATTAGTTGCACAACAGCCTAAAATAGTCCTTTTGAGGCAGATTCAGCTTTGCTTGAGTAATGCCAAGTTTAAAAACATCCCAAAGAAGTTTGTGGAATGAAAGAGGATAATGCTCCCTCCTCTTTTGTGAAGTCCAGCCTGTGTTTTCGTGCAAATAGAGACTCCAGCCAATCACAGCCTCCCTGTAATCCATTCATGTGACTACGTTCAATGATTAACCCTAAATGCCTCCCCTTTGCCAAGTCTCTGTTGTTGCCTCTTCCCTCCCCCACCTCCTTCCCTCTCTTTCTCCTATTGGCTTGGTAGGCGGAGAGAGAATCAGAGAGAGAGAGATTGAGTTTCTCAGGTCTGAACCAGACAGTCCTGTTCAGTCAGCCGTCAGAGAAAGAGAGTTAGAACGAGAACAAGAGTTTGAGCATGCATGACAGGTGGAGTCCTCTACATCTGGACCAGGAATGTGAAATCTGGGGAAGCTAATAGAGCTTACCCTTTTTGCGGACTCTCACAGCCATGAAGGGACAGGTGGCCCTAGGACACCCTATGTCATTTGCCCCAGTGCCCTGGGACTTCAAGAGGCCTCCTCCCAAGAGAGGTAAGAGCGTGGAAGAGTTGGTGAGTGAGGGCTGGGAGAAGGAGAGATGCATGCAAATGCTGCATTTTCAACAGCAGCAACAACTTCAGCAGCAGCCAATCATGTGCCCACAGGACTTCAGACCTGTACCGGGACACTGGGAGCACCAAGCCTACCTCGGACAAGCCAATGGGTACCGTCAACAATGCTGGGAATACGAGGACTGGGACAAGATTCCTTACCAAGAAGTCCCTCCGCAGCAATTCTTTTATCAGTCACCAGAAGCAGTGTACCAGGAGCCAAGGATGCCACAGGAATATACCGGCAATCACTGTTTCTTTCAACATCGAGAAGAATTGGATTACTCTGAAGACAGAGCCTTTGCACAGAGCCCAAGGAGTAAGGAACATCCTGATCATGTGACCCGGTACCGCTCTTGGGAATCAGACGAGTACTCTGAGGATCGAGAACCTTATAGTCGCAGAGATCGGTATGGGTACAGTTTTGACCATGAAAACCGGGACTACTATGATAAGGAGCTAGATAGATACAGAGATGTGGACCGCAGGGGCCAGGATTACTATGACCATAAAGAGCTGGATAAGTATGACCGTTATAACCGCAGAGACAAGCACTATGACAGTAAACATCAAGAACACTACAACAAAAGGAAAAATGACCGGTACAGATATAGAGAAGCAGACCAGAATGACTCCAGAGACAATTACCAGTATGAGCGCTATGATCGTAGAGAGAAAGACCAGAGTGATGACAGAAAAGGGGACCGCTATGACCGTAGTCACTGTGAGGAAGGCCGCAGGAGAGGCGACAGCTACCAGCATAGAGAAAGGGACTCACTTGATCGAAGAGACTATGAACGGTATGTACAAAGAAAAGGAGATTACTGTGACTACAAAGAAAAGGTGAAGATCTGCAGTGACTTTAGGAAAGATGACTACTGTGACAGTAGAGAAAGGACAGTCGAAAGAGAACTCTCTAAACTAGATGACAAGGAATTGTATGAACGTAAAAAAGATAACCACTATGACCTCAAACCAAGAGACCGGTATGATTACAGAGAAAATAGCCAGTCTGAACCGAGGGATCGCTATGAACTTAAGGAAAGAGACTCCTATAAATACAGAGAGGGAGATCAGTATGATTGCAGAGAAAAGGAAGTTAGAAACTACTGGAAAGATGAACGTTATGATAGTGGTGTTAAAGACTGCTATGAAGACAAGGGTTGTGAGAGCGATCAGTATGACCAGAAAAGCAGGGAGCGTTACAGAGATCTAAGGTCAAATTCAGTTGAACAGAAACAAGACGGTTACAGTTTTGACCACAGCAGTGAAAGACACTGCAAGGAATGGGAAAAGGATGTTTATCACAAGCAGACACTGAAGGAGAGAAGGTCGTATGAGGATCCTGTTAAACTCACTTATGACCAAAAGGACCAATACAGCGATCACCGGGGTTCAGAAAAACTGGATGTGGAAGGTCATGGCCGCACACGGAAGCCCGTTTACGTGGGTTCACTGGACAGGAACAGCTTCTATAGGAAGACAGCACCCAGCTCTCTTAGGAAGTCAGAGTTTGCCACCAACAGGAAAAAGAAACAAGGTAAAGCACATCAGTACTATGAGCACATTAAGTACCATGACAATAAATCTGTGAGTTCAGAGTAGGGGCAAAACACACCTTGATTGTGGCTGTGGGTGTTCTTTACATAACAAAATGAGTCAACTAACAATTTTAGAAATGTCCACATGGATATAGCCCATGTTTATAGCTAGCTTTTGACCTTGTCCTAGAGTTCTTCAAATCAATTCAGGAAATGCCAAAAGTGCTGATTGTGTTGTCACCATCTTAATGCATGGGTATGCAAGTCTATGAGACTGCCTGTGTGGAGCAGAGTTTCATGTTGTTGTTTTTTCACTTAAGAAGTGAGCTTGGAAACTTGCAGGGAGGGGGGAACTTGTCCAACGGGTTTGATTACTTTTCAGAGTTTTTGTTGTCTGTCTCTTCACCCCTTCGTTCTCTGCATCTTTCTAGCTCGCTCTCCCTCCCTCCCCTCTCCAGACTTCTTTTCCTTTGTTTGACAACCTCTAGTGTTTAATGACACTATGACTTTAGATAGAGATAAAAAAAAAAAAGAGCACCAAAATATTCAAAACCAAAAAGTACAAAAGTACCAAAAAGCATCAGATTTTACATTCCCTTTGCCACAAGCTTTACTTTGGCCCCAAAATGTTTTTGGATGTTTAAGCTGATTTAAGCTAGATATTTTTTTTTCATATCTAACTTTTCCATCATTATACTTGCAAAAATATTTTTTTTAGTAATCAGCGTTTTTACTAGTCATATTTAGTTTTGGATGTCCATAGTTTAAAAAAAATCACAAAACAAGTGGCATCCACACATGATGCTAAACTTCCTTAACTGCTGACTTTTTCTTAGCTAACTAACTAACTTAACATTTCTGAGACATTTATTTATTAGTAGTAGTATTAGTGTATTGCATTAGAGACAGGTACCAAGACAGAATAACTAGTTCATGGAATTAATGCAATGAGATTCATATATCTTCAGTGTGACTGCTTTCCGTTTGTTTGGGGGGGAGGGGGCACTGTATATTTAGTTTAAATTGTCTATTCCTTCAGGTTTCACTGACAGTCAAGAATGGATGTTCCTCAGTTATAGCAGCCTCATCAGTATTTAGATTTTTAGCTTGAGGTGTCATTGTTTGTTATTGTTGTCACTGGTTGGTGATGGGTGCTTGCAGTGGGTGTCTCAGTGGGAGTTTAGTCTGGCTTGTGTCATGTCTGACACAAAGCAGGTGGTCAGTTCAGCCCAGGGTAATCCTCTGTAACCTAGTTCTCCAGTCAGCACCTCAGTGGGGAGGAGGAAGAAAAAAGATTCCAGGGGAAATCTCTGGGACTAGGATCTGCTTGGTACCAGATCCCTCCCCCCAATCCATATAGCCTTCAAAGACCTCTTACTATTGAGTTTGGGATACTGTGAAGAGGAGGCCCAGGCCGACCCAGCCTGACTCATAGTCTGAGGTTATCTTTTTCAAGCTTGACAGAACTGTACTCCTACTCTGTTGTGGCTTATATTCACTTTTCTGTCCAATAGTAATTCCTAGAGAGCTGCATTCTTATTAGCAGAGTTTGGGAAGTTACTAAAATGTACAACACTACACTTAATTCATTCTCTGAAAACAGTTTATTATTATTATCATTATCACTGTTATTTATTGGAAAAAAATATATCAATGCCTAGCTTTAAACAATCAAATTTACTTACTAATTTGAGGTCCTTTGATATAAACGTTTTGCCAGCATAATGATCTTACACACACAGACACACACACACACACAAACACACACACACATTATTTGTTTATTATCAGAAGTGCCTGTTGGTGTGCCTTTATTTATTGAGTCGCCTGTTGCTGGTCTTTGTAATCCCAGTGCAGCTGCCCATGCCAGTGGGCTGGAAGGGGATTAAAAGGAAACCTTCAACCAACCCTCACACAACGTTTGTACAACAGTAAGTCAAGGGCCAGCTTGGCAGACAAAAGCCTCAAGTCACAGGCTGAGGAGGGAATTAGCTAGTTAATATAGGTCAGGAGCTCTCACACATTGCCTGAAAAACAAATGCTACATTACTGCTCATTGATACATACGGCTGCTTTTGCCCTTGACTTACTGCAATTTTGAATCAAGACGGAATATTTACATATGTGTTCAGAGTTTTTCCTCCAAGTACTGAAAGTGCTATTCCCTTAGTTTATCAGCAATTAGACACTGACACATCTGTGCTGTTCCAGATATGAAGTGTCTATGACAGTGGGCATGAGCCATGAGGATCTATGATAATAGTAAAGCTCTTCTTTGTGTAACTAAAGAGGGAAGGCTCTCGGTGGAGCCAGGTATCACGTCTCCGTTTTGTGCATAAACATTGTGCTTTGTCCCAGCGGGCTTCCGGATAAACGACCCTGAGTGTTAGGATGCATGCAATTACGTAATATCTCTGTAATGCTAATCTCATCCTGTTAAAGGGATTCTATACGACTAAATGACTTGGACTACACCAATATGCACATTGAGTCATGAGCATGATCTTATCACATTCTGTGAATCAGGAGTTCTGTGGATAGGAGGTGGTATTGTGAACCTAACATTCAAGCATAGCATCTAGATTAACCATCTTAATGGTGAGATTTTGATAATGCTATAGGTGATGTGAAAGAGAAGACAAAGAGTCACAGTAGCCAAACTAACTCTGATGCCAGCTGCTCGATAAACAGGGTGACCAAATGCTTTCACAAGGTGAAAATATGCCCAGTTTTAGCTGTTAGGCTCACTCAGGGAGTTATAATCATTAACACTCCACTTCATCTCAATGGCAGTTGTTCGGCCAGCACAAGAACCCCCGGAAGTGTGATTTCAACTCTGCCATCTTTGCTCATGGGTGCTTAGTTCTCAGTGTTTTGGGCTTGTCACCAAAGCTGTAAAATTTACATCATATTTTTTTTTCTTTTAGTGATGCACCAAAAGTTTTTAGCCAAAAACAAATCCGAAAATAAAGTTTATATAATAATTTTATTTAATCAAATGTATTTAATAATCAACACTCAAATAAAGTTTGAGTTGTATACAAGCATTTAAATTGTGCACAAGGCAGTTTTTATAGATATTATATTTATAAAAACTTATAGAACTTTTTAAAGACCCCCTGTGGTGAAAATCAATTAATTTGTTAATGTTTGTATGTCTATGTGGTGTTTTAATATACTTTAAAACAAACCATGTGCAAATTCATAAGTCAGCTGCAGTGGACCAAAGACAATCTCTAAAACGCGGTTTGAAATTGCTGGTGATTCTGACGTCACAAACTACCTTGTAACCAATCACGTCACGAAGGGGGCGGGCTTTAGCATATCATTAACTATGTTGTGAAGCAGGGGAGTCTCAAGAGAAGCCAGGTTCTCCCCGTATATTTTCTGCTGATATGAAAAATCGGGTACATTTAGCAATATAGCTGGTGAATCCACATAGACTAAATGAAGCAATGGTGTAGAGTTACATTCAAGCATTTTAAGGCATGAATAAATATGGACAGTGAATGGCGTACCTGAGGTAATAGTAACATTACGTGACATTGTTTACAAGCTGTTTTATTGACACCTTTCAACAGTTGAAACACTAATTAAGCAGTTAAATTTACATGGTACATTTCAGGAAGTTTTACTGTTTCTTTCAACATACCTTCTGATGTTCATTCATTTTGTGCTGTAACTAGTTGTAAAGAGGATGACATGATCCATTCTTGTGCGCGCTGCCACTTCGAACTATCAATCAATGTTTCGATCAGTGATTTAGGTCCTTCAAAAGTGTTTCGGCAAATCCTAAAATTCATTTTCAGACAAATATTTTGGTAGATCACTAATTTTTATTTTATTTTGCTAAAATGTCAGTGTCCAAATATGTAGCTGCTTGTAGTGCAAAACATGGTTTTATTGAACTTGAGTATCAATTTCACTGCAATAATGGATTGCCTCAAAAAGAGTCTAAATTTCTTTAAAAGAGTCTCACTTGATATTCCTGTTTATTACTTTCTAGATACGTTAGATATGATGTAGACTTGCAAGGCCACAAAATTTCATTTGTTCAAGCTCTTATTAGCAAACAATGCCCATCTTTATTTACTTTTCCAAGTAAGGTTAGGATGTTTTGAAACAAGCATGAGTCTGAGAGGATATGGAGTGGTTAATGGAATGCTTGCTCACGTTTATTACGGGTGTGTCACATCACATCCCACACAAATCAGACATCCGACTACGGCGCAGAGAACTGGAATGTAAACCTGCAGCCTTTTGAACAACAAAACAAAATACAGTTTCAGTGACGCAGATTTCTGTGGTGCAACTCAAATAATTGATAAAGAATGTTTTAAGCTTTGTTTCTGTTCTTGTGCAATATATTTTTGAAAAAATTCTTCAATTTCACATATGCAGAATTTGAACAGTACTTGTAAGCCTTGTAAGATTTGAAGAAGACATACTTTCATTTTCCTAGCCGTGTTTACTCCGTTCTTAATTCTG
Organism: Squalius cephalus; assembly: GCF_949319135.1. Classification (NCBI taxonomy): domain Eukaryota; kingdom Metazoa; phylum Chordata; class Actinopteri; order Cypriniformes; family Leuciscidae; genus Squalius; species Squalius cephalus. Next base: position 26,381,537 of record NC_137140.1, read on the forward strand.
ACTAGTGCCGAACATCTGTCAAATGGATTGGATATTTGTGGCTTGCAACAACATCCAGCTTTCACTCACATACTATGTGTCTCGCTCCCACACTTACGACAGTTGTGAAAGGTGTCCATGGTAACTGGGCGGTCTTATGTGAACTTTGTGTTGAACACACAGTCCTGATAATTCATGTGACCTTAAACTACAAAGGGACAAAAACAGCTCTGCACAGTCAGACCATAAAATTCCCTTCAGTTTCACAAGAATAACAATGTTATCAATTCATTTTCAGAGTCATAAAATAGTTTTCCTTTGTACCACATTTGTTTTTGCAAAATAACCAAATTGTTTGACTGTGTAGAATAATATATATATATAAGACAGGCCACTTTATATGCATTTGTTTGCTGATTTTGACTTTTTCAATATCATCCAATAAATTTGCTCTCCCGTTTGGAAGTCTGTACAACAAATATTATGAATATAATTTGTATGAACATAATATGTATATGGTACATAATTGTATGTATGTATGTATGATTTATTATAAATGAATAAGTATATAAATAAACAAATAAACATCAACTGATCATTTTTGAAATTCAGCTCGATACACATCAAATAAAATGGGTGCCCACCTGCTTCCCTGCTACACCTGAACAAAGACTCCTACTTTAAACAGAAAAAGATTAAGAGAGCTGAAAGGCAAAGAGGCCTTGGCTTTGAGAGATCCTCAAGATCTTGATGGAATTCAGGCTCAATGAGTTAGGGCCATGGCCCAAGTAGCCGGTCACTCCAAAAATGTGGAGTAGACCTCCCTAAATAGAGTTTCAATGTAGTTTTTTTAATAGCATCAAAATCCAGCTCCAGGCTTTAGTGCGCGAGTAACTGTCTCTGTGCTCGCTCAGTTGTGTGTAATGGTGAAGGTTCCCATGCATTCAGATGGTAATACGGGGACAGAATGGAGTTTGTGTCTTCCAGAGAGAGTCTTCCCTGTTGATACAGTGGGACAGAGCGATTCCACTCAGCTTTAGAGGAATGCACCGCCTGTGACCTCTGGTTTGTGTTTGTGTGTGGCAGTGAACACGAGGAGTTTGGGGGGTAACAGGTGGGTGATGTCTTAGAGGCCCCGTCTTTTCTTTGAGTGCTGTCGAGACACCGAAAAGCCTGAAGATAGAAAGTCTTTGCTCCATAGATGAATTTAGATGTTCTGTATGATTGGCAAATCAGTGTTTGGTTCATGGGAAACACAAGGTGTTTGTGTAAGGAAGTGTTGTGTGGCTGTGTACACTAGTTTATGCCTCTTGACTGCATTGTTTGATTGTCCATGGTTGTACTAAGGCCTTTTCAGATTCAACACTAGTGGTTTATGGAGCATGAACATTGATAGATTTACAATAACATAGTGTGTTCCTGTGCTTTAGTTTATCCATTAAATAACTTATTGAAGCTTCATATACAGTGAGGGCTAAAAGTCTGAGACCACTAGTGAAGATTTCTTTCATTATAAAAAGTTTGGGATCAGTAAGATTATTTTTTTAATGTTTTAAAATCTCATGCTCACCAAAGTTGCACATTTGATTAAAAATACAGTAATATTATGAAATGGTGTAATATTTTAAAATGTAATTTATTCCTGGGATGGCGAAGCTGATTTTTCAACAGCCATTACTCCAGTCTTCAGTGTCATATGATCCTTGAGGAATTCTTCAGATATGTAGATTTGCTCAATTTCTTTTTATTATAAGTGCTGAAAACAAAGTGTCATTCTTTTATGAATAGGAGATTCAAAAGAACAGCATTTATATGAAATAGAATTTGTCATATCAATGTAAAAGTTTTTACTGTCATTTTTGATTAAATCAGTTCTGAATATAATTAATAAAAATAAAATGTATTGGCCCCAAACTTTTGTGTATATATATATATATATATATATGTATGTGTGTGTGTGTGTGTGTGTGTGTGTGTGTGTGTATATGTGTGTATATATGTGTGTATGTATATGTATATTTATATTTATGCAATTTATGCTGGTTCAGAGTTTTAAACAAGCCTCCCCTTTTTTGCCATCCTTGGGTCTGCATTTGTGGGAACTATGTGAGCAACACATGGAGTGCACTGGCTGGTGCATGACCCTGGATGCAGACCAAACATAATGTCACAATCGATTATGTTCACAGAAACAGAAAGAGAAGCCATTGTGTATGTGTGTGCTGGGTCGAGATTACCCTCTGCCATTCACCAGACCATGGCACACATACAGAAGTCTATGAGCTCTGGCACACACAGTCTTAAAATTAAACCTTCAGAAATGCTGTGCCACACACTGAACTTACTGAAGTGTTTTCCTGCTCTCTGTTTCGTTTTCTCTCCTGCTTTCTGTGTTTCACACATTTACAGTCTTTTTCACCTTTGCACTCTCAACATATGCTTGTAAATCACCTTACTCCCACAGACCTGATTCATTTCGAGTTTTGGTTAAATCTATAGGAAACCATGAACCACGAACACCAAAAGGTTTCTGTATACATGCTATATTATGCATTATGTTAACATTCATATAGTGGTTTCTAGTTTGTAGTTTCAGAACAGTGATGAATATTTTTGTTTCAGAATGACAAAGAGAAAGTAAACTAATAAGGGCCCTATTTTAACGATCCAAGCGCATGGTCTAAAGCGCACAGTGCAAGTGCACTTAGGGCTTGTCCGAATCCACTTTTGCTAGTTTAACGACGGCTAAAATGGCCGGCGCACCCGGCACATGGTCTAAAAGGGTTGTCTCTATTCTCTTAATGAGTAATGGGTGTGTTTTGGGCATAACGTTCTATAAACCAATCAGAGTCTCATCTCCTATTCACTTTAAAAGCCTAAAACTTACAAAATGTTCTTGCCTGCTCTTGTAGGGTAATAACCATATAACCAATAACCATGCTATAAATCCACAATATTCATAATAGTTGTCTATCAACATGTTTTTCGATGACTGATTGAGGTTTGAATTTGAAAAATAAGTCCTTGATCCAAATGTTCTCGTTTTAGACTGTCTGAGCTCACATAGTTAAGCCCCATGTATGAGCTGAAACTCTGTCCATCTGAATGAACATATTGTGAGAGAATTTGCTCTTTGAAGATTATTTTGTTCAGAACAATGAAAAAGCCTATTAACTAGATGTGGGTCACAACAGGTTGCATTGTAGCAGTAATATGTGTGTATGTGTAAAGTAGAACAATTAGTACATGGATGAATGATGCTGTACAGACCAAACTTTTTTTTTTTCATCTTTGGTTAGTATGGGCCGCACACTGTGAATCATGTTGATGGGCTTTGTACAAAGACTTGGAAAATAACTGTAAATGACCTCATTTATTGTTCATTTAGTTGTGCAGTGTTGTAGAGGGATAGAATAGTGCATGCTTGTTGTCAACAAGTTTGGCCATACAAAGGCCTCGTTCTATAGAGAGATATTATTAGTAGTAGTTATTAATCATTTTTTTATTTCATAAAAATAACAGTTTAAAGCCCCTGCTTGTATTGTGCATGATCCATCTTTGTGCTTTCATTATATTAACATTATATAATATTAAGGTAATATTAAATAATGATTTATTATTGATAATACATTTTAAAAGGTTTTATTATATTTTATTTTACTAAATATTACTTTGACTTGTCCAGTCAAATGTAAGTGTCATTATAGTTTTGTGGTTTAGCAAAAACAACTGGTCACATCCAAGGATGCTTGCTAACTGATGTAAATTCTGTATTGTAGGGACCAAATGTAAGAATCAATCATTGAATGTGCATATTTTGTCAACTACTAATCTTAATATTGGGGTGATGTTCTCTTTGATGTCTGTGGTCATCACTGCCCTTTTCCCAGATTAGAGGCTCTGAATATTTCATTTATGGACAGTAATTATGATGTGACATTTCAGAGGTCAAATGTGTAGTGGAATTACAAGCCCATTTGAGTTGCGCTCAAATCTCTTATCAGTCTTTCCCGAATCAGCAACATTAAAGATTTATTTTAGCGTGATGTCAGAGTGAGTCACCACATCAGATGGCTAAGAAGTCTTAATCCAGAGACAAACTAAATGAATGTCTATTCCGTATCACGAGTATATACACTATCATATGCACCCATATTTTTTATCCATCCATCCTTCCTTTTTTACTTGAAGTCATCGTAGTTGTTACAGTCTTATGCGTAGTCCCAGGCCCCACCTCAGATGCTTCCCCCTGGGTCCATGTCTCACTGCGTGCTTTGACAGTCCATTGTACCTCTATAAAGCGCCATCTCAGGCAGCATTGTGGGGAGGCACCGATGCGTGAGAGCAGATCTCCCTCCCACACTCTCATGCCCCAGACCCATTTGAGTGCCAGTTCTGACCGAAAGGATCAAAGAGCAGTCAAACCTAACTCCAAGCCATGTCATCCTCTGGACGGCCAATGGCAACACGCAGGGCAAACTGCCTTCCCTTTCCTATTCTTACTGGCAGCTTAATTAATGTGTCCCGTGTTCTTTCCTCATGTTTTATAAATGAGCGTAATCCATTCAGACTGGTGTGAAATCTTTTATAATGTCTGTACTGGCAAAACCAAAGTAAGTCAAATTGTTTTTTCCTCTTATATTGGACAATATATCTGTCTGTCTATCTATCTATTGTTCTATGTATCTATCGTTCTGTCATTCTATCTATGGTTTAGGAATCATCTGAAAAGTCTAGTCGACACATTTTAGAACTGAAAGGCTCATGAATGATTATTATTTGACATAATTTCCGCCTAGTAGTCGTAGCTGATTTGCTGAATTTTGATTTCAGCAGCCATAAAGTTGTTTTATACATTCTGCTACAATTGTTTTCATACTGTTTATCAAAACAAAGCTCTTAAAAAATAATAATTATTGACCAGAATTGTTTTGTGGTTGACAAGGACATTCTCTCTGTCTCTCTCTCATCAGAGATGACCCTGACTGCCTCCCAGCCAAAGTCTCTGGAATCATCCCCGGCATCAGCGGCCACCGCTGAAGACCCCGAACAAAGGATGCTGGAGAAAAGATTAAAGGTCATAGACGAGCTTCTGCAGACAGAACATGACTACATCAAGGATCTGCAGATGTGTGTGAAGGAGATCATTCTTCCTTTGCAGAAGAAACAGGTCCGTAAAGATCAAGCTCTCAAAAGCATGAATGGTGTATTTTATGTAATGAGAACCATTCAATCATAAATATCCACATATCTTGTAGGTCCAGAGTATTGATTTTGATGGTCTCTTTGGAAACATCAACTCTGTTATTGACCTTTCCCGTCGACTCTACAAGAGCCTCCAGGACACTGACTCAACAGGTTAGAGCAAAAAAATCCCTGAACTCACATTATAGATTCGGATCAGTTTCCATATTGCTATTTTACCATATACATTTTTTTGTTCATCCAGGTCAAGTGTTCCTGGAATACAAAGGTGAGTTGGAGGAGGTTTACAAGATCTATTGCCAAAATCATGACGACGCCATCTCTTTACTGGAGACCTATGAGAAGGATGAGAACATCCAGAAGCACGTGTTGGAGTGTCTAGAGAAGCTCAGGTAATTTTCACTGAAGGACAGTCATTGTTCTTCATGAATCAGATACCTTCAGCTCATTGCATGGTGTGGTTACCACTACCAACGCATGTCCAGATCCGGTTGAGCATGTTAATGCTAGTCAAGATTTTTTAACAGTGTGTAACTGTGTGAGAAATAGTTGTGTAGGACGCTAATTGTGCGTTTAACGTTACACATGATCTGTCAGTTTTAATGATATCTGGGATTGTCTGTCATATGGTGTTGACAGAATTGTATAGTTATACAGCATCAAGAAAATGCCACAAGGTGTGCTGGCTTATTCGTGTCATCATTGAGATATGTCTCAGTGTCTCAGGATCTTGAGGAGCCAGTCTGTTTTTATTCACTACTACTTTGAATGGACTCATTTGATTAGACATAGGATGACTAAAGGCATCTGTGGAATTTCACAGGAAACCTCATTGCCCCTCTCATTGTCTGGTTTTGACGTTTTTTATGACAGATTATGCTATAGCCTGATTAATGCGCCAGATGCCACATTGAGTACTCTGTGTAAGAGAAATAGGAAGTTCCTTATTTTATATGCAAGTACACTATCGTACAAAAGTTAGGCTCCGTAGGAATTTTTTTCTTTTTTAAAGAATTTAAAATGTTATTGAGCAAGGATATAAATCAACCAAAAGTGTCAGTAAAGACTTTTGCATTACTACAATATATTTCTATTTTAAATAAATTGAGTTTTCTTTTCATCAAAGAATCCGAAATAATATAATTGAGCATAAAATATTGAGCAGCACAACTGTTTTCAACATTGATAATAATAAGAAATGTTTCTTGAACAGCAAATCAGCATATAAGAATGATTTCTGAAGGGTCATGTGAGACTAAAGACTTGAGTAATGATGCAGAAAATTCAGCTTTGCCATCACAGAAATAAATTACAATTTAATATATTAAAATATATATATTTTAATAATATTTCACAATGTTACTGTTTTACAGTATTTTTAATGCAGGCTTGGTGAGCATAAGAGACTTCTTTTGAAAACATTGAAAAACCTTACTGACCCCACACGATAGTCTATTTGCATTACACAGAAGCTTTATGTCTCTCAGTTTTCAGATCTTTGTTATTGTGGATTAGTAATGCATGGCGGGAGAGGAATGCGCCTCACCTAGTTTCACCGCTTTTGTTGGTTTCACTGCGTTTCATCAATCGCTACCAGTCTGTTCTTTTAGCTTTATATATTTAAAAGGCTTTATTTGAACTTAAACACAATTTGCCTGCGGCAATGGCATTTCTTGACTAGTTTCTTTTTGAAAACTTTCCTGCCACCTACGTCTTTTAAGCTAGGCCACTTCCTGTTAGTACAGAGTTAAGTTTATTCTTGCTATTTGCTGTGTTTTACCAGATCAAACAGAGAGTACAAGGAAATATTCACCAGAAGTCCCAGAAATGTTGTAGTAGGGAGTGGGAACATTGTTGTTTGTCCCAAGTATCGAGACATTTGTGAAATGCGTGTGCACTTTGCCAAGACTAAAGCTTAGCTTTATTCCAAATTACTCTGAATCCACTGGCTAGCATTTTGATTCTCTGGCAGGATGTTACTGTAATGAATCTAGCCATAAAAAAGAGAAATAAATAAAAAGGTCCTGAAGAAAAATGTCTGGAGTCTTTTATAGCTTTTATCTTCCACACTTGAGTGCACTAGACTCTGACTGACATTTGATTTTGGCTCTCAGTGGGAGATCAGAATGGGGCCAGTTGAGGCCCCACAGAGGGTTACTGCTCTCCTGAAGAGGGTCACCCATGGCATGAGTTGCCATGGCAACAAGCAGCTTATTAATCGAGCACACAAATAGTTTCTCAGTTTCTTATTTGTCTTTCCCTTTTGCCCGCTGCATTCATGTTCATTGCAGCATAATGGCAAAACCTGACTTTTATTTTTAGAAATAAGCTGTGTGAAACAAGAACATTATATGATAAGCTCATTAGCTTCTTTCGAACAAGAGATAGAGGTGGTTTAAAACAACACTGTGTTTTGTTCCCTTTCTCTCCTCTCTCGTTCTTCCTCTCCCCTGACAGAGGGATATACCGTGAGTGGTAAGTTTAACGCAACTGCATGTGAAGCGCCTGACTGCATGCTGAACATTTATTAACCTGCGTAACCCTTTTCTCCTTGTGCTATTGTGTGACCAGGGTATGCTTTGTGTGCTGTGTGCTTTGTGGTCATTTCCTTGTCAATTCTGAGTCATATTCTGACTTAAATGTGCACAAATGAGTAATGCTAGATAATGAAAAAGATTTTTATCCAGCTCTACGAATTAGACGCAAGTTGTGCAATACAGTGACTTTTTGAGTCAGAATATGACCCTAGTGGGAAAATTGGTTCATATTTTAAACTATTTTCTTCATTTTTTTTTTTCTTGCAATTGATTTAATGCTTTTTGGTGTCATGTGAAACCGTTATTAACACAATCTCTGAGCTCATGATGTGGTACTATAAGTAATAAACCAATATAACTGGTGATATTTGTCAAAGGGGAGGAAAAATTATTGCAGCTCAACTATTTAAAAATACTGTTATTGCTTCATGATGTTAAATCCAAATAATTTTTCCGTAACATCCAAATCATGCTTCATCTGTGGATTTGGATCTCCTGTTTTCATCCCATCAGTTAGAAAGCGTGCTCTCTTTGTTAGAATGTCTTAGTACTAGCCTACTGTGTCTCCTGCAACCCTTTTTAAAGTGGTTGACAGTGAACCAGTGGATAATTGATGGATGAAAACAATGTGTGTGTTCAGTGACCCCAGTCTTTGTCAGAGGTGGATGAAGAATGTTACGTAGATGAGCATATAAATCTCTTTTTCACTTTATCTCCCTCTCTCACCCTTTTGTTGTGTCACAGGGGAAAGACAAACTACATTAATCTGGGTTCCTTCTTGATAAAGCCGGTGCAGAGAGTGATGCGTTACCCCCTGCTCCTGATGGAACTGCTCAACGCCACTCCTGAGTCACACCACGACAGGAAGCAGCTCGCAGAGGCAGTGATGTCAATTAAAGAGATCAACGTCAATATCAATGAATACAAAAGGAGAAAGGATCTTGGTATATTTGTCTTTATCTTTCTATCTATCTGTCGTATGTACGAACGTTCTGTCTGTCTGTCATTCTATCATTTATTTTGTCTGTTGTTTTATCTATCTATCTATCTATCTATCTATCTATCTATCTATCTATCTATCTATCTATCTATCTATCTATCTATCTATCTATCGTTCTACCTGTCTGTCTGTCTGTCTGCCGTCTGTCTGTCTGTCTATATCGTTCTATCTATCTATCTATCTATCTATCTGTCTATCTATCTGTCTATCTGTCTGTCTATCTATCTGTCTGTCTGTCTGTCTGTCTGTCTGTCTGTCTGTCTATCTATCTATCTATCTGTCTGTCTGTCTGTCTGTCTGTCTGTCTGTCTGTCTATCTATCTATCTATCTATCTATCTATCTATCTATCTATCTGTCTGTCTGTCTGTCTGTCTGTCTGTCTGTCTGTCTGTCTGTCTATCTATCTATCTATCTATCTATCTATCTGTCTATCTGTCTATCTGTCTGTCTATCTATCTATCTATCTATCTATCTATCTATCTATCGTTCTATCGTTCTATCTATCTATCTATCTATCTATCTATCTATCTATCTATCGTTCTATCGTTCTATCGTTCTATCGTTCTGTCTGTCTGTCTGTCGTTCTGTCTGTCTGTCTATATCGTTCTATCTATCTATCTGTCTATCTGTCTGTCTGTCTATCTATTTATGTCTGTCTGTCTGTCTGTCTGTCTGTCTGTCGTTCTGTCTGTCTATCTATCGTTCTACCTGTCTGTCTGTCTGTCTGTCTGTCGTTCTGTCTGTCTGTCTATATCGTTCTATCTATCTATCTGTCTATCTATCTGTCTATCTGTCTGTCTGTCTATCTATTTATGTCTGTCTGTCTGTCGTTCTGTCTGTCTATCTATCGTTCTACCTGTCTGTCTGTCTGTCGTTCTGTCTGTCTGTCTATATCGTTCTATCTATCTATCTATCTGTCTATCTGTCTGTCTGTCTATCTATTTATGTCTGTCTGTCTGTCGTTCTGTCTGTCTATCTATATCGTTCGTTCTGTCTATCTATCTATCTATCTATCTATCTATCTATCTATCTATCTATCTATCTATCTATCTATCTATCTATCTATCTATCTGTCATTCTATCTATCTATCTATCGTTCTACCTGTCTGTCTGTCTGTCTGTCTGTCTGTCGTTCTATCATTTATCTATCTGTCTATTTTTCTATCTATTGTTCTGCCTGTCTGTCTGTCTATCCATCCCATATACAGGATATATCGTTCTATCTATCTATCTATCGTTCTGTCTGTCTGTCATTTTATCATATATTCTGTCTAACTGTCTCTGTCATTTTATCTATCTATCTATCTATCTATCTATCTATCTATCTATCTATCTATCTATCTATCTGTCATATTTCTATCTGTTCTATTTGTTTATTGCTCTATCATTCTGTCTATGGGATATGTTGTCTGTTATCTGGCATAACTCAACAGCACCATCTGTTGTCTATAGTGGTAAAGTACCGCAAAGTCGATGAAGACAGGCTCATTGACAAGATCTCAAAGCTGAGTATGCACTCCATCATCAAGAAGTCAAACAGAGTGAGCAGCCATTTAAAGCACCTGACTGGGATCTCACCTCAGGTACAGTACGACTCTATTACTGGACTGAGAGAATCGGTTGACAATTGGTGTTAACCAAACTGCATTTCATTCCATCTTAGATCAAAGATGAAGCTTTTGATGACGCAGAGAAAAGATTTAGACTTCAGGAGAGACTCATCAAATCCTTCATCAGGAACATCTCCCTCTATCTGCAGCATATAAGGGTATAAACTTAAAGCATCCCATATGTTTACATTCATTTAGTCAGTTTTTGTTTTGCATGGTGATCAAATTTACTTCACAATTCAGTATATAAAGTAATTTTGCCTGACTTTTTTAAATCCAATAGGAGTCAGCCTCAGTAAAGGTGCTGGCAGCCATCAGTTTCTGTGACATCTACACAGAGCGGCAACCGCAAATGGATCCTGAACGTTTCCAAAGAGCACATCGATGCATCAGCGACAAACAGTTCACAGAGTTTGTGAGTACCAAAATGACTTCACATTACATTTAGTAGTAAAAACTGATAAAGCAGCAGTCATTCATTTTTAATGGTTACTAATACTTACTATTAACTAATATTACTTAATGTTAGATTTTTTCAAACACATTTGTAAGCTTCTAGACACAAGATTTATGCTTCACGGATAACAAAACTAGCATAAAACTCCCCATCTAGTTTTCTTTTAATTAGTTCAAATATTTGTTTCCCCCTATTAGACATTGATTTAAATGAAGCACGTCATGATATTATGATGAACTATATCTTGACTCTTTCTAATCAAGTCTGCATTTGTGTCTGTCTTTGAGCAGAAGGAGAGGACAGAAGATCTAGTCATCACTCCCCTTACCCAGCTGCTCAATATGTTCGCCGGTCCCCACAAACTGATCCAGAAACGTAGAGACAAGCTGCTGGACTACGACAACTGTAAGGAGCGCGCAGAGAGGCTGAAGGACAAGCGTGTACAGGAGGAGCTACAGGCAGCGAGGAATAACTACGAAGCCTTGAACGCCCAGCTGCTGGATGAGCTGCCCAAGTTTCACCACGCAGCCGAAGATCTGTTCACCAGCTGTGTGAGGGGCTTCGCCCAAGTCCAGAGAGATTTCGTTTCACTCACACTGGGAGAACTCACACCACTGCTGCAGGTGAGGACATTGTTTCATCATAATCTACATCATTCATAATTGATGATCCTGGGATGTTTTCAGCCTCCTTAATTCTTTTAAACTTATTGTTGTGGTTTGCATCCTTATAGCTGTCTGGCTTGAGTGGAACAGAAGGAAATCTGGTGTCCTTGTTCCAAGAAGAGCACACACGAGTTTTGGATTTACTTCAGAGCTTCAGTTTCTTTCCCGATAATCTTCCCACTACTCTACGCAAGCCTTTTGAGAAGAAGACTCTGGAGAAGCAGAGCTCCAAGAAGCAACAAGGCCCTGTGAGTTTCCCTAATGCAGCCTGATCCAAAGCAGACACGGCTTTTAAGTAATGTTATTGTCATCTAAAGTTAAATGACAAATTAACTAACTATTAAAAATCCTTTTCGGTAATTTAAATAAAGCTAAAATAGAATATTAATATTAGATGAAATACTTAAACTTAACAAAACTTAAACGTAATTTAAACTTGAAATGTTGCCTTGGCAACTAACTGAAATAGTCCAAGTACTAAATTTACTAAACTGAAATAAAAATAATTTAAAGCTAAATAGAAATTATTTTAAAAATGAATAAAAATGAACAAAAGCAAACAATTACCACAGCTTGAAAGTTGTAAGTACGCGTACAAAATGAGTACAAAATAAGTACAAAATAATTCAAAATATTAATAAACACTATAATATAATATAAATCTGTTTCTTAGCAACAAAGTTAATTAGTTTTAAATGTCTTCCTTTATCTTTCCCTGCCAGTGCTTTTTTGTTTTTTTATTCAAAGTTGCCAGCCACTGCAAGCATTTTTAGTAATTCCCCAGGGGAAAGAGTTAATCTTAAATGTTCAAGATTAATAGCAGCCTTAACCAAGGTGATTAGCTGATCAGACTTGACTGGTTAGCCCGTTTTTGAGGTGTTTTCGACGCTTTGCAGCTTGTCAGTCTGTTTAAACCAAGCTTAAGCTGGTTTAATCTTATGTTTTTCAGCAGCACAGCCAACCGCCATGAAGAAAGACATTAATCAGGCAGTATTCTGTCTATTATTCATACTTCTCTCTTTCTTTTCCTCTTTTTCTGTCTGACATTGCAGCCAAACTATGTGCTACAGACGGATGAGCACCGAGCGGCGCTTCTGGCAAGATACGGGCCAGAGCAACTCTACCAGGCTGAAAGAAATTTTAACGCAGCACAGGACCTGGATGTGTCCGTACTGGAGGGAGACATAGTGGGTGTCATCAAACAGCAAGACCCCATGGGCAGCCAGAACCGCTGGCTTATAGACAATGGAGGTTTGTATCAAAAGATCTGTGTATGATTCACGTGTCTGCATTTCCTAAAATGCATTTGGCTTGAACACCCCTTTTTCTGTTTTTCTTTAGTTACGAAGGGCTTTGTATATAGCTCATTCTTAAAGCACTACAATCCACGCAGGAGTCATTCGGATGTTTCCATTGAGAGCCAATCATCAAACGAGTCGGGCTACGGTGGCTCTTCTCCCATGTTCTCACGGCAGAATAGTAGCAGCACTCTGACTTTCAACCAGGAGACTTCGACTGTCAGCTTCTCGACGGCGATGCCTCCACACCAATCAAACACTCGCCCTAATCAGGAGACCACCCCAAGGAAAAACAGAGAGGCTTCTTCAACCAACTACTCCTCTGCCAACCAGAGGGATTCCCTTGACCCCACCTTCAGAAACTCGCCCAATCACAAAGAGCCGTCAGAGACAGCCTGTGGAAATAACAGGGACCCCTCAGAGCCTTCATACCGAAATCCCACCAATCACAGAGACTATTTAGACTCTGGTCAAAGCACTCCAACCAATCACAGTGACCCCCCAGCTTTCCCTGAGATAGATTCTTGTTCCTCCATTAAGAACTCCAGGTATGAATCATCTTCGAGGTATCACGACTCGCGTGGCTCACAGCAAAGACAAAATGGAGACTCTTCGGTACAGCAGAGAAGGCCACAGTTCCCTCCTGAGGAGAATGTAGATCCAGAGCCTGAACCTGAGATTGATGGACACCAGGTATGCCATATCATAAACACAAATTAATCACTCCAGAGTTCAGTGATTGCTTACTTTCAAGTAAACATAAAATGACATTTACAACAACCCATAATATAACTTGTTGAACGACAATATACAAGTTGAATAAATTAAATTATGGTAACACTTTAGTTTAGGGTCCAATTGTCACTATTAACCAGTTGTTTATTAGCATGTATATTACTAGGATATTGGCGGTTTATTAGTACTTATAAAGCACATATTAAAGCCTTATTCTGCATGACCATATTCTACATTCCCAATCCTACCAAATACCTAAACTTAACAACTACCTTACTAACTATTAATAAGCAGTAATTAGGAGTTTGAGGCAAAAGTCGTTGTTAGTTAATAGTTAGTTAATAGTAAGAATATTAAACCATACTACCTGCATAAACTGTATTACTTAACATCTTTGATTTTTCATATTAATAATTTCAATTTTATCTTCATGTTAAATTGAAAATCGAAAATAATTTTACTTCATAGTAATTAAAAACATTATATTTTAATAATGATTTTGAATAATTAAATGTAATAAATATAATTAAATGTAAAATTAAACTGCATTACTTGACATCTATGGTTCCTCATATTAATAGGTTAAATTTTCATTTCATGTTGACTTTAAAACCTTCTTTAGCTCCTTAAATACATTTGATGTTCATCAACAGTTTTGTATATACATCTTAAAATTATAAAAAAATATAAAACCATTTAATGTACAATCAAATTATTAAACAACAGGTTTTACATTTATTAGTTTCTTCATATTTATTTTCCTACTTGTTTTTTCCCCCAGATATATTACGCTCTTTACTCCTTCAGTGCACGGTGTGCAAATGAGCTCAGCATTTCAGCCAATCAGCGGGTCCGAATCCTTGAGTTCCAGGACATGAATGGCAACCAGGAGTGGTGGCTGGGGGAGGCAGGAGGACGGAGGGGTTACGTCCCATCCAACTACATTCGCAAATCTGAGTACACATGAGCTGCACATTTGTTCAAGGGAAATCTCCCAGGCCACTACAGGCCAACCCATTATAGGGGAAAACACTACAGAAGGACATTATTGTGCCTTAATCATAGAGGAGATGCACTGACGTGGTGAACTGGTCATTGCTACTGATGGGAAAAAAATGCCCTCCATATTGATTTCATTCAATGTAGTCCACAAATGAATGTAACTCCTGAGCGCCTCCTAGTGCTCGCATGGTGCATGTGGAATTTGAAATAATGGAGTGGTTTTTTTTTTCTTCTGAGAAACAGTTTGATGTCGAATTCAATGGTCTGACATGTCCTGCTGTTCTCAGATATTCCATTTATAGTGTTAGCGCTTACGTGCTCCGTTGAGAGCATAGATCTCATTTGATGTGTAGGAGTGGAGTGGAGGATTTGCATTGGGCATGTGTGATTCACACTAGAAGTAGAATGATGGGATTTATATTTCAGGACTGGCATGATAGTGACTGACTGACTGACTTAGTGTGTGTTTGTTTGCCAGTAAAAATGCATTTGTTTGAGTGTGTGGTGTGTTTTGAGAAGTTGCCTCCCATCATCTGACAATCACAGTGCACCTAGAAGAGAAAAAACGATTCTGTTGGGTATTAATGAATGCGAACAAAACAATTTATGTGAAGTGTTTTAATTTACTCCTTGTTGTGGCTCCCAGATGAGAACAATATTACCACTGGTGACCATATCATATTCCTGAAAATATGAAATGCAAGAGACACTTTTTTTTTATGGTACAGTGTTTTTTTACTTTTTGATAGCATTTTTAACTTTGCCACTTGCACTTGAATGCATTTACAAGTTAATACTGACATGTTTTGAGCAGTTGTGAGTGAGTTCAAGGCACCAGTGAGCTCATTTGATGTGATGCACCAACGGATGATCTCTGAATATTTATCTCTCATGCTGTATATACTGAGAATTAACTTCTGCACTCCAGTGTCAACTGATCTGTTTCTCCTCTTTTAAATAAAAATCAGTTGAAAAACAATGGTTTGAGTGCATTGATGTGTTTGGAATGCTTGGAAAATGAAAACTATTTTAGCACAATGTCAATGGAAATGATTTTAAATGATCACAATTCAGTCGCACCCTTACAAACGTGTTAATATTATGAAACCTTATAAAAACCAGTTATTTAGTTTAACTTAATGTACTAAAATCACTCAAATTAATACTGAAATAAAAATGAATAAAAACTACAGAGTAGATAATAAAATAGTAATAGAATAATAGACAAAAATAATGAAAAGCAGAAATACTAAAAGTAAAATTAAGAAAATGTAACGTTTAAAAATACAAGCTAATTCAAACAATTAAAAATAAATAAATAAAAATAAATCTTAATAAATTAAATAAAGCTTAATAAATCTAAGTGATGTTTTTTGAAAATGTAAAAAAGCAGAAGGTTTTCTGCGACGGCGTGGGTTAAGGGATAGAATACAGTATAAAGATCAATATGTAAAATTCCCCATAAAACATGCAAGCCCAACATGTGTGTGAATAAATATAAAAGTCATCTAAGCTGTACAAGAAGCATCCAACATGCTTTACATTTTCCAGATTTCATTCATTTGGGTTTGTATGTTCATTGATTAGATTATCAAAAGCTAATTAGACACTATTTTTCGATAACACAATACATTTGAATTCTTCTTTCACTGCAGTCCGTTGTTGTCTAAAACTGCAGCAAAGGCATTTCACGTCAGTCTTATCAAGAGTAAACTCTGCCGGGTAACTGACCTGATGGATTGAAATCAACCTTTAATTCACATGGCATTTAAGGTGACGCTAGACATTCTGCTTGGCATAAAGATGGGGAATTCATTAATAAACTGTTAATCTATGTACAAATACTACACACAATATCTTTTCAAGATGTTTTCTTTTTGAGGCAAAGGTTGGAAATGTTAAGTAATATTTGATATTGATACTTTATTAATTTATAGAATTTCTTCACTGACAGGAATTTATTGACTGAACAATACATTTTGCTTTTAGTTTAATTCCTGTACACTGCAAATTTCCAACAAAAATCAGCAGATACATTGTGGGGGGATACCAGGGACTTGTCATATGTAGCTTTGGCATCAGTTTGGCATTAGACATTAAACCAGAATAGTGTTTTATTGCATATCTGTGGTTCACTGACAATAACACTGGAAATCAATGCTGTTAGGTAATGATTGCTAGACAGTAGGCAGAGTAAGGGTCCAGGGATCATCCACATACAGGTCAACAAATATACTCCCCTTAAATAAGAGTGACTTTGCGTTAGTGGATTGTGCATCTATTACTCCTGGGATCATGTTTCCAGTGATTCTGCTTCTGATGGGCCTGTCTGGCCTCACTTTACCAGTTCAAGCAGCGCCGGTATGTAACCATATGAAAATACTTTGAAATATTTCAACTTGTATGTTTAATGTACAGTAGGTGATATTACACTGCTATCTGACTGAATTTATGCCAACTGTTTCAGGGTCTATTAGATGACCTTTTCACGATAGCTTCCGAACTCGTTGATGGTGAGAAATATTATATTGTCTGGTCTCCGTTTCTGTATATCCCAAGGTTGTTAGCATACTCACGCCATTGTTATTTCTCTCTCGTCCCCTTGACAGAAATATATGATTACTATGCTAATGACACAGAGGAAATATCACTATCTTCAGCTGAAGTTAATGACAGCATTGATTGGATTTTTTCCTTTTTTGACGAACCAGGCAAGAACACACATAAGTAGACAATGCAAATGTATTAAACGGATTCAGTTTGGTGCTCACAAACATATGAACGCTGATCATGTTCATGTTCTGTAGAAGTGTGTGATCCAAATCCTTGCCAGAACAACGGAGTATGTGAGATCCTAAAGAATGACAGATATAAATGCATCTGTCCAGAGCCTTACATTGGCAAAAATTGTCAGAATGGTGAGCTCTTCATATACTACATCCAAAAATATAATAATAATAAACAGTAAGAGTGTGTATCATTTTTGAATCTTTATGTTGGGATCTTCCAGAGAGGAACGTGTGTAAGAAAGTGAAGTGTGGTCATGGTGACTGTGTCAGAACTCAAGAATCCCCGTTTTATGAATGCAGGTGCTGGCCCCCCTATCTGGGCTCTAAATGCAATAAAGGTGAGCTCTCTGTAAAACAAATTACTTTCAAAGTGTTTCTTTCAGCAGTAAAAATCTGAATTTAGCCATTTTTCGGAATGAATTCACATGGTTTTTATGAAGTCGGATTGTAGTGAATTGCTACTTATTTTCTGTCAACCTGAAATTGTAATTCAGTTTGTCTTATTAATTGCTTTTATGCTTATTATGTTTGCAATATTAGCCTCTGCGTGTGACCCGAGTCCATGCCTGAATGGCGGAAGATGTGTTAAAGGCCGTACCAGATCCAGTTTTACATGCAAGTGTCCTGAAGATTACAGTGGGACTTTCTGCCAAGTTGGTAATAGACTGTTGCTATTTATTTATTTTTATTATTATTATTTATTTTATTTATCCACCTTATTTTTAAAGCAATAGCAGGCGTGGCCATTTGTGAATGTGTCTGGATTCCACTGTCATTCGCTTCCATAATTTTACCTGTGCAAAAACTGTTAACTGCTTTATATTGCAAACTGGTACTTGTTATCATTATTTTAAAGGGGTTATTGATTATGATTTCACTTTTCTAACTTTAGTTAGTGTGTAATGTTGCGGTTTGAGCATAAACAAAGTTACAAACGTTCAAAGTTCAAAGCAAAGGAAAATATTTGACATCCCTAACCCTAAAATTTACATAAACCCTGCACCCGGGAACACGCAGTCCATGTTGAGAAGAGGAGGAGTTGTTGTAGTAGAGCACTAACTCCACATCAGCAACATAAATTCATCAGCTAACTATTCAGAAACGTCCTGTTGCATTCTACATGTTGTAACTTCTTCTTTAGTCTCTCCATCATTGTCCGACTCCAGTTTAAACAAAAGGCAGAACAGACAGTGTCTGCGTGAGGTAATCGGAGCTGCTAACACATAGGAGCTGTTGAAGCTCCACCCTCTGGGCCGGGAGCATCAGCTCATTTGCATTTAAAGGAACACACGAAACGACGTGTTTTTACTGACCCTCAAAAAGGGACAATTTTAACATGCTGTAAAAAATTATCTGTGGGGTATTTTGAGCTAAACCTTCACACACACTCTGGGACAACATACTTATTTTACATATTGAAAAGGGGGCATTATACCACCCCTTTAATCTATTATCACAATCATAAACACACTGGTTTGTAGCACAAGTTTTCCGTTTATTGCACTTTGTTGTATCTATAGCAGCAAATGAATCAGAAGTCTCGCAATTTGACAGAAAATAGCTTACTTCTGCATTGAAAAATTAGGTGGATATTTAATGCCAAATCTATTTGTTACGTTACATAACCCTGTCAACTATACTGTAGGTGTAGTAATGCAGATGTTATATGTCATTTTGTATTCAGGTCCAAATGATTGCTATGAAGGGAATGGGGAATCATACAGAGGTTTTGTCAGTGAGACAGTGGAAGGAATGGAATGCTTACCCTGGAACTACTATCTTATTCCCTTCAAGGACTTTGAAGGCAATGATAGCATTGGAGCCCACACTTACTGCCGGTAAGAATTCAGGGAATTCCTAGTAAATCTTCCAATGAACTTTGATATCACATGTCGTCTTAAGCATTATCTTTGTCACTTAAGAAATCCAGATGGAGACCGGGAACCGTGGTGCTTTGTGAAAGAGAAGGGCAAACTCCGGTGGGATTACTGTAATGTCAAGCCTTGTTCTGAACCAGGCACAGATTTTCTTTCTACGTTCTCTCTCTTATATAATTGCAAACACAGACACATTCTTCTACCTGCTCAAACAGTCTGTTAACTGTACCACAATACTTATTTATCAAACTCTCACAGAACCAGTAAAACCCTCCACAACCCCTGCAAAACTAGAATTTTCTGACTGTGGAAAGACTCAGACTAATAGGATATCCCCAAGGATATTTGGTGGGAGGAAGTCCCTACCTGAAGCGCATCCCTGGCAGGTCTCATTTCAGGTCCGGCCCAAGGGCTCTAATGCAACCTTCAGCCACAGTTGTGGAGGAACCCTTATCGACTCCTGCTGGGTCCTAACTGCTGCTCACTGTATGTAAGTTGGGCATCTGGGGTTGTTGTTGCATTAGGTCTATGCCCTCATTATGATTTCATGGTGTTGTTAAGTTACTATAGATATGGTAAATGATATTCCTTGAATATTATTGATAGTGATTGCTAAGGTTCACTCTTCACTTTAGTTTAGCTTTTTAAAGGTCATATGCAACAAATATCACTTTGATAAACTATGTTTGCATGGTTTGCATGATTTTGGCAGTGATGAGAACGATGAGGTAAGGTTGGAGATGGGTGGTGTGAACCTGGAGAAAAATGACTCTGCAAAACAGTTTCTGGAGGTGGAGAAAATCATTGTTCATGAGAACTATACAGAGACTCCTGAAGCCCTTTATAGTGATATAGGTCTGTATTCCACTCTGTAAGTAAATCAATCAAATCATATCTATCTATCTATCTATCTATCTATCTATCTATCTATCTATCTATCTATCTATCTATCTATCTATCTATCTATCTATCTATCTATCTATCTATCTATCTATCTGTACCTTATGGTAAATGAAAACCAATCAACTTTCATTAGGAAATAATCCTGTGTATTCAAGTTTTCGAGTTTATGGATTGTACATTCATAAATCCCATTTTAACTTTCTTATTTGCTGTGTCAATATTATTGATTTGGATTAAACACAGCATGTGACCTGTTTTAATAACGGGTTGAATCGCTCTTGTGTGATACAACTTTTGTGTTGTCCACAACAATATTTGAAGGCCCCCACACAATTTATTCCCAATCAAATATTTTAGAGCTGGTAATGTATTGTCATTATCAAAATAACAGAATATTACGAAATATCTTTAGCTTATTTTAATGATTTTTTTTTCGTCTTATTTTAAATAATTTTAAGTCATCTTGAGGCCCTTGTGGAAGTTTGTTGAAGCCCATTAGTGGCCCTGGCTTCCTGGCATGTCACCAGAGAGAAGTCTGACGTTTCATCAGAAGATCATTATGACATTTGATTAAAAATTACAAGGTCAAGAAGAAAAAAAAATTAGACATGTACAGATTAATTTTAAACAAAGTCCCTTTCACATCAAGAATGATAACTATAAAGATAACAATAACTATATTAGCGTCCACAACAACAAACGATGATGTTCTGTTTATTATAAGCAGGCACTATAGTCTGCCACTTTAGATGCTCAAGCTCTTGAAAGTTGGGTGGATTGTGATTGGCCGTCAATGTTTTATCATTTATCAGCTGAAAACAAATTACACTTAAATTTTGAACAGGCCTTAAGATCAATAGCATTTATTTAGAAGATAAATTGGAATTGAGTGAATTTTTACTTCATGTCGACTTTTAATAGTGATTTTAAATGCCTTTAAAAAGAAACACGAAACATTGTTTTGTATTGGGGTTTAAAAAGATGACAACCTAGGTTAAAGCACATTGTGAAAAGCCTATAGTTCAGGGGTTCTTAACTCTGGCCCTCGAGGTCCACTTTCTACAGAGTTTAGCTCCAACCCTGATCAAACTCATCAGCCTATAACTTTCTTAGGCTGTGTCCAAAAGCTTAAAAAGGCTTCTGAGGCTGCATTCCAAGGTCGGAAGCCATCAAGGCACATCCGAAATCCATAGCTTCACTTCCTGTCTCGTGAGATATCTTCATCTGATCGATATTTGATGGCAGCATTGATGTATCCTTCGCTGCCTTTAATATCACACAATCCTGTACTTTCCATTTTGTGACAGATCAGCTAAAAAATTCTAATTGAATCTGAATGTTGCGGTTTGTGTGCAAATGTACGTTTTGGACCAATGTTGTCCACTTTTAATGTAATTTCTAGCGAGAAATTACTAATGTACTTATTGTATAGTCACTTCTTTATCACCAAAGCGCGCGCTATTTTGCAGTAGATCATTAAACCGTACTCTGCCTCTGAAGTCTCGGTTTCGTGAGGTACCTTCAATTCCGTGAGGTACTTTCATGTGCAAACACTGTCTGTAATGTCATTGCCTGATAGGGTAGCAATGCAACAAGTCAGTTTCTGTGTGTTTGTTCATGTGTGTTTGATTAGGTTTGGAGCAAAAATCTGCAGGAAAGTGGACCTCGAGGGCCAGAGTTGAGAACACTGCTGTAGTAGTATTGACACTTTTTTTTTTTTAACCAATTATGTCCACTTTACGGTGTTTTTGTTTCTCATCTTTACCAGCCCTGCTGAAACTAAAGGCAATAAATGGACAGTGCGCCAATGAGACCAGTTCTGTTAAGGCAGCATGTCTCCCCACTGATTCATTCCCTGATGAAACACAGTGCACCATATCAGGCTATGGAACCACTGAGAAAGGTCTGTCTGGATTCAATTTTCACTCTAGACATTCACAATACCAAGACTACTGAGACTAATTACCATTTTTTCCAGAGGATGCTGTCTCTCCTCAGCTGCTGGATGCCAAAGTTCTCCTGATCTCTCAGAGACGCTGTATGTCTCGTAATGTCTATGGGAACAGAATGGATGATTCCATGATGTGTGCTGGATATATGCAAGGAAAGATTGACTCTTGTCAGGTGTGTCCCAGTCCCAAATTTGTTTCTAGTCTTTTAATGAAATTTACACATTAAACACAAAGTCTGATCATTTAAAATGAATGAGCAAACTCATGGCACAGTATGTAGTAACTTTTTATTTTTCTCTTACTTTTTATAGGGTGATTCTGGTGGACCCCTTGTTTGTCAGAAGGATGAGACTCATTACATCTATGGTGTGGTGAGTTGGGGTGACAGCTGTGGCAAGAAGAACAGGCCAGGTGTCTATGCCCGTGTCACCAAATTCATTGACTGGATCAATGAAAAGATGCGTGCAGCTTAGAACGGATACTCAGGAGATAGTGGTACAATAGCTGAAAGAGGTTTTACTGGAGAAAACTAATTAGTAACCAAAGGCATAACAGCAGCATAGGTTTAATGTGTTTTAGAACAGGTCTGGTCACAAGTGATCCAAATAAAAAAATTTTTTTGGGTGATTATCCACGCAATAAAGCCACTTTTGTGATTTATGTACATGAGATAAAGTTGATGAAACCTAACAGATTATTGAAAAAGAAAAATGCAGGCTGGGACTTGATTCTATGCATCGGTTGTTGATTGGATTTTAAAATGTGGGCGTTGCACCCAAAATTAGAGGAAGATGAGAGTAATGCAGGCCGGGGTGGAGTTTAAGCAAACTAAGGCCTTGTCCCCAAATGGCACACTTCATGTGCATTTGCGGTCTTACGACATCTACTGCATGTGTGCACAAGACTGAAGGCATTAAAACGGAGTGGTTAAACCATTTAAGGATTAAAGATACACAGATGAATTGTTTGCAATAAAATCTGATTATATATAACCTAATAAAAAAAAAATGAAAAAACTGTTGAATTTTCATTTTATGTGGACTTTAATAAAGTTTAGCACACAGCTAAGTAAACATTTCAATATATTGATATTTACTTTGTGGAATAAAATTTCTAATTTTAAGTTGTGCCAAAAACCATCTGGTCTGAATCCATGAATAATGAGATCACAGGAGTATACCAATACTTTTTGTATGAGCACAATTTATTTTTAGTTATGGAGGGTTTCATTTGCTCATTTACACCAAACAGACAAGTAAAGAATAAGCTATGCACAAAAATGCAGTCATGCTCAAAGAAAGAAAACCTTTATTACCATTCACATATTATGACCAATTGAGCATGTCACAAATTATAGAACTCTTCCGGAGATGTAAAATAAGCTTAGGTATCTGCCTTAATGGGTTTTCACAAAAGGACTTGCACAGGATCTTTCTGCAAAAAGAAAAACGCTGCAGCCAAATTTAAACAAAATCAGTAAAATCAAGGTGTTACAGGAGCAATCAGGAGAATACTGGAAACAGCCAAGCACTCTGCACCGCAACACGCCACCTTAACAGCTAACCAGCAAAACTCAACTGCTACGCAACTGCGCCTAGTGCATAGAAAATACACAAGAGAGAATATTAGAATCATGTTGTGAAATTTCCCATTTAAACCATAACATATGCTTGGTTTGCAAATGTCATGGTTTTACATAGTACGATTTCTTAAGAGGCCAAATTACAGTCTGTACACAGTCGTTTAGAGTCAAAGAAATATGCACAACATCCAAAATTGTCCATTAATGTTTATTAAGAACAAAAACCTGATTAAAATGAACTTACTTTATTGTCTGGGAGTTTCAATAACGAAGTAAAAAGAAAAAAAAAAACTACCAAAACTGAAGAGAAATGATTTCAACTAGTAGCCCCATTTAGGCATAAAGACCATTTAATATCACATGGAATTCAAATGTATGATACAAAACAATTGTGGGCAACAGAAACAAGTCATTTAAAAGATTTAGACCAAATTACAATAACCTTTCGGTCTGATATATGGATAATTTGGGTATCCTCAGACGGACATCTGTTCGATGCGATCCTCGAAGAGTCAACCAGTTGACATCATCTAGAAGAAAAGAATAATAAAGTTAGTTTCAAAGAGCATTAAAGCAGAGGATGTTCTACAATATCGCCATAAAATGAAGCATTGCATATTACGCAATGCTCGACTTTGGTCAGCTACACAGAACAAACAGGCACTTTCCACACAAATAACTAGCCAGAATTACATGAATCTATAGACCTGTTTTTTGTTCTGCAAGAAACCTTGTGTACCTGATATTTGTTCTGCAAGAAACCTGAAGGGAAAAGATCCAACAAACCTGAGGGTGAAATATGAACTTCTCAAAGCCATTTTAAGTGTTGGCAAGCTGAAGTACATCCCCATTTACTGCCAGTTAGAATAGTATTAAATGACCAAATAAGTTAATTAGGCCTCTCAGACACCCAGCAGCCTGACAGCATGAACTGGCTTTGAGAACACCCGTATCCATCCCACTTTTTGCCTATGCCACGATAGACATGAGTTTGTGACAAGGATGATGGAAAGGTCTGTCCATTGTCCAGCAGACGTACCTCAACACCACCTCAACACTCAATGAGACCGACCTGCTCCATAGCAACCGCCAATCAGCAGCAGGCAGCCAATGGTCGGATCACACACTAACTGCTCTCAAACTGCCCCAAACTCCTCTTTTGCAAACTGGAATCAGCAGCTTGGAGGAAAGAATTCCACATTTAGATGAAATCAATGGAATTTGGCTGGTACACGTTTCAAAACAAACACATACTTACGGTATTGTACCCACGACAGCTCCAAATCAAATATCCATGTGAGGTTAAGTGTGCGTATTTAAAAATAAACCTTTAAAAGTCATGCAGATTCAGAGATACCAGACAGATGCTGTGAATAACAGCATCTAATCAGACTAAACTTGGGTAAATCCGAACACCTCCATTAAGATAATGCATCTACCGTTCTACTGCATTGGCAGATGTCTTGAAGGACTTGATGAAAGAGGAAAGTAGAGAGGGGCGAGAAACAGTATATCTTTCTCTTATTTTAAAGCAGCCATTTTAAGTTATTAAAATGCATGCATGCCTTTACTTTCCCCACTTCAGGCATGAGTTATATGGGGGTCTGCTCAAATCAATCAAGTTTAGGACTATTAAGTATCATTTACAAAAAAGAACTAAAAGATGCACTTTGTAATTAGAAATATTGGATGAAAGTAAAAATTCCCCTAGTTGCAATAAAATAATTACTTGTATACAAAGCATTAGACTCACCTACATTTCACGATTCAGCGGGGGCTCCAGCATCCTCTGGAGACTTGGGTCTGCTTCTTGATCGGGATCTTGATTTGGATCCTTTGTTTGATCTCGGAGTAGGACTCCTGGAGCGAGACTTGGATTTAGACCTTGAGCGGGACCTGGAAGCAGATTTGGACTTGCTTCTGCGTGGTGTGCGGGTTTTGGAGCGGGAACGGGACCGAGACCTGGAACGGGAGTAGGACCTTGACCTGGATCGGCTGTAGCGAGATCTGCTACGGGAACGGGAACGGCTCCTGCTCCTGGACTTGCTGTGCCTCCTGCGCCGAGGACTACGGCTAAAAACAAACACCAAACGTATAAGTTAATAAAGATGCATTATTTACACAAAGTAGTTTAATCACTGCAAGAGACCATTAAAAACCTCCCCTAGTAACAGACCAGTAGGCCATAAACATTTAAATTGGATTACAAACTAGTATGTAAACAAATATGAAGGTTTGGGTCTTTCGAGTACAATTACCATACAACAATATTACTACGAGTTCGATTCATTTCCATGAATCAGTTTTCAAATAGTTAGTTTAAAAGAACTTTAAAAGTTGTTTAAATTTTGTATTATTGTCTGGTCCCAGTCAACTTTTTGTCGAGTAGTATTAAAAGACGAGATTGTTGTAATAAAACCCCTAGAAATCCTTAATAATAATGCTAACAATCGATTCACTAAAAAGATTCGGCTCACAAGAACCAATCTTTCGCGAATCGGATCGCTCACAAATGAGTTGAGCAATTATTTGCTACTACGCCATAGTTACGACGCAACGATACCGACAGTGAATATATGAAGAACTAAATCAAACATAACCAGCATGTAAAAAATAAATAAAAAGTGATAAAACAACTAGTACCTATAAGCATTACAAGGATTATAACACGTGTTGTTTTCAATACCTTGAGGCCTAAGGGCCTCAAATTTGAACTTTGAACATGTTAGTGATTTATTAACAGCAAATTAAAATGGGGGTATTAAAATAGGAGATCGAATATTAAGGACATACCTGCGGCTTCTCCGTCCATGTCCACCGTACCTCCTCGGCGCGGCTCCACGGCGGCTGTAGTGCGAATCTGGCGGGCGCCCGTATCGCGCCATTTGCACGCGCAGCTCGCGCCCGTCCAGAAGCGCGCCGTCCATGGCGTCCATTGCGTCCTCAGCGTCCCGTTTATCATGGAAACGAACAAAGGCGAACCCACGGCTTTCTTTCGTGTACCGGTCCCTCGGGATGTAGACGTCTCCGACCCGGCCGTACTTCTCGAAAACCCGCCGCAGCGTTTCAGGGGACGTGCGGTAAGTCAGATTGTCGACTTTTAAAGATGTCATGCCCTCGACGTCGGGCGGAGGTCTGCCGTAGCTCATCTTGAATCACTAACTCTACTGCAGTAGGTTATGCGCAAAACAAACGTTTTTCAGCGAGATTCAGAGAGAAAATAACGAACCATTCGGGAGAGTCGAAAGTAACACGCCGTGCGGATAATATCACTCTAAAATGGCGGTAACCGGATTTCCGTGGTTGGTGGAGTTTGGCTTTTATTTCATTTGCAAGGTGAGAAATACTGCCACCTCTGGCATCTGTGGGACACTACACGTTACTTGTTCGGGAGAGCCTCTTGTCTAGAAACGGCTAATTTAGCACGAGTGGGAATAAAACGTAACTAACAAGACCATTGATGTGACATCGCCGTGCATTTAACACATTCAAACCCAATGAAACAAACTGCCAGGTTTTCTTAAAAAACAACAACAACAACAACATTAAAAAGTAGTGAGAGTAGGCCTTTTTTTCTTTTTCTTTCTGGTCACAATTGTAACCTGTGAATTTTTTTTAGCTGGAGTCTGTAGAAAAGTTTAGAGAAAAACAGTGTAAAAATTGTAAAGATAAATCAATAATAAAATAATTATTACATAAAAAAAAAATAAACAAATGAATGAACGAATAAATAAATACTAAATATAACAATACAGTAATGTAAAGGAAACTAAAAATGATAAAATCATATTTTAGACATAGCCTATTTGTAATATTAATTATTCACAGTAATTGGGGTCTTTATATAGATGTCTTTTAAATTTTAGGATGGCAGTCCCTCCCTATCACGAGGATAATCATGCCTGGGCGTCCATGACATCTAAAAGATTAAAAGATGATGATATATCAAACTACTTCACAACAACACCTCATAAAATCTAGAAATTGAGAAATTCCCTTTTATATCTTATTCGTGAATACAGATATACCCCAATAATCATGATTAAACAACAAAAGCATTGTCAAGGCAAGGACAGTACTAAGTAGGCCTATTGCAAAATATAAAAGTAGCCCATTATAGTATATGGTATAAATTATTAAATGACAACTGGTTTAAAATGATTAAATGATGAATAATATAGCCGTATAAAAAAAAAACAATGTCATATAATTTAAAAAAAAAAAATCCAAATATGAGCTAGGCCTAATAGGGAAAATAAAATGATGGTTCGTGTAGCCTAACCCTTCTTCTTCTTCTTTCGTTTTTACTTTGTTTTATTCAATGCTTTGAAATAACCAGTTACTTATTCAAAATGGTGCTTTGTGCTCTGGTCACACACTTGTGTAGGCTACAGTAGTCTAATGTGATCACAAAGCAATCTAATATAACAATAACAATTATATTGTTATAAATATTAGGCTATATACTTGTTTCCTTTTGGCACTCTCTTATAATCTGCAATATTTGTTTTATTTAATCCCTTGGCGACTAATATCTTCCTTTCTAATAAAAATACTAATAATATAAAAACAATACATTTGCTCAGTGACACAAGGTCTACTAATTGAACACCGTTTACCGTGCCTTTACTGCACTGCAGTGAATCACTTCCAAAATTCGGGGAAGGTCACGTTTGGCGAGGCAGGATGTGTTTGTACTGCGCAAAACCTCAAGTCTGGATTTAAGCCTGACGTCAGGGGAGGCCAATAGCGCTTCGGGGGACAGTAATACAGCACTGATCATTGAGCAGCAAATCTTACTAGCCGATATACGGTTTTCTGTTGAGACAAAACGAGTGCTTCCAGCAGGGGGCGCCTGTCGGCTCCATTCAGCTCCATTCAAATCTCAGGAGGTTTTTTTGTTTTACTTGAGACGTTTGTATACTTAAACATTCTTTTAAATGTATTTTTAAAGATTTGTCCAAGAATTCGGTCCAAGCAATCTTTATAAAACAATGTTAAATCCGTAAGTAGGCTACTACTACCCGCAAACAACTGTGTGTTAGGCTACTCCATGATTCCAATGTAGTTTTTCCATTAGCGCAAAGAAAAGTAACAGAGAACACGTTACAACGCCTTGCGCTGCTTTAGTAGCAGTCTGTACCATATTTTTTGGATTGACAGAAAATTGGGTGGAAGTGATATAATGTTAAATCATTAATATTAATATGTAGGCTGTTTCATATACATAAAATTAAACTTACGTTATGCCATCTATGCTTGATAAAATGCTGTTCATTATAGCATATGCTGTGAAAGAACATTTATCTTGATATTATTTGTTAATATTATGCATATAATCAACATCCGGTCCTCTTATCCCCGCCCATTTAGACACTATGCATGCCCAATGCCATTCTACCCTCTTATTTTGTTTCTACATCATTGATACGCATCTGCATCCCATCGCTCAAGCTCTCGGAGAACAGAGGATACAGGGATGATGATGATGGTGATGATGTTAAACACACCGAGAAACTGTGTCATATAGAAAGCATCTCACTCCGCTTTGCATCTTGGCCAAGGATGCCGACCACGGAGACAGAGACAGCCTTATAACAGGGCTTCAGTCTGCAGGACGCAAAAAGCAGCTTGTGTCTGCAGACAAAACAACGAGGGACTCTGTACGGAGCTTACAGGGCATTAAGAGCACCAACTAATCCTGTTCATGGCCAAACATATAAAAGCGAAGAGCAAAATTACGGGCATTTGCGCGAAGAAGGAGATGTTCGGACTACAGAAGACGAAGCAGCAATAGGATTGCAATCATTCAGTGTTATTTTAATTTTTGGCTATTTGAAATGGGAGCTTTGACAAGCCGTCAGAATGCAGGAGTGGAGGAGATCGATATACCATCCAGTTCTGTTTACAGATACCCACCCAAATCCGGTGAGAAAATAATACATTTTATATATTAAATAAATATTATATTAATCTATATTGTATGATATTCATATATCGTATTATTATAATGAAATACTATTCTTATTACTCTTATATTATACTAGGCTATAATATATATAAATAAATGAACCGTTAAGCCCAATAGAGAACCCCAAGCTTGTTCTGATTTTATAGGCCTACACTTTCATAGGGTAATTATTGGGAAATATTATATATAAAATAAGGCAGTTAAGATAAACTTGGCTTGTAGAATTTAGTTAATTTATTTTTTCTTGCAATAGAAATGCGAGAGTTCATTTTAACTCCGAGGGCCCAGGGCCACCACCCACTGTTTCCTGGTCAGCAAGTATCTGAGTAGCACAGTAGGCCCATAGATGCTTGCCTTTATATTGAGATGGGGCCCATCATTCCCAGTGGTGCTGTGTCTACTGAAATGCACCACAATTAGAGCTAATGTATCAATTATTTCGAACTCAGCATTAAACCTGAATCTGAAATAAGTGTACACAGCACTGTAGGTAAAAGGAATTTATTGTGAGGTATGTGGTTTACATAGCTTCTGCTAACCTAATACATTAACTTACTATGTTCATTTTCAGATGAGATAATCTTCCTGTATGTTTAGAAAATGCAGCACTCATCAAGCTAGTTTTATAATGATTGTTTTACAAATCTTTAGATTGTTGAGGAGACAGGCAGATGAGATGATGAATGTCGTGTGTTAACCACTAGTAACCAGATACGCTATACGTGCATCCTGGGACTTGTGCCTGATTCTGGCTTCCTTCTGCTCCAGTTTCAAGCTAGTTCATCTATCTTCCCATGGCGGTTGCCTATATCCTCTGTCTGCCCTTGAGCTTGTCTTTCTTTAATCTATTGGTTCCCCAGTCTACTATGTCTGTCTTAATTTATTAACCTTTCAGTTGTCTTGTGTCCAGATTTCACTCTGGAGGAATGGAGGTTTCTGCATCTACTTATCATTTTCTCCACCATTTTGTAGTCTACATGTTGCTAAAGAATTAAAATGTGCATCTGTTACCTTAAAGAGCTACTTCTACCTCATCTGAAAGCTAAAGTGTAATACAATGCAGTCAGGTTAAATCAGGTGAAATTTTATTTTTGACTTAAATAAAACCAGTTAATTTGTTACCACACAAATGGTACCGTAACCGTAAATTATTAAAATTTGTATATTTTGAATAAAATAGTTTGACTGAGTGCTGAGACAATGGGTTGGTGATGCACACTAAGTTGAAATTAAATGATGAACACTAAATTTTTGTGTGACAAATGTACATATAACTGTATTCAATCATCAATATCTGTAACATTTGATCTGGTTGTTCTCATGCAGGGAATTATTTTGCTAGCCATTTTATTATGGGAGGAGAGAAGTTTGATTCAACACATCCTGAAGGCTACCTCTTTGGTGAAAACACTGACCTCAACTTCCTAGGCAACAGACCAGTTGTGGTAAGATTACGTTTTAGTTCCTGGTAAAATATAGATTAGATGCAGCCATTTTTGACTGATTATTATAGGAGGTCATGAAACCAATGATTCTTTTCCATTCATTGATCTTATCTTGAGTGATCTCATTTCCAAAAACAGTATGCCTCATGACT
The DNA here is from genome assembly GCF_949319135.1 of Squalius cephalus. Taxonomy (NCBI): domain Eukaryota; kingdom Metazoa; phylum Chordata; class Actinopteri; order Cypriniformes; family Leuciscidae; genus Squalius; species Squalius cephalus. The sequence continues at coordinate 26,412,697 of NC_137140.1, forward strand.
CATTTTATTATATTACATATAAATTACAGATATTTTACAAATGGTATAATTATTTAAAATTATATATAACTTTTATATAATATTTTATATTATTTACACATTTTAAAACATTTAAAAAATAATTATTTTAAAATATCTTTATGTTTAATAATATGAATATAATATGAATTCATATAATACATATTCATACATTTACAATATTAAAATATGTATTTTCCTCATAATTCTGACTCATTTTTGAGCCGTTATGAGATCTGCTTAGGACTGTTACTTTAATTATTAGGGTATTCACATGATATTCACACTAGTTTCATGTAAATTACAATATGTTGGTGGAAGCTTCTATAATTCACAGGATTATATGTGTAATTCTGGCTCAATGTCTCATGTAATTGTTTATTGCTTTACTTCATCCAGAGCTTTATCCTGATATGTACTGCATGTGTGCTTTATGAACGCATACATGTATTTCTGTATGCGGTGGGTCTTTTATTTACACTATGTGCATTAGCTGCGGGGCCCGTCTCTAAGCAGACAGGCTAGTGATGCTGTGGATTTAAGCAACGGCTTACCGCAAGTAGTACAGAGAGCCACATTCAGTCTGAACTCCCGGGAGGGGGGAAAGGGGAGGCAACAGGCTCACCCAGTGTTGACCCACACACGTACACACGCGCGGCGCCTCTCTGGCACGTGGGCATGCCTGCGCATTGCGTTTTTCCAGAGGAAACGCACACACACATGCATCAACAAAACAGCTTGTTTGGAGATCAGTGTATGTCACCTTTATTGAAATGTGGATTTGTTGCCAGATTGTTTTTCAATTTGGTAAGAGATCATATGTGTGTATCAGATATGTCAGCTGATAAAACAGGGCAAAATGCTTCTCCAACATTATAATAAACAATAACTTCACCCTGACTCCAAAGCGTTTATTGTGCTGTGATTGTGATTGTAGTTCCCGTACAATGCTCCCCCTCCTCCTGAGCCGGTCAAGACCCTCCGCAGTCTCATCAACATCCGAAAAGACACCCTGCGGCTTGTCCGGTGAGATTTTCCTCGCAAATACCTTTACTACACCTGACAGAGCTCACCTGACTTTTCTTTCCTGTATTGACGTATTTGTTAAAACAGGACATTTGGATGGGACATCACATGTTGAAGGGACTGTCCCTTTTTAAAAGTCTTTAGTTATGATTACAGCCATGACTCTTGATTCAAATCCTGCTTTTTTGGTTGATACTTGTATTTGTATTTTATATCATATTCTATGGATAAAACCCTGATGTTACATTTATTAAATATATTATATATCTTTCTGTTTATTACTGTTGTGAAACAGTTTTGCTAAAATCTTTACTGGACATCTAATAAAGTTTGAAATTTTGACTTCAGGTGTAGTGAAGACATGAAGCTTCCTGGACAGGAAGTTGGGAAAAGCCACAGCTGCTACAATATTGAGTTTACCTTTGATGCCGACACACAGGTTGCCATCACTATATACTACCAAGCCATTGAAGAGTTTCACAATGGTGTGCCAATGTAAGTTAAGCATTAGACACACACTGAATATTCCTTTTTTTATCATTTATTAATAAAACACTTCAAGCTCAGCCTTTACCAGTTGATCGAAGAGCAGCAAGTTGGGAAATGACATCAAAGCTTGGCTTTTATCGCTCTGTTCATTGTGTGCTGTTGACAGATACTTGCCGCAGGACAGCTCTCTGCAGTCAGAGACGGTGCATTTCAAACGCGGCGTCTGCCAACAGTTCTGTCTGCCCTCTCATTACGTCAACTTATCAGAATGGGCAGATGAGGAGGTAACACATCTGCTAGCTATGTCCTTGTTTTGTGTCTGTGTTTTTGCATTTTGGGGATTAAAAAAGTTTAAAATAGGTCAGATTGAAACTGAATTAGTCCTAATCGGTCTCATTAAAAAAATCATTGAGCAATTCATGATGCATGTCCTTGGAACACTTTAGTTAAACCTGGTTTATTGTTACACAGCTTTTGTTTGACATGGATAGAGACATCTACCCCATGGTTGTACAAGCAGTTGTGGATGAGGGAGACGGTGAGTTGGATGTAATTGGATATAATATGTAGAAATATATTTGGAAATATATATAAATATCTTGGACCATGTTTTTGTTGTTGTGCAGAACACTTGGGACACTCCCATGTTCTTCTTGCATCCTTTGAGAAGGTATGTTTTTTGTGTAAACAAATATTTTTTATATTTTTATACACTACTGTTCAAAAGTTTGGGGTCTTAAAGATGTTTTTTAAAGAAGATCACCAAGGCTGATTTTATTTGATTAAAAATACAGTAAAAACAGCTATATTGTGAAATATTATTTCAATCAAAAATAACTACTTTATATTTGAATACATAAACTGTAAGAAACTGTGAATTTCTAACAGCCATTATTCCAGTGTTCAGTGCCACATGATTCTTCAGAAATTATTTTAATATGCTGATTTGGTGCGTTCTCAGTTGAACTGCTTAATGTTTTTGTAGAAACCATGATACAGTTTTCCAGCATTTTTGGATGAATAAAGTTAAAAAGAACAACATTTATATTCAATTGTTTATCAATTTAATGCATCCTTGCTGAATAAAAGTAGTAATTTAAAAAAAGTTTCCCATTCATACTGTGTTCTGCTTATGCAAATAAGGACTGGATTAAACAGTTAAAGTGCGCAGTTGTACGATTTCTACCTGATCTAACCCTTAAAATGATCATTCAGGTAATCAAATTGATTTAAATAACGTTTGAGCGTAATTAAAACCAGTTTAGTTTATCTGACAAAAATAAATTTACTGTGATGACCAGTGATTATATAATATTGCTGTCTTTTTCTCCTAGCATATGGATGGAAGTTACTGTGTCAAGCCTCTGAAACAGAAACAAGTGGTAAGGGCCCTCTTACTTTTTATGTAAAATGGCTTTTGAAATATACAAATTTTCTTTGGCATTGCTAATTATCAAATTTTCAATAAACCTCTTAAGCCTATCATGATTTTATCTTAGGTGGATGGTGTCAGTTACCTGCTGCAGGAGATCTACGGCATAGAGAACAAATACAATAGTCAAGAATCAAAGGTACATCATCATCCACTTCACAAAAAGAACATACAACATCTGTCACTTTTAAGCTTTCATTTTAAAAGCTCATCAAAATGACACACTCAAATTTACAGGTGGCTGAAGATGAGATTAGCGACAACAGCGCTGAATGTGTGGTGTGTTTGTCAGACGTGCGGGACACACTTATCCTGCCCTGCAGACACCTGTGCCTGTGCAATGCCTGCGCAGACACACTGCGTTACCAGGCCAACTGTTGCCCCATCTGTCGACTACGTAAGCACCAACCCCTGTACCGGACTCATTCAACACTACTCTCTGATTAAGATTATTATATTTATGAAAATATAATATTGCTTAGATAATATTTGCATTTATAGTGTCTCATACATTATTGTTTTGGTGTATATTTCAATGAATTAAATACTGGACTCCGTTCACAGTAAGAACAATAGCTATAAAGATAACTATAGCGATAATAACTATATTAGCGTCCACACCAATGCACGACAACGTTCTGTTTATTATAAGCATGCACAGCATAGATTCTGATAGGCTGTCAATGTTTTTATCAGCTGAAAAAAAAAGGTTTGAAAAGGATTCCAACTAAATTATTCCTCTGCTGTTAACTGTTATATTTGTGGTGTGGACTTTGCTATTCTTTTAAATTTAAAATGATTTTTATTTATATCTGAATTTTTAGTTATCATCCTTGGAGTAAACGGGCCTGTATTCATGCTAGTTGATGCTATTTTTTAACAAAAGACATTTATTCAAGTTGTTTATCTATGTTTGTGTTGTTTCTGATAAAATATTTGACTCATTTAAATGTTAGCGTTTCGTGCCCTCCTTCAAATACGAGCGATGAGGAAAAAACTGAGCCCGCTCACACCTACTGGATTCAACCCTGTCATCACCTCGCAGACGTCAGATTCAGAGGAGCACTCGGTAACACTACATTTGGTTCACAGTATTCACACATAGCTTTATTCATATATATATATATATATATATATATATATTCCAATATATTTATAGCTAAATAAATGCAGCCAGGCATTTGAATCTGCTTTATTGAGCCTCATTGATTGTCAAAAATTGAAAATAGCTGATCAAGGGTCCAAAATATATATATTCCTGGAGTTAAACGCGAGTACAGATGGCTGTGGCGAGTACATAAAACTTTGTCAGGAGTATTAACGTCAGTGGTTTAAGTAGTCATACTCTCTGATGTAAGTTAGGAGCACATTTTAAAGTGGTGCTATTATGCTATATTATAGGTTCCTAATTTTGTTTTGGAGGTCTCCTACAATAGGTTTACATGCATCCAAGGTCAAAAAAACTTTAATTTTCTCATAATATACATTGCACTTCACCTCATTTCTCAAAGAGTTTGCTTCGTTCGAAGATCAGTCTCTCGAAACCCCTCCTTGCAGCAAGCCTACTCTGCTCTGATTGGTCAGACGGCCCAGTCGGTTGTGATTGGTCTTACAGCGCGTGTCAGAAACGAAACGCCTATTACCATATCTGAATTTCAGCTCCTGAGGCTTCCTCAGTGCTTGATACACAGTGATGTGAACGATGGTGTCGGTTTTTCTGTATCAATTCCAGTTCGAGTCCTCATCTATTTGAAGTGCACGCAAAGTGGGTTTGCAGCACTGAAAACAGCGTTTGACATGTCAACATGTCAACATTCTTGACATGTTGACAACACGATCTTTTCCAGGCCTCAGCTACACTACAGTGTTTGAGGGTGGGTCAAAGTTGATGTCATTCGCGGGGAACCAAAGAAGACCATAGGCTGGCAATATGCAAATTTGTTGAATCTTTCTATTAGGAGATAATAGCTTTATTTGTTGTGCACTGTGATCTTTAAAACTTTGCAGACATTTTACATTCACAAACAGCTATATTACACACTGCATAAAAGAGAATATTCAAAAAAGTATAATAGGGGCACTTTAATATATGCATACTGCATACATATTTAAACATACTGTATGCACCGTCTATTTATACTAAAGATGAAAATGTTGTTATGCTTCCAAACTGTACTGCTGTTCACAGCCACATGTATATTTACTACAGGCATCAGAGCACATCCCACCAGGCTTTGAGGCTGTGTCCCTGTTGGAGGCCTTGAATGGGCCCCTGAACCCGTCGCCATCTGCTCCTCCACTTCAGGGCCTTACCAGGGGCCATGTTTCTGGATCTACGCCCACATATGGCAGCGATAGCCACCACACGCCTGTTCGCTCGCTCTCTCCACTAGAACACTCTGTCAACTCCAGCCAGAATGGGAAACACAAGAAGAGTGGCTCTAAGTGAGTGAGCCCTAACTGAAAGATTGAATAGTGTAATATTTTGGTATTACTGTAAAATACTTTTAATTAATGACTACAAAACATTTGCTGGTTGTTATTAAAACAGTCAATTTACAGCTTTTCCTAAAGGTTAAATTATGGGCTGAAGAACAAGGCAGAGAAGTGAGTCCTTGCTAATCATGTATTCTGGGAACTCTCTAGATCCCTCTCCCAGAATTCTTCAGTGCTGCCTGAGGAGGAGGATGAGAAGTCATGCAGTGAGTCTGAAGTGCAAACGTGCAGGAGAAAATTGCATGTAGAACAGCAAGAGGTACAAGCATCTCAAACATTGATAATTGATTATTTTATACATTTTCTGTTTTATTGTTAAATGTTTTTAGTTTTTGAAAGAAGTCTATTATGCTCAACAAGGCTGAATTTATTTGATCAAAAATACAGTAAAAAACATAAATATTTTCACGATTTCAAATAACTTTATACTATTTTTATATATTTTAAAATGTAATTTTTTCCTGTCATGGCAAAGCTTAATTTTCAGCATCTTTACTCAGGGCTTCAGTGTCACATGCTCCTTCAGAAATCATTCTAATATGCTGATTTTGTACTCAAGAAATATTTTTTATTATTATCAATGTCAAAAACAGTTGTGCTCTTTCATTCAAAAATATTTAGAGATAACTTTGTTCTCTTTCATTCTAATATAATACAATTGTAGGAAATATATATATTATATATATATATATATATATATATATATATATATATATATATATATATATATATATATATATATATAATGTATGTATGAGCCAAATTGACATGTTATGGAATATTTTATAATACTTGCAGTATTATAGTATTTACCCCCATATTTATAATACCGTGTCATCACATCAATTTGATTATCATCATGTTTGTTTTTCCTGTAGTCTGGAGTGACTCCTGAAAGTGACAACCTCACTCTGTCATCCTCGGGGGCCATAGATCAGTCCTCCTGCAACGGCACCCCTCTCTCCTCCACGATCACCTCCCCAGAGGGTACAGCTTTTCAGTGAACTAAATCTAACTCACTGAAACACACATCAGAGCTCACTTATTTTCATTTGTTTGTCTTTCTCTTCCTGCCCTCATCAGACCCAGTAAGCAGCAGCCTGGCCCAGTCTGTGATGTCAATGGCGTCCTCTCATAGCCAGCACTCTCAGATTAGCACCGACACACTCTCTTCAATGTCCGGATCCTACATGGCTGGGGCAGAGGGAGAGGAGGCCGCTGAGACCCCAGCAGAGAGCCGAGCCCCTTCCCAACATGAGGGTGAGGTAAGTCAGTTAGAAGGCATGGATGCAGGACAATTCATCACTTTTGTTTGTTGTCTTTAGATGGTTTAGTTGATGCTGATTTGAAAGTTTTTAAAGTTTTTATCACCTGGGCATCAAACAGTAGTTGTAGTCATGTAGCCTAGTGATTAATATCCAGGTTTCCAGGCTAATGAATAATCTAAATATATCTGATGATAATTTTAAGATTGGGATTTCCAGGCCTGGAAAAAACATGAAAATTAATCAAATAAAAAATGACAACTCTAGAAAAGAGTGCAACAATTTCTTTCAAATCAATGACGTTCAAAATATCATTGTTTTTAAATAAATAAAGTTACATTTATGTTTGTAGAGTGAGTGTTGCACTCTAGAGTTGGATTTCTTTTTTTACCTCTATAGTTTGTTTCTGCATTTCAATTTTAGTTTAAAATGAAAAATATGAAGGCATTCAAATTTCTATTTATTATTTAATTTATTGTAAAAAAAAACTATTTTGGATGAAATGTGCTATATAAATAAATTTTCCTTGCCTATTTCATTGGTTAGAAATTATTCTTTGTGAATGCAATCTCTATTAAACAGTTTTTAAAAATGACAAACAATGACAAAAGTCATGGAAATTCATAGGTCAAAAGTTATCAGAACATTGTAACCAAAACTTCAATCCCCATTGCACAAAAATGTAGAAATTTATGCCAAGAGATGTTTGTGCAAATCATTTTGTGTGTCTTACAGAGACCATATTTACATATGTCCGCAGGAAATCCCCAACGAGGCAAAAGGGCATAACTTTGTGGCTGCCATTCTTGAAGAACAGGATTCAGAGGTGAAACATTCAAACAGCCAAACATCTTAAACCCAGCTATTTGTTTTCTATTTATTATTTATTCAACTGTGTATTTTCGTCTTCAGGGAAATGATGTGACTGAGGAAGATTGTGCATCTCCCACCAAAGAACATGGTAATTGTAACCTCAGCTATTGGCTGTAATTATCACGATTCACGACACCGTACACTAGATTAAGGAGAAAAAACACTGCAATGTAGGTGGTACTTCATCCACAAGACAAGAGCTTCTAAATCTGCCCACACACCTGCTTGATGAATAACTTGTGTTTGCAGGCGGGCCAAAGGTCATTCACTACAAATATAAATATCACATGACTCATTTAAGGCGAATGTAGTTCAATTTTTTTAATGTTTTGTTTAATCAGCCCACAACAAGCACACTTGGCATTTGAATTTTACAGGCACATCCAGTATCTAGCTTTCTACCTATTATTTTATTTATTGAAATTTTTATAATGAGTGTGCATCTGTACTAATACTATAAATTCTTCAACTATTTGTTGATTTAAAAATATAAGGGATTGAGGTTTTGCTTTTAGAGTTTTCTTTCTATTGTAACTAATTCCCTTTTTGCATATACATTTTTCATCTGTTTCTTATTTAATGTGGTGAATGCTTTCTAAATGAGTGTCAAAGTGTTCGCCAGTTGTGTTCTTGTGCACGCGCCGATCGCATCCGCTCTGCTTTCACATGAGTATGTGTGCATCCATCAACCACAGCCATCACTAAATGGCTGCCGAGTAGCATCCTGCACCCTATTGCTCTGACCCTTCACTGCTGTTCTCCACTCGGCTGCTCTGCCCTGCCTCGGCTGCTCTTGTTTGACCTCTGACCTCGCTTGCAGGTGGGCGCAGGAGGAGCGAGGTGCTTTGTCCAGAGTTTGACAATAACAATCAGGGGCGGTCTGACACCCACTGTATGACAGGCCTGGACAATGAGCAGCCTCCTGACGGCCGATACGCTGGTGAGTGGCAACCTCTCGAACATGGACTTTCTGATTGGAAGGGATTGGGTGAGGCGGTTTCAAGATGTCCCTTTAAAAAAGCAACTGGTTCTAAAACACTATTGGCTTTCTCTGCTCATGCACGCCCTTTCTTTGACCCTGCTGTGATTTTGTGTAGCATTAATTGGTACAGTGGCCATGCCCTTTATCCCCCCACTTTTGTTTGTGTTTATGTGTATGTGTGAGTTTATATCATGTATGACTTGTTTCTATCTCTCTGGGTCATACTAATAATAGCTAAGTTCATGTTCAGTGTCTGCCAGCTCAAAGTAGCTTTGCGTCTCCCTTCATTTCTATGTTCATCACTTCATTTTTCTGCTCATCCTCCCTCTTTTGCCAGCAAATACTATTAATCCCGAACTCTTGATTACTGTCATCCAGAGAAAGCATTCTCTCTGGAAGGACACTAATGAAGCTTTTCACATGAGATTTGTGATAGTACAATGAGATTCTTACATACTATTAATCATCAGCATCATCATCGTCATCGCAATTATATTTTTAGCCATTGTGACTACTACACAGTTGAAAATATAAAATTGGCCGAAAAGGACACATAAGCCACACTTAAGTGTCTGAATTTGATTGCATTATGATGATGCTCCCTTGCAAAGGACTCCCTTTATAAAACATATAGGTAGCTGTGTATTTTTGTGTAAAAAGAGGCATTTATGTTGTACATAACTTTATCAATATGTGTAAATGTTATCTGTTATAACATATTTTTTTTAAAGTAAAATATTTATTTTCTATTTAAGTTGACAATTTTTTCAATGGAATAAAATAATTGTGATTAATCTCATGATTTACAAATGAATGTAAAGGTCAAATTCAGTAAATTGAAACTTTTATTTATTTATTAATTTATTAATAAATGATCTATTTGTAATATAATATAATATATACATTTATTTAATTATCGTTTTACATGTATTGACTAATTTTTACTGAACTTGTGTGGCCTCTGGGGGTTCCCGCAAGCCAGTTTGGAAACCAATTAAAATTTTTGTGAAATGTTTTGATTGAAAAGTCATGTGGTTTGATATTTGATGTAATGCAATGAAATTGATACATTTCCAAGTGCTAATTAAGTGTCCATATACTGTTTGTGGTCATTATCAAGTCCTGCTTATAGGATTTATAGAAAATGAAAATCACATACTTGAATAGACACTTGATTGAACCTCCTGTTGATTAAAGTTAAAAGTTTCCAGTGAAAGTGCTTTTTTTTTTCCTCAAAAAGACCCTGGCTACCATCATCTTCTCATTATCTCTAAGCACCGAGCTTCTCCTCTCTCTCAATCCAACTCTCATTTTCTGTGGATGGCTGGTTGATTCTCTTGATGTGCTGTAAATGTGCTGTGTTCTCTCTCTTTTCTGTCTCTGTTTTTCCTTCCATCATCTCCCATCTCTCTTTCTCTCTATCTTCCTGGATGTCTGTGGAACGGACAGACGAGGACTCGTGTCCTGTTCACATTGAGGAATAGGTATGGAGCAAGTTAAAAGGCAATGCACAGAGGTCATGGATTCACAAAGAAGTTTCTGCCTTTCTGCCATTCACTATTATCATCAGTGAGATTCTTTGCCTTTTGACCTCTTTGGGTTAAAAGAGCCTTTTCATCATTTACTCAGGATGCATGGTGAATATTCAATACAGGATATTTCAGTTCACAGAAATCTTGGAGAACAATGGATAAAAGTGTCTTGATTTGCATGATGGACATTTTGACCAACCGACTTATTTTAACATTGATCTCCAAGAGATGCTCCAATTTGGGGGAAAAGGTCTAGTTCTTTTAGTTCTTCTATATTTCAGTTCTTTCTAAATCACTTTTCCACAAACCCATTTTTATTTTACCCTTCACAACCACCTTCAAGCCTTCTTTATTTTCAACCTGCTATCATCGGTATCTTCTCACGTGGACTTTCTCTGTCCTGTCTGTCAGGTCTGTTATACCTTGACGTCTATCGTCATGGGCGGGATCCTTTGACTCACCATGCGTCCACCAGCAACATCAACCTGGACGAGCAAGGGGTCACTAATGAGGCAGCAAATTCCAAGAACAAACCTCATCGTGGACCCCTGGCTGTGTGAAATCCTCAATCCACCCAGGCACAGACCTACTCCAATCCTGAGAGGGATATTTGCCTCTTTCTTCATCCCACCTCCCCCTAAACTCATGCCCACACCAATTACTCATGGATCAAATCCTAAATGCAAACCAGGGAGGATTGACTGTGTGGTTTCCCTTCTCATTTGTGATAGATGTTATGTTTTTAGCACTCTTTTGGTGTTGATACTTGTGTAAAGCACCACATTTACACCAACGCTCCACCCCCTCATGTGTAGAGATAAAGCAAATCTCCTGATGAAAGACTGAAAAATGAGGACATGATAAAGACTCCAACCTCTGATCCAAGCAATGTTTTTCTCTTAGAGAGCAGGCAAATTTCACGTCAAGGCTGTGCGACTATACTTTTTAAAACGTGTTTTGACACGTTATAATTGCAGCAAGCACTTTTATCCCCCATGAATTCATAATCAAATCCTGCTGATCTGAATCAACGTCCCTTGGGATTTTCCTCAGTAATGTCACTGAACATTTGTATGAATATTTCAACTTGTACTCCTGGAGATCTGCCCACAATACCCAAGATAGATGTTTCAAAAGAAAATGATGGAAAACAGAGAGATGAATTTTTAAAATTCAAGTTTCAATCATAAACTCAATCAATCCGTCACAAGATTTACTTGGAGCAATAACACATATTTGCTCACGTTTCTGCCCTTGTCAGTTTGCTGCAGCTCACTTTGAGCTCCACGTATAGCCCTGCATGTTACAAAGACCCAAAGCTACTGAGCTGCCTAACCTGCGTTACACATGGGAAAACTTGCCTGTGACATCCTCAGATTGCTAATGTTGATGGTATGTTAAATGTCACAAAGCTACTTTCAAGCTTTTTGTGTGTTGTTTAACAAAATATGTGTTTCATGTCTAAGGTACAATCTAGCATATGCCTATGCTACAGTTAGTCAGTTTGACTTGAAGCAAAGCTGAAGTAGCTCTTCAGGTGTGTCGTTCGACTCATATGGATTACTATTGCAGGTACTTTGGTATAGAAGTTCCTCTAAAAGCAATTTTTGTTATGTATTCCTTTTGAAAAGTGTTGCACTTTCCTATAGAGATCCTTGAAAGTGTTTACTTAGCAGTCATTATACAGTGAGAATGAAGGAAAGACTTTGAAAAGTCAAAGTCACGCCACTAACATGAAAAACAATCAACAACTTTCAGTTTTTTTTACTTCTGCCAAACCGAATTCACAGTGTTTAAACTTGCTCTTTGTTGCACCAGTGGTACGTTAGTGGTTATTTTATTTAACGGAAATCTTTGGGCTCTCTTTTCAGATCCTAAAAGGGATAGTTTACCTAAAAATGAACATTCTGAAAGGACCCTATATTGACTTTAATTTTATGGACAATAAAATAATTTTCAAGTGATCTTTTATGTTCCACAGAAGAAGAAAAAGTCACAGATTTGGAAAGACATGAGGGTGAGTAAATTAAAATAATTTGATATTTTTAGGTGAACTATCCCTTTACCATCATTCCTACAATTCCTTAATCTAATCTAGTTTTCTTGATTCATTAGCACTTGTCTGGACTATTTGAAAGGATTCACAGTACAATCAAATAGTGATTATCTCTCTCTCAAAATGTCTACTGTACTTTGAGAACCAACAATGCTTTTCCTTTGTGTGGAAAATGTTTATTTTTTATTTATTTTTATGTTAGCCTAGTTCTTGTTATTGTTGTAAAAGTCTGTTCAATATGTTGTTTACTGTAGTATATGAACGGTGTGAAATTTCTCCAAATGGGATTGTATACATTACACATGCACTAGTAGATATTCCCTTGACAGCAGATATGTGGTGCATGTGGTAAGCGCATGGTAGTTGCAGTCAGAAAATAGAAATCCTCCACCTTTTCATTTGCACTATATGTCTAGCCCTTCCACACTGAGCTTACATGTAATGTAAGCAACAGGTACTGAGTCACAAGACAAGCAATACAGCCGCATAATAGCACGTTGTTGTCTGGAGACCATACAGATAAACGTAGCCATGCATTGAATGTTTTACAGCAGAATGTCACATATACGTGCAGAGAGAAACCACTGTCGTGTAACATGCACTGAGCATGGACGTATTCAAGGGGTTAACTCCAGTTTTGCTATCTGTATTGCTTTTGTGATTCTGTTCTGTCCTCTTTCTGCACCAGGAGGAGTGAGCTAAACCTACACGAGGAATGGGTTGCATCAATTCACTTTTGTAGAATGAAGATTACAAAATGTCGAAAACACAATAAACCTTTTCTTAAAAACAAGATTTGTTTGGAGCATTGTAAAAGAAAATTACCTATGACATACGGGCAAAAAATATATATATATATTGTGGCCACAAATTTAGAATTCATTCCCTCGTTTTAGTAAATTACAGCATGGCCATCATTTAGTAAAATGAGGGAACAAATTCTTCATTTGTGGCCACTATATATATATAGATATATATATATATATATTGGTTACACTTTATTTTAATGTGTCACTGTTACAGTGTAATTATACATTTAAGTACAGAGCAAAACATGTACTTACTTTAGGGTTAGGGTAGGATTAGGGTTTGGTTAAGGGTTAGTTGCATGTAATTATGCCTCATTTATAGTTATTACTATAGTAATGTAACACGTGTAAGGACACATTAAAATAAAGTGTTACCAAGATTTATGTTATAAAAGACAATAAAATCAACTTTGTGCATCAAAACCACTGGTACATGAACTTGTCCCTGGTACATGAACTTGATTTTCAAAAGTCAACAAATTTGCGACAGCTGAACACAATTCATTTGTCCAAAATCACACAGGTAAGTATCTCCAAGCAGAGATTCTGTTGAATGAACGTGTTTTTGCATAAATGTTGTTCATTGACCATTCACGTGCCTGTGTTGATACTCAAGAAAACATTGTGTGGAGGAAACATGAAATATGTTTAATGTTATCATAGATTATTTAATTTTTAAATATATCTGAATATGTACATTGTCATGTAGTGTGTTGTCGAGAGGCCTGGGAGAAGTTAGGAAGGCTCAGTACAATGGAGTAGTTTTCTCAATGCCAATTGTGATTTATTTTACAAGCAGTCTACATAAAGTACAAAAAAAAAAAAAAGAAACAAAACAACAACAAAATATAAACTTGATGCAACTTATACTGGTGTTAAAAACTCACACAAAAATATGCTGTGAGCAGCAAACCTGGCACTAAACAATGCCTAGTGGCACATCCTCAAGAATCCTCACTCACCACATAATTCCACAGCAGAACATTGTCACCTAAATAATATAAGTACATGTTCAAAAACTAATTTCTGACATGCAATCATAATACAAACAAGCACAACATACAACCACAAAATCAAACATTTAACACATCATAGCACTCATGTCTCTCGGTTATGCGCACTACCAGAGCCCACCCCCAAAACACTGGCTCAGACAGATAGGATCTAACATAAAGTGCTATAATTTGCAAAATTGCCCAATAAAGAAATAATGCATTCAACAAGTTTTTGTGATCAAAATGGTCAAATAAAAGCACATCTGAAGGATCTTAGCATGTCCATCATCCACTCAGCACAAATTCAATCAAAGATGGCCTCCACCAACATAAACCAATAACAGCAGAATTAACGTCACATTTGTGTGGAAAAATTGCCTTCATTAGACCATAAAAACATTTTATGGTGCTCAGGGTAATGGTGTTCTCCATTATGATGTATTATATCCCATCCATTTTCATCTTGCACTTTTATATAAATGCAGGCTGTGACTGGGACCAGTTGCATGTCATTGCTGAGGGGGTCTTCACTGAAAGTTGGATATGAGTTCTTTCCTTGTCTGTGTTACCTGTCTACTTTTTCTAATAGGTGAGTAAAGCTTCCACTTCTGTAAGCCTGCGCTCAATCGGCCCACTATATAGGCATCCGGTCAGCTGGGAAGGTCTCTGTGTTACCGTCTTTTCTCGTGGCAAAGTATTTTTGATTAAATGAAATACATTTTTTTATATGTATTTTCTCGTTATCTCATCTGACTCCATAAATGAAAGGTTTTAATGATATCTGTGCATCATTAAATGTGAGCGAATGTTTGACTATTCATTTTAACTCTTTACTGCAAATAATGAGTCCGTTAGAATAAAATCAAATGTTTACAATTTATTATGTCAGGTAAATGTATCATGTCAATTTCATAATCAGTTCAAAGATAATCAATACAAAACATCAAATGCTTTAGAATAAAGAGAAGACATGCGAAGCCAACATTAGGAAATACATGATGCTGAAGTCTTTGAGGTCCTTCAACATCATGGGCTGATCTGAGGTACAGAATCGCCCCGATCCTCTAGTTGCATTTCATTATATAGTCAGAAACTTCTTTCACATGGAAACATCTGCTAACAATGGGAATTTACATTCAGAGTTGACACCTTTTGGGAGTAGGAGACCATTTGCCTAGAGACCCAACTTCCTTTGTGTGCCAGTTATCTCTAAACTCTTATTACCTTTTACTTCTTTGGGAATGAGACCTTTGTACCAGTCGCACTGAGACATTTCAAATGATACCAAACGTGTCATGCTGTATGATAATTATTCACATTAAACCATATCGATTCTTGGGTGAATTTTGGTGATCTCAGCATGAGGGAGGAGGGATGAGGGAAGAGGGGAAGAAATGTAGATTAGGATTGCTTAGGTGAGAGGTGCTAGTTTCACAAGAGAGAGTTCAAATGTTAATTTCTAGAAAGGTCCTTTGGCCTCTCAGGGAGTGGTCATTCCTCAAGTTGACTTACACTTCCACCATTTAGTGCACAGACAATGGTCAGTTATTCTAAATATAAGCACCCTGTTTGCAATGGCTAAATTGTATATAGGGCATCTACATTGGTTATTTACATCTAAAATATATTTACTGGCTTGCAGATGGAGTGTACCTTAAACAAGTATGCAGTAAGCAAGATGTGCTGGAATACTTAAATCTCACCAGAGGCAATGAGAAATTCACAACTTGCCGTCCTGCACTGGACTGGACACACCCCACCGTAGTGTACGTTGATATTTTACTCTACGGCATCCTTTCTATGGTATGACTGCAAACAGACTACACATGTTCTGTGTAAAACTGCCACGATTTAAGTTTTTAAGTTTTATTTATTTTTTGCAGATTGAAAAATCTCAAATCTTTGTACCTCTTATATGGATGTCTGTGGTAAGTGTTAAACAGAAACCTGCAAATCTTCTAATTCGATTGTATTGCATAATTGAAAAAAGAAGAAATATAAATACTGGTTGAAATCATTTAGCTGCTTAAAGGATATTCATTAGCTCTAGATATGTATTTATTTATGCTTGCTTGCTCACTTAGAGCTGGAACAACGAACGAATCTCTTGGGATCCTAAGGATTTCTGTGGCATTACAAATGTGACTTTACCAAAAGAGATGCTTTGGAAACCAGACCTTTATGTTCTTGAGACGTGAGTATATACAAATTATATATCTATTTTTTTTTTTTTTCTTAATTTATATAATACACACATTATACTTAATTGATGATTTTGAAAAAAGTACCTTGTTTATTAACCGTATAACATTGAGAGGAATTATGTACATATATGTTGCATGGAAAATCTAAAATGTATGTATGATGTATGTAGATTTGCTTTGACACAAACTCATTTCACCTGCAATGTTTCAGTGTAGAGAAGGAAGATGGACCACTGAACCCATTTTTGTATATTACTCATGATGGAAATGTGAAAATGGAGGACGACCATAAAATTGTCAGCACCTGCACAATGAATGTGCACAAATTTCCTTTTGATATTCAAACCTGCCACATAACAGTGTCTTCAATTAATCACTCAGGTGAGTGCACACTTAAAAAGTAAATATTCATTAAAAATATGGACGCATGATATTAAAATCTGGCCTGTGAGATGCTACACATTTTCATGTTGGCAGATAATCGATAATTGAGTAATATTAAAGTCTAAATAATTTGGCTAAACAACAACAACTTATTAATCTAAAATTAATTCAAATGAATCATTTTAAATGCTACAAGTTAATTTAGGCATCATTGTAAAGTACAGTATGAAAAATGGATATTCACTTTGAGATTTGCTGAAGATTGCATTTAACAGGTTGTAACTATAGCCTAAGTGTTTTTAACTTCTAAATCTAAGGGAAATAAGCATGCACCATTAAATAAATATACAACATTGACCAATATATATTCAGTAGGCTATTGGTCAATACAGATCTTTTGGTACCAATATGTAGCCTATATTGTTCACACAATTGCTCATTGTTCAAGCAATTGCTCTGAATAATCAAAGGCCATTTGCTGATGAATCTTCCATACATTTAGTGCATTCAAACTTGTGTTTACTTGCTTGTAGAGCTGCGCACTTCTGGATAAAACGAGAATCACAATTTTGCTGTTGTTGTGTTGTTCCAAAAAGAGATCACGGTTCTCCCACGATTCCGAACTGACACTAAACAAAATTACATGTAATTTACTAGAGGTTCTGAAAAATATTAATTGCTGCAGTCTATTTAAAATATTTAATTAATCTAAATGAACTACTTAAAAATCTGTTTGAATGAATGATTCAATGACTCACTCATAAACACTTCACTTGTTTCATTACTGGACGAATCAGCATTTTTGAATGAATCTGTTGAATGAATGATTCAATGATAGAGTCACTTATCGCCAATTTGTGTAGTAACGATGTAATCGATTCAATCGTAGACATCATTGTTTATATCCGAACTATAAACTTTTACTGTGATCGTACTTGTTAAAGGTTTAATAGAAACAGGCAAATCGTTGTCATTTAGCAATTGTTTGAATCGAGATCGCGATCTTTTAACGATTAACTTTGCAGCTTTACTTGCTTGCCATATAATGTATCACAAATGTTAAAGGGATAGTTCACTTTGAAATTAAATTTTGGTATGTTTTAGCTTACCTCAAGGGCATCCAAGATGTAAGTGTCTTTGTTTCCGCAGTAGTTTCAATTTTGATATTTTTAGGTCAAACCGTTCTTGTCTGTCAGTCATATAATGCAGGTCTATGGTCACCACCTCAAAGAGCATGCACAGAGAAGTCCAAATTAAACAATTCCCCATCGTAAGTACACATTGATGGCCTAAGACACGAAATGAGCGGTTTGTGTGAGAAAACGCACAGTATTTATATCGTTTTTACCTCTACACAACCACGTCCAAGTGATCTGAGGGCGCGCACGTTCTGGCTTAGTCTGCGCAAGCGCCGGAAAGTGTACAAGAGGTAAAAACGATATAAATACTGTTCGTTTTCTCACACAAACCGCTCGTTTCGTGTCTTAGGCCATCAATGTGTACTTACGATGGGGGAATGGTTTAATTTGGACTTCTCTGTGCATGCTCTTTGAGACAGACCATAGACCTGCATTATACGACTGACAGACAAGAACGGTTTGACCTAAAAATATCAAAATTGAAACTACTGCGGAAACAAAGACACCTACATCTTGGATGCCCTTCAGGTAAGCTAAAACATACCAAAATTTAATTTCAAAGTGAGCTATCCCTTTAATTGTATCAAAATGCTGTTGCTTTCCATCATCAAAAAATCCCTACACTAAGCTATTCATTGAGCTGCTTTTCTTTATGTGAAACAGATAAAGAAATAAAGCTGGTTCCTGCCTCCAATTCATCAAAAGCGACACAGGTATCTCGGGAAAGCATATTAACCTAAGGAGAATGGGAATTCTTGAACATATCCGTCTCAATGGTAAAAGATAATTATGAGGGCCAAACATTTGACTGGATAAAGTACACGGTACTAATACTCATTTCGACAGTTTAGCAGATTTCTTCCTTAATTCCAGAGATGTTTCACCTCTCTATTGTCTCCTTCCTCTTTAGATTTCAGTCAGAAGGATGCCCCTGATGCATTTCATCAATTTCCAGCTACCTATATTGTTTTTCCTCATTTTGGACCTAGCTTCTTTTTTCATACCAGATAGAGGGGAGAAACTGTGCTTCAAGGTGACGGTACTACTGGGGATCTCTGTACTTTTGCTCATCCTAAATGACATCCTGCCATCCAAATCTCACAGATGTCCTCTGATTGGTAAGGGAATTCACGGTTCAAGGAAATGTTCCTTAAAACAGAGTCTTTTCATATATCAGAGGTACATTTAGATTGTCTTTGTAGTTTCATATAAACTCCCTCTTTTGTTCTGTGCAGCTACGTATGTCATTGTCATCTTTTCCTTCATGTTGTTGAGTCTTCTGGAGACAATTTTGGTGATATACTTAATAAATATGAGCTCTGAACAAGACACTAAGTGGGTTCAGAGACCTGAAGATCTCAACTGTGAAACAGGTATGTATGCACATCTTTCAAAAGCAAAAAGGAAACTGAACTGACTTTACTCTGTGTTTTTCTTTCAGATAAATGTAAACGAGACAGCAGTGATCACATCTGTTATTCTGTAGTGGAGGCTCCTCTAGAGACTCTGATGTTGAAGGACATATACAGCAAAGAAAAAATGAATGACATGCACTTATTGCAGATGATCCTGGAAGAGCTTCAGACTATAAAACAGTGTCTTCCTCCCTATACTTTAAAAGCCCGAACTGGTCAGAAGTACTGGTTAGGAATCGTCAAATGCATTAACAGGGTTTTCTATGTGGTTTATCTCATCTCAATTTCTCTCTTTCTTGGTTTCATATTTCGAGAGTGGAAAGCTGAGTAATTTCAGACTCACTAACTGAACGCTCAAATTAGTGCATATAATATTACATACATTTTGTCTTCCTGTATACTGTTATTCTAGAAAGAGCTGCAGCATATACTTAAAATGATTCTGTGGTACTTTTTATCCCTGGTACCTCGCAATATCCTTGGCTTTGTAAACTATACTGTGTTTATTATGTGAAATAAAGCATGCTTTACGAAATCCCCAGAATATTGTGACAAAACCTGACACAAAATGAATGCATTCTCTCTGACAGGGAACCAAATTATGTTTAACATGGTAAATGTCTGTAATGGAGTGCATTATTGAAAACAGCATTCATGTAAAAAGGGGATGTGGTTACATTATGATATCACCAAGACCTCTGAATATTGACTTCTTTTTTTTTCTTTTTTTCTTTCTGATTTGACATGAGAAAAATGTACACAGCTTTACAGTTCTCCAGAGCTCAACAACGCAATACAAAAATAAATGAACATTCGAAACGTTGATTGAGCCACTTTTAAACAATTCCTTCTTGGCTCATGAACATTAATTACGTGGCAAGACGCTCAAGAAAGCTTTGCAAGCAATCCTAGCATGTCCTGTTTAATATTCATAATAAGCTCTCATAAATAGCACATTTCCGAGTGGCAAATAAGCTGGTACAATTTAACGTACAATTGAGAATCATATATAATACCATCAAATGTTTGGAATAATTAAGATTTTTTAAATGTTTTTGAAAGAAGTCTCTTATATGAAAGAGAACATACTAAACTGTTTTCTGTTTAATAATCTTACTAATTTTTTACTGTGATGGCAAAGCTGAATTTTCAGCATCATTACTCCAGTCTTCATTCTAATATGCCGATTTGCTGCTCAAGAAACAACTCTTATTATCATCAATGTTGAAAACAGATGTATTTCTGTGAAAAAAAATGTAAAATACTACCACTCCAAAGTTTGGGGTAAAACAAAATTAGTAAAAAAGTAAAACCTTTTATATTTAGCAAGGATGCATTTAATTTAACAAAAGAGACGAATACATTTATTATGTTACACAATATTTTTACTCGAATAAATACTGTTCTTTTGAACTTGTAATTCATCAAAGAATTATCAATCAAATAAAATACGCAAGTTACCACGGTTTCCATAAAAATATTAAGCAGCAAAAACAGTTATTGAAAATTGTAATTATATTTCACAATATTACTGTTTTTACTGTATTTTTGATCAAATGAGCGCAGCCGTGGTGAGAGAGCATAAGATACTTATTTAAAAAACATTACAACATTACCTGTTTTCCGAAGTTTTGAACGCTAGCGTTGCCCCTTTCCCCGTTCTCCAAAAATCCAAGCAGGCCTAAATGGCCTACAAACAAGCGCGAGTTGCAATGACCTCCAGACGCTAGATGGCGCTCACAGCGGGCGCTCATCCAGAGACGAGACACGCAGTCACTCAGCTGCGCCTCCTGGCACGCGCGAGCAATGACGTGGATTTTCACCCATTGCAAGTGCGAAATATTTGTGAACTCACTGCATTCAACTACACCACTGCAGTGGGTCTGGACCGTTTCTTTCCGTCTGTAACAAGGTAATAACTTTCATTCATTACAAATAGACATAATATCATAAAGCTGCTGTTTTACGTCAACTTTAACAATGACAACTCTCTTATTTTGCCCTTACCATCTAGCTGTCAAAACTTGCTTCCACGTGAATGCGTTAGTGATTGCTGATCATACATATATTTTTATTCATTGTCCAGTGAGGAGCAGCACATCAACATGATTAAAGGCAAAGTTGAAAACATTAAAGACAAAATTGATGGCAATGAGCTTGATTTGAGTCTCAGTAACCTTACAGAAGTGCCAGTCAAGGAGCTGGTAAGTAGTTTAACTTTCCAATAATCATGTGTACCTTGAAATTTATTTTTTATTTTTAGAAAGGTTTAATCCTCCTCTTTAGCTAATTGTATTCATTCAGCATACGTGGGCAAAGTGTGTGAAAAACATTGAAAACTAAAATAATTGTTTTCTGTGCAGGCTGCCTTTCCGAAGGCAACGTTTTTGGATCTGTCCTGTAATAATCTAACGACCCTGACTGTAAGTAACAACTTTAAATAAACAATAATAAAAAATAAAAAAAACAGCTGAATTTTCTGTAAGTTGTGCTTTCTTTAATGATTTGTGCTGTTTTTGTTACCTCACCAGCCTGAATTCTGTAGTTTGACTCACCTTATCAAAATTGACCTGAGCAAAAACCAGCTCGTCTGCTTACCAGAAGAAATCGGACAACTCATGAATCTCCAGCACTTGGATTTATACAACAATAAACTGAAACAGCTTCCCGTCGGCTTCTCACAACTCAAGGTGCATTCGGAATGTCATGGCCTCAAACGTCCTCTGTAATATTAGATCAGGCCATTTGCTGTCTTACGTTGTACTTTATCAGTATCATTTGGTAATGGAGGGAATTTGTCTGTTGTAGAGTCTGAAATGGCTGGATCTGAAGGATAACCCACTGGAGTCAACACTGGCCAAGGCTGCAGGCGATTGCTTGGATGAGAAGCAATGCAAACAGTGTGCATCCAGGGTGAGTAAAGTGCTCAGATGCAAAAATGTTAGAGATCAGTATAAAACAAGCTTATTCACCACATAGGCAAAGTTTTGCAACAATTCCAAATGAAGAAATTCACAAATTATTACGCATTACTTCTATATTCTCAAATGATTTGGTTTTGTCTACGTCCAGGTTCTCCAGCACATGAAGGTACTGCAGGAAGAAGCAGATAAGGAACGAGAACGTCGATTGTTAAAAGAGAGAGGTAGGGAGCATCTACAGCTTTAAATGTATTTTGTAGTCTATTTTATTTCTCGGTTTTAATATTTTCCCTCATTGCCAATGATATTATGAGCATTCTAATTTGAGCACATTAAAGTCACCGTGAAATCGTGAAATCAAAATTGACCATTCTTTTTTTTTAATGAAATATTACAGCATTTATTATAAATGATATATCTTTTCTTTAAATTTCATGTGCTCTCATAATCTTTAATCAAAATAGCAGCAAGTAGCGACCTCTTTTCTTCTTTTCTCTAATGACGTGTTTACTGGTGCGAGGGCGGGACAACCTGTCACTCACATGAGATCACAGCAATAGCAAACCACAAACATCCAATCAATTCCCAATGGACAAAATCAAGTCCCGCACTAATTTTTTTTCTTGTTTGAGAAGCCGTTTCACTTGGAGATACATCACAATAGGGAAGAAAAGACTATCACAACTTCCATTTCATGGCGAATTTAGTTTTGAATTTTCTCTCCCTTTCGTAGACATAATTTACTATCTATCTAAATATTTATTCCATATTTTACTTAATAACTGTTCTTTGTTTTTAAAACATTTTATTTGTATACTTTTTTTTTTATTATTAATGATGAAAATGATGTATTAAGTTTATAATTAGTTTTATTTCCTTACAGAACAAGAAATGAAAAAAGAAGCTAAGCAGAGGGAAAAGGAGGCCAGGGAAAGAGAAGCACAGAAAAAGAAAAAGGCAGAAGAGAAAGAGAGGAAGAGAAAGGAGTATCAAGCTCAGATGGCTGCTCTTGCTGCACAAGAACAACAGAAAAAGAAGAGGGAAGAGAAGAAAAAGAGAGCTGCTCAAAATCAAGGTACAATTTATCTTCCATGGCATGAGACTCCGTCACTTTACACCATATACTCACTACTTGATGTTCATAAAATGCTGAAGCATTTTAATATACTCTACTGTTCAAAAGTTTGGGGTCAGTAAGATTTTTGAAACAATTCTCTTATGCTCACCAAGGCTGCTAAAAAATACAGTAATATTGTGAAATATATGTAATTTATTCATGTGATGGCAAAGCTGAATTTTCAGCATCATTACTTCAGTGTCACATGATCCTTCAGAAATAATTTTAGTATGATGATTTGGTGCTCAGGAAACATTGCTAATTATTATTATTATTATTTGTTTTTGTGTAGTTTTACAGTTTTTGTGGAAACCATGATACATTTGTCAGGATTTATTTTAAAGTCCCCCTGCCAGTCAATAATTATATCCCTTAAAACTAATCTTTGATCACCAAAACAACATATTTAAAAAAAAATCCTGTGAGAAATAATATTCATGTCTTAAAATAACTTCAATATAACTACACCCTTGCATCATTTAGTATATGCAGATCCATGAATATGCAAATGAGCCCCGCCTCCACTCACTCATACAGGCTCATCTACAAGTTGATTTATCAGTGTTTTATGTATCGCTCTACTACGTTGGACGCGTAACTGTAATTAATATATGATTTCAAACTCTTGTTTTTTTTCCACTGCAATTTTAATGAGAAAATACTCAGAAATGGTGTTGACTTATGAATTTGCACATGGTTTGTCTTAAAGCATATTAAAAAACGCCACATTGACATACAAACATTAAAATCTTGATTTTAAATAGATTTCTTGTAACAATACTGTCACTTTTGAACAATACTACTAATTTCTTTCAAAAATATCATACTAACCCCAAACATTTGAACGGCAGTGTTTGTACAGTAATGTTAATATAATGTTTGTTTGATGCTTTGATTGTACGCTCTACACTTCAGGTAAAAAGACAGCGTCAGAGTCTGTGCCCAAAGCCAAGCGCTCCATCTGCTCCCTGTTCTTCTCTCTGCTCATAAAACTCCTCCTCCTGCTAATTGTGGGAGTATCAAGCGTATTAGCCGTTTGTCAGTTGACTGAACTGAGGAAGGAGGCGTTCTGTGTTCCACTCAACATTCACTTTGAGGAGACCGTGAGGTGGGCACAGGGTCTGGAGGTCGTGCAGCAGGTCATTCAGAAGATGTCTGACTTCAGAACATAAGACTGTCTCTGATAATGATCCATCTTGCTGCGGATCTGAGCCTTTCAGGCAACACAATGGGACCAAGTCACAGACCTGTCTGCAGAAATTCCTATGGAATATTTTTTTTTTCCCCATTACTGCATCTTTTTAAAAACTGTAATAATCCATGTGATAACTATGGACCAGTCTGTGAATGGAAATCCTGCTTGTATGTCTTTAACTGCCAAAACAGCAAAGAAAAATTAAGTTAATGACTTCAAGAAACCGTTGATGAATAATAATATGTGCAACCTTTGGAGTCTTATGTAATATTGTTTCACAACATCTTATAATAAAAGATTTGAACGATTTTGATTAGCTCACACGTTTGCTGTCCCTGTGCCACAGGTAGTAAAAGCTAAATCGAACCCAGCTCTCTATATTTAGGTAAGTGTTTTATCAGGACATTAGAATCATTTTGGAATCAGCTTTTTAAAGAAACATATCACTGAGGTCATAAAACCAGTATCATTATTTATTATATGCATTAATGGACCACAAATTTGCTTTCAAGACTACTTTTGTTGCAGGGATGATAAATGTCATAAATTGACTACTACACAAATAACTGACATAAGATACAAACTGTTTCATAAGTATCTTGTATATACTCACAAAGACCTACAATAATATTATAAGCAACAAAAATATAACAAATATAATTTATATCTATTTTTTTAGACATCAATTATTTTTAAAACAACATGCGGTATGCAAATAATATGCTGATTAAAAGGTTTAGATTTGAGTTTACAGTATGCTTTTTTGATTTCCATGCCTTAAGAAGTTAAAATCACAATACAATAATAACAATTACAATGATACAGTATTGAATGTCTGGTTGTGTTGACTTGAGTCATCACATTTAATTCTGAATTTAAAAAAATTCAGAAATATCTTGCCACACATACAGTATAAGAATGCGATAAACATTAAAAGATGTCACCTACTAAAGGTACTTCAGCTTTCTCTGACACAATGAATGATTAATATTTCATATTGAGATGCACCGTAGGGCTTTTTTTCTTTACATAGAGCCTTCTACAAATCTTTAACCATATTTCTATTTCAAGGTTGTATATTCACAGAGATAATGGTGTGAATGTTGCCTGTCTACTGTCCCGGGCCTTCCCATACTCCCTCTGCAGCATGAAGTCCATGTTTCCAAACACATGCTTCTGTAAAGCCTCGTTCACAGTGACCCCAAGAGTGACCTCCTGAAAGACTTCACTGACGGAGAGCTGCAGAGACAAAAAATAAATGCAATATTAGAGAATTAGTTAAGGTACAAAAATCCTAAACAGTTCAAATTAACTATATATATATTTTATTTATTTTTTTCAAATACATAATTCAAAATGTAATTTATTCCTGTGATGGCAAAGCTTAATTTTCAGATGTCACATAATCCTACATGTAGAGGGAGTTGAATAATTCCTAAATTTAGTCCATTCATTCTCACCTCTCGGAAGTGGAATTTCTTGAACATGGCGATGCTTATTTTGTTATCCAAACCAATCTTGACTTCAAACTTTCGAATTCCAAGTTTATGGATACCTGTTGAGGCAAATCACCAAAAAAAAAAAAAAACTACATATATAAAGCAGTTACTACTACTACTAATAATAATAATAATAGATTTGTATCAGCTTCATCCTACCATAGCACATCATCATACGTGTTACTTCTTTCCCAAGTCCCTTTCCTCTGTAGCAGGGCACTAAAAAAATGACATAATGTTACTTAAAAGATCACAGTCAATCTGAATGTATTAAAAGCACTGCAACCTTTATAACCTGCAATCATAATCTCCAGTTCAGCCAGGGAAGGATCGCTGGGGTCAGTGAGGAAAATGTTGACATCTCCCACCATGCACTCTTGCTCCGGTATACTCGGATCTGCCCATTTCTGCTTATCCAAAATGATGAAGGTGCACTCTGTGAGAAAACAAAAAAAATTGCATTTGAATGAAAATAGAAACATATAAGGGGTAATTCTGACAATCTGCTTGAATGTCAACAGGACACTAACAGGAAAAATGTGCATGTGTAAGGTGGAAGCTCACTGTCATCATCTTCTCTCCAGTCTCTTTGCATGTCATACTCCTGCTCCAGTGTCAGAGGCTCTGATGCAGTCAGCTTCTGCAGTTCAGGAGAGCACATCCACTGATGATACCTGAAAATACGGGGAAGATTAGGTGAGAATGAACTGACACTACAACCACCAGACACGAGATCACATACTGGATCCACTAATAAATACCTGGGAACATGATCTGCATTGTAAGGTACCAATACAACCTTTCCCCCCTCCAGTAATGTATCTTCATTTATCCTCATTATAAGCAGCCTGTAACATAAAGTGTTTTAAGGCACATAACTTAGTATTCTATATAGCAGTTTAGCATTTTTTGTTATCGTCATACCTCGGATTCAAACTCGAATACAGAATGGTCGCTCAAATAATATCCATCAGTTTAATTTACGTACACATTCAACGAGCCATAATACACTAAAAAGATCGTATCACAACATTACGAGTTTCAATGATTCAACTCACATAAACAGCGGCGCATATGAACTACGTCATCAGCATGAGTTGAAACCACAGACTGTAAAAAAAAAAAAAAAAAAAAAAAAAAAAAAAAAATCTGTTTAAAGTCCACGTTTTTATTCTAAAACACGAGAGGGCGCACGAGTACAGCTTTTCGCTTAAGTTTACTTGCTATCGGAATTATCATAAATACTAGTTTCCTAGTTAAAAAATTGCACATGAACGCCCATTCGAACAAGCTCGTAATCACGACTTCAGAAGTGGGAAGTAGGAAATTTCTGATAGTACGTGAAGGCAGAATTAATTCAGATTTTGTAATGTGTCATTAAATAACTATATTTCATATAATTATTTTTTGTTTAAAAAAAAATCTCCTCCCCTCCAAGTTTTTCATCTTTGTAAATGCAATTCTTAATGACATCATTATCCAGGAAGTGACATCATTTTGGAGGGAAAACAGTTGCTGGAAAATATTTTGTGCTCTTTTGTGCTTTTCGTTGGTTTGTCTTATTTTACAATATCTCATCTTGAGAAAATCACAGAAATAGGGCGATATCAGAATGTTAAAAGATTGTCAAAGACATATCTCCATTGATTATTATTTTGCTGCCATTTTACCATGTGAAAGAGAACTTAACGAGGAAAAAGTGTGCTATTTTCCAAATAGTGTGCTATTTTTAAAAGTTATACGGCTGTTTTTAGACCTCGCATTTTCAGTCACTGTTGATGTAGCAGATGTTTGTGTGCAATTTCTTCTTCTATGTTGTGGTGCAAACAGCATTTCTGATTAATTGTTATCCATATTAGAAGTTTTTGCCATATTATAGACCTCATTGGTTCTTGCGTGTATTATAAATGCAGCAGATTTGAATGTACAAAGCTACTGTATGCCTTTAAAGGAGTATAATGTATGTGGTACTTTTATGGCAGCTCAAAAAAAGATCACTGTATAGTGGAATAGTGATAGGTGTCACACTCTCCTGGTGTTCAGGTTACATCTAATCAGACTTGACATATATTTACCCTCGTCCTCGCTCACAAATTTTTTTATTCTTCTAGGCTTATATATCATATTTCTGTTGGGATCTTTTTATGGTACTCATATGAGGCACAGGGCGAGCAGCGTTGGAGGCTAACTTCATTTTGAAAGGGCAGTTTGTCATGTATCTGAGTGAGCAGGGCAGCTCTGTTCTTAAAGTGACCAGCTCATATGTATTTCCCTTCACCCCTGTCTGAAGTGACACTTTTTATGGACAAATGGCTCATTCGCCACTGTGTTTCTGTCATCGCCCTCATGCCAGTCATCCAAGGCGTGACGGTGAAGAGCCATCACTCAGTGCTAATGAAAGGGATTCATTCAGCTCACCCACTAGGAAAGCGTCTACCTTTCCTCTTCTCTTAAATTAGTCTAATAGAGTCCCCTCAGTCTGCCTTCCTCTGCGGTAATGAATTAAGTGACAGTGAAGAGGCCATAAGTATGTGGGGTCCTGCGGGAGCCGCCTGTGAGATAGACGCTCAAGAGGACAAGACAATCCGTCTCTCTCTCGTCGCTCTCCATCCTGTTGATGTGCCTGTAGACACAAATAAACACAGAGCAAGTTGACAGGTAGACAGTCGGGTTTAGTAGGGGGAGCTAAGGGAAAGATTGATTTTATTGACACACTTTTTTCCTCAAAAAAACTAGCGTGAGGTGATTGTTCTTGGCGGCCTAATTAATATTTCCCAACTTAATGATCCTTCCCTGATATGCCCTGTTGTTTCGCTGCAGGAAATACACAGGAGAAATCAACAGAATTATTTGAATGGAGTGTCATGATTGATGAATGTCTTCTCTTGTAATTTCAGAAATCTGCTGACGGTGTGTCATTTATTGTGACGGCTTTATAAGCAGTAATGCATGGAGTATCTGTGATATAGGCAATCTTGTGTCTAACAGCAGGCAAAAGATGGTTTTATTCAAATGAAACATGTCAGTTTTCACAGACTCTATCATTACCTGCTAAGTGCGTGTTATGTCAACTAAATTGGGTGAAACATGCTTAGAGGAGATTTCCATTGTGACATAGAAACAGGTATTAGGAGTACAGGGCTTGTTGCCACACATGAAAGGGCCAGATCTTAGTAAAAAAAATGACTTAATCTAGCAATGTATATTGGTTTCAAACACCTCATTCAACCCCCTCTTAAATTAGGGACTATTAAAATTGCAATATTATATTTCTGCTATAAGGAACACAATCGCATACATTCCGGCATTAGTTTAAAAGTTTGGAATAAAGATTTTTTTTATGTTTTTGAAAGAAACCTTATGTTCTTACCACTGCATTTATTTGATCAAATAAAAACACTAATATTGTGAAATAAAATAACTGCTTTCTAATTTAATATATTTTAAAATGTAATCTCCTATAATCTCCAGTCTTCAGTATCACACGGTCCTTCAGAAATCATTTTAATATTCTGATTTTGGTGCTCAAGAAACATTATAAATTACATCATTTAACATTAGGAATGGGAATGTCTTTACTGTCACTCTTTGCTTAATAAAAATATTAATTTCCTAAAAAAAAAAACAATCTTACTGATTGCAAGATTTTAAACAGTGTAGATTTTTATAAAACATTTTGTTTAAACAATTTGATGTGACACATTGCTTTTTACATTCTCTCTTAATTGGCTTTCTATTTCATTTTAACTGACAAAGGTTGTCTAAATGACACCTTCTGTTGTGACAACTTACCCCACACTGTTCTCATAGTGATATACTTGAATGTGTGTTGTGTTTTTTCATTGGTAAAATGTTCAATAACTTTTTCTGGTATTCAAGACTCTAAGGAACACCCCTGTCCGGAAATTGAATTTCAGAAATAAAGCTACCCTGAGAAATATGAATTAAAAAGTCTGACATCTAGCCTCAGAGAACTTCAAGACACATTTCTTACCCATATAAGAAAATAAGAACTACACTGAATAATACGACAATTACTATTTATCGCATCCTTCGTAAGCCCTTCATAAGCCGCATCTATCCTTCATAAGTTGCTGGGACACTGCCATATGCAAAATCTTGACTTGAAATATCCCCTCAGTTTATTTCATCAGGAGATGAATGCAAATGTTAACATACTCAGACTCTGATGTGAATTGTAATTTTCTCATTTCTTGTTGTTTCTATTTTGCATCATGCAAAAAAAAAAAAAAAAAAATGAACTACTCATTCTTTGCCCTGAAACCATATAAAGGAATAAATGTTAGGTAAATTGGTGTGAAATGTGGTTTTGGAAGTTATTATGTTTATGAAAAGCTGCTGTTGTAATTTCTGGATTTTTTTCTGCAATTCTGATGCATATATTAAACACGTCCTGCTACAGCATGGTTGATTTTCAGACGTGCACCACTGTTCCGTTGGCTGCTTTGAAATTTATATGTCTAAATCCTGTCCAAAGGTGGAAGCAAAACCATTGCAAGGACTAGAAACTGTTCAGAGACATCTATCACGTATACAAAAGCAACCCA
This sequence comes from Squalius cephalus, assembly GCF_949319135.1. Classification (NCBI taxonomy): domain Eukaryota; kingdom Metazoa; phylum Chordata; class Actinopteri; order Cypriniformes; family Leuciscidae; genus Squalius; species Squalius cephalus. Next base: position 26,443,112 of record NC_137140.1, read on the forward strand.
CTTATATGTGGGAAATACTGTGACAGTCACAATCCAGAATGTGTGCTGGAGCTTCATGCACTATAACTATCCAGGCATGATTTACAAGTGAAATATAATGCTATATTGATTTCTCTCCTGATATGTTCCCTTATTATGTTTAATTTAAGCTGGAAAATTTGATGTTACACCACAACATTCATTTAAAAGCCAAATGAAACTTTGTGAAATATTTAATTATTTTTTTTCCCGCACTGTTGATACAAATGCAAATGAATCCATTAAAGTTTAATAGCCTAAAACTATTGCAAACCTTCTCAGAGAACAACTGAGCATAATTACACTTGTGTTTTATTATTGCATATCTGATGTTTGTCGCAATAATTTCCATAACTCCGATGGCATGAGTTTGGTTTTTTCCCTATACATAAAATTAAGCTCAACGCATTAGAGTTGTCATATGTGTTATACGTTTTTTAGGCTTTGAATGTTCCAAAAAACATATTTGTTCCACATTCAACTGTTTGCCATCAAAAATAAAATAACAAACAAAAAGTGCTATAATTTCAGAACATCAAAGGTTTATGTTTTTTGGGTGTCATTAACAAATCCGTTAAGTCTTAAACTTCTGTCAGATTTTATTAACAGTGTTAAGATCTTAATATGCAGTAACTATTATGAATTTAATTACATTTCTGGGGAAGGGATGTTCATCGGAAATAGATAATACATTTGGAGATAAATTAAGAACACTTTACAATATGTTAATAATCTTAATTACACATGAACCCGCTAACATCCGGTGACAGGGAGTGGTTCAGGTTTAGAAGAATTACAGATTAAAGAAGTACAGTACAAAAAGTTTGGAATGTGGTCACATGGCTTTGAACCTACGTATGACCTCGAATATCATCAGCAGGATATGATGTCACGCTGATCCACCTTCACAAGTTTATGCTCTGATATTTTTCATATTGTCATTTATGTAATCTCTAAGATACATGTTTTAGCATGGCCGAGTGTCCTGCATTTAGGAGACTTTTTTGAGGTATTGAGGCATTGTGATGGCGTAGTGGGAATGCAGCAGGATGACGTGGCAGATGGTTTATTAGAGATGATCTCAGCTGGAAGGCCTGAATTACTGAGGGGACGGTGACACTCTCACAGCCTGTTGCGAGACACACACGCACACACACGTCGTGGACACAACTTGGCCACTCACTGATCCCATAGAGCATTTCCAGATCACACAGTGATCTCAATGACCACATATGCTGGATACATATTCATCATGCGCAAACATGATAACCACTGTCCATTCACGAAAAGTTATGTACAATTCTGAGCTTTTTTTGTTTTTTTTGCAAAGGCGAATATAGTTGATAAAAATAGTTGTACTCTTTTCATCTCCAAATATTCACTATGTTTCTCTATATACACTAGCATTCAACAGTTTGGGGTCAGGACATTTTTTTTTTTTTTATGTTTTGAAGAAGTCTCTTATTACAAGGCTGCATTTATTTGATCAAAATTGTGAAATATTATTATAATGTACGATATATTTTCTATTTAATATATTTTAAAATGTAATTTATTTCTGTGACGGCAATGCTGAATTTTCAGCATCATTACTCCAGTCTTCAGTGTCACATGATCCTTCAGAAATCATTCTGATTTGCTGCTCAAGAAACATTTCTATTATTTCTAATATTATCATCAATGCTGCAAACAGTTGTAATGCTTAATATTTGTTTGGAAATCATGATACATTTTTTTCAGGATGCTTTTGAAAGTTCAAAAGAGCAGCATTTATTTCAGATAGAAATCTTTTTATTTTAATGTCACTTTAGATCAATTTAATGCATGTTTTCTTAATAAAATTATCATTTTTTATTTACATGGTAAATATAAGTAAACCATATGTAGGTTGATTTCCCTGAAAAGTGTAAACATTGTGGCTCAGTTTGTTTGGAACATTGGCTTAACCAGTGGCGTGAGTTTGGGGGCGGGGCAATTTGTTTGTTCAACCAATGGCAGATGAGGGGAATGTTAAGGAAACCTGTTTGAATTATGATTTTTGCAGTTTCTTTAGTGAACTATTGGCATGGAAATTAGTCACTTCAGCTTTAAGTCTATAACCATATGGATTAGCCACTGATTGCGTTATACACTGGTCTCCAATGCCAACCACTTACAGTGACTGTGATTGGGTGACCTCTGAGAGAAAGGACAGATGGTGGTGAGGGAGAGGGGTCTTAGTGATCACACTGTTCACCCAGGATCATCATATCAATGGTGGGCCATAGCCTCTTTCAGTATGACGGCAGGCGTAGTTTGTCTTTGGGTTGTCTGACGTGTCTTTTGGAGGACACACTCCACAAACACTGCTAATTAGAGGTAATAAAGACTCACACATCATGGAGAAAAACACACTTGTGAAAATGGCCCCACGCTGTGTACAATATTGCAGTGCATGTGAAAAAGCTGTCTCTGTTACACAAGGGCAGGCGGAGCGGACAATCTGATCACAACTGTTCATTCATATATTCTTGCTGTAGCTGTAGTTAATCGCACATCATACCTGTGCAGTGGAAATACTTGTTATTTGAATTAATAACATTATTATTTGTTTTATGAATTAATTTGTTTTTAACTTCAACATAACCCAGCTCTGTCCTTGGGATCCATATTCACTGGCATATTTACTTTGATTGTGAAATCAACTTGTAGCACCACTTTCAATTTAATTAATGATGAAGAAAACTGAACTGAAAGTTCTACTCCAAAAACTCAAGCAGAACGACAGAAATTTTAGTTAAATGGATAGAAACATATTTTTATGCGATAATGATGAAAACATAATTTTTTGGTTTCTTTCTTGATATGATATGCCATTTCACTCACAAAGCCAAAAGCATACGATATTGACGCACTAAAGAAAAAAACTTTTTGTGAACTGAATGTTTGATTGTTAATTGTGAATTATTCATGCATGGCTCATCATAAGGGATTGTCAATAGAGGACTAATCTATAACTGAGGCTTAGTTCTGGGGAAATGAGGTCCATTTAATGAGATATGTAAAAGATAATTATGATTATGACCCCGAGATGCAGAATTCTCTGCATAATAGAAGATAAAATTGCAGGAGGAGACATTGTAGCCCGGAGGCTAGACAACAAAAGACCAATGAGAAAAAAGCTTATTAGATGGGTGGTTACAGAACAGTGACTCTGCATTTTTCAGGGATTAAACTCCCCAAAGTTCAGTTTTTGTCACAGTTAATGCTGTTGAATTATTTATATACAACAATTATGCTCAGTGGATTATAGGGAAACACTGGTTAAATCAAATTTATTGTTCGGGGAAAGAGTATAATTGTTTATGATGCAAGGCTGACAGGTGCCAACGCATATACTTTTAAAGGCTTCAAAATAGCAAAGAATAATGTCATAAAGCTGAATATAATCACCAAACATAGTCCCCATTAACTAGTGAAACACAGCAAAGATTTAGAATTAGGCATGGATGCATGTGAACATATTTTGAAAAAGAATTTGTGAATGAATTGTTCTTTTAAAGAAATATGTTTATGATTAAGAACCAGTAAATTGAACTTGATAACTGAATCAGTTTCATGATTTCATGAATGAATCATTAAGCAATTTTTTTTAATGAACTGGATCAATCAGTTTATTGTAATTTACTGAGTTTGAACAAGTTTTTCTTTTGAGTCAGATCTTTTTCAGTGAATCAGAATTTATATAAACTGGTCGAATGATCCGTCCGTGAAACAGATCCGGTTCTTGAGTTATCCTTATATCTTGAGATAACCTTTTCAGTTCCGTGGAAGAGAGACAATCATATATGCTTAAAACTGCATGAGGGTGAGATAGTAATGATGGAATTTTAATTTTTGGTGAACTATCCCTTTAATTAAGCCACTTTTTTTCCATGCGAGATGAAAGAAAGTAACTGTAAGGCCTTTTCCTGTTTCTGCCAGGAACCTGAGCAGGACTGACAGAACTGACAGTACATGTCTTGGACAACAATTACCTACAACCTGACAAGGACCAGCTTCTGAATATGAGGTGCAACCTTTTCTCCTGATGAGTGCCATCTGATGGACATCAAAGGGGCGGATGAGGACAGTGCATGCAGGCCATTTGCGGTCACAGGATGTAAGGCTGATGCTCTTTGACAATGCCAATCCTTTTTTTCCCCTTATTTATATTACATTGGACTGACTGAATAATTTATTTCTGCAGTAAATATAAGTTTGAATGTGTTTCTCTGTTCCTTAAGCTACACTCTTAAAAAGAAAGGTTCTATATTGGCATCGATGGTTCCATGAAGAACCTTTAACATCCATGGAACCTTTCCATTCCACAAAAGGTTCTTTAGTGGAAAAATGTTCTTTAGATTTCTAAAATTAGCTCTTTTAAGACCTGTTGACTTGAAAATGGTTCTTTAAACCATTAAACCACTGCGAAAAACCCATTTTCAAATCTTTATTTTTAAGAGTGTTTAAGGCATTGTTGTGCTTCTGATGCAACTTATGTTGAAAACTTAAATATGCTGATAAATCTAAGTAGGCTAATAAAGCAAGAAAAATAAATAAACTTGTATTTTATATAGTATATAAGTCCTGTAAACCCTTGATAAAATAATAAATGGTTTTTAATTATTTTTATTAACAATTAAAATATTATACATGAACAGCACAAAAAATTTTTTTACCCACTATATGTGTGTGCCATATGTTTTAATGTTTATTGCCATATTTCTGTTAGCTTGGAATCAAGTCTTCTGTCTTCATGGATTTTATGCACACAGTTGCTACATATGTAAAGTGTTACAAACTAGTTACTCATGCGGTTCCATAGGATGCTTTCTTAGAAGGGAGCTACCCTATTTAAGCAGCTCAGGAACAGAGTTTTTTGTGTCGGCTCTAAAGAGGATTCAGAGTAAAAAGGTTTACCTGTTTCATGATTTAATAAGATACTGCTCTGTATATCCTTACTTGACTTGATGAGATTATAGTTCCAACCATATCTGCCACTCCGCCAAGTGTTCAAGCACCATGATGGCCTCATAAACAGGTTCATTAAAACCAGGTCAGAGGCAAATATAGTCATGAAGTTTAACGACTCTCATTCCTTCATTAATGGCGGCACGATTTTAAAACGGGTGGCCCTGGAAGCGGAAAAGCAATATTTTGCACTTGTGCATCAATTTCTGCTCTAATTAATTTAGCTTCTTAATTATACTGGTTTGATTGTAATGTATTCAGTTGATTAATGATGCAACAGGAAAGTTTCACTCTCATCTGGAGAGCAATTATCAGTGCACCTGTCAAGCTCTAAACTGAACTCTCTTATACGGTCTTCTTCTGTCAAATTGCTTTTGGAAGAGACCTAATGGTTTTGGCTCAGGTGCACAAACAGTATTTTTAGGACTTACTAATGATGATCTATTATTTTGCAGAAGATAGAGATGGGGTACAACTTGACTTTCTTTCAGCCAAGTCTTTATTGATTGAATGAAACCTAATTAAATGTAGACTATAATTATGTTTAACTAATAATGATGTACTTGGTTTGCTTAGTCCCCAGCAGTGAATGTTATCCTATCTTTAGCATTTATTTTGCTTTCACGGTCAGTTTGAAACCCGGTAGAAATAAAAATCAAAGGTGCAACCATCAAGACCTGCTCCTTGTCCTCCCTAAAGAGGAGGCAGGTGTCTGCTAAACACCAAGGAGGAGGCTACAATCCTTGTAGAGTGAGCTCTAACTCTGAATGGGCACTACATGCCTTGAGTTTGGTATGCCAAGGCAATGGCATCCACTATCCAGTGGGCCAACCTCTGTTTGGAGACAGCCTTTTCCTCCCGCTGACCTCCAAAGGAGACAAAGAGCTGTTCTGAGCTCCTAAAGCTCTATGTGCGGTCCACATAAATGTGCAGGGGGTGAACAGGGCACGGCAACGCAAGGGCTAGGTCTGCCTCCTCCAGGGGCAGCGATTGCAAGTTCACCACCTGGTCCCGAAGGAGTGGTTGGAACTTTGGGCACATATCCAGGACGGGGTCTCAGAATTACGTGAGAGTCAGCCGACCCAAATTCCAGGCATATTTCGCTGACCGAAAATGCCTGCAGGTCCCCCACCCTCTTGATGGATGTGAGCGCAGTCAGGAGCGCTGTCTTAATGGACAGGATCTTTAGCTCGACTGGCTGTAGCGGCTCAAAGGGCGCTCTCTGCAGAGCTTTAAGCACTACCGAGAGGTCCCAAGAGGTGATGAGGCATGGCTGAGTCTCCTGGTGCCTCTCAGGAACCTGATGACCAGATCGTGCTTTCCCAAAGACCTTCCGTTCACTGCATCGTGATATGCTGCAATAGCTCCAAACTCTCCTGCAGGAAGGAAAGCACAGATCTGATCAGGCATTTACAGGGGTCCTCCTGATGAGAAGAATACCAACCAACGAATAGACTCTACTTCAAGGCATAAAGTTGCCTAGTAGAGTTTCTCTAGCTTGAGTGATAGGCAGTCTGCCACATCCCGTCCATGAGCCACACATGGAGGTCCAAGAGATCTGGATGTGGGTGCCATATGGTGCCCCTTCCCTGAGAAAGAAGGTCTTTCCTCAGGGCAATCCACCAGTGAGGGACTGTCATGAGGAGCATCAGGTACGAGAATCAGGTCTGGGTGGGCCAGTAAGGTGCAACCATCAACACCTCCCTCATCCTCCCTGAACTTGCACAGTGTCTGTGCAAGCAGGCTCACTGGGGGAAATGCGTTAGCATAAACCACCCTGTTGTCTGTCCAGACCAATACGTGCTTGTCCTGCAGCAATGGTTGAAACCGGTGCAGGGCTAGTAGTACTGCTAGCAACTTGAGGCAGTTGATATGCCAATGCAGTCGAGGTCCTGTCCAGGAGCCCGAAGCTGCATGCCTGTTGCATACAGCGCCCCAGCCCAATCTGTAGACATCTGTTGTGACAACAGTAGAAATGCAAGGTCCGACCATGGGCTGAAAGTGCAGTGACAGATCGGTGTGATGATCACCCGATGTGTGACGGAGCACCATGCCCATCTCGGGACTTGACCGTGTAGCCAGTGTACAATCTGAGAGGCATGACTGCGGCTGCGGGTTCCATATGCCCCAGGAGCATTTGAAACTGTTTCAGTGGAATCACTCTTCTGCCCCTGAAGGAGTTCAGGTAGTTCAGCACCAACTGAGCGCGCTCGAGACGTGCCATCATGTTGACCGAATCCAACTCCATTCCGAGAAAAGAAATGCTCTGCACAAGGGAGAGCATACTCTTTTCCCATTTGACCCGGGGCCCCAAATAGCTGACGTGCTTACACAACAGATCTCGAGAGTGAGCCAGAATGAGCTAGTCATGAAGATAGTTGAGAATACAAATGCTCACTTACCTTAACAGTTCAAGGGCACCCACTGCAACCTTCATAAAGACGCATGAAGACATGAAGGCAAAATCAAAACATGGAAGTACTCATCCTTCAGGTCCATCACTGCAAACGCACGTAAGGATGTGTTTCTGTGTCAGCATCTTGAATGGGAGCTTGTAGCCCACCAAGGTGGACATCATTTGGCCGAGGGCCCGCTCCGAGACTTTCATCGCCCTGAGGGCGAGATCAGACGGCGTGCGCAGTTCCTGCATCAACCCCGGCTCAGAACTACCCTTGTGCAGCTCTTTTAGTGCTTTGGCCTGATGGACTTGCAGGAGTGCCATAGCATGCAGGGTGGAGGCAGCCTATCCAGTGGCACTGTAAGTCTTAGCTGCAAGCGCGGCCGAGAACTTACAGGTTAACTTATATACCCATATGTCCGGGGGAGTGGCTTGGCATGCAAATCTCATTCGCCAATCTTCATTGGCCTGTTTTCTTACTACCCAAAGATGATTGGGCTCCAAAATGAGACCCCATACATCAGTATTGAGGATATGTATAGAGGACAAGTTTGGGAACAGTTTGTGGCCACTATATGTGACCCTGGACCACAAAACCAGTCACATGTCGCACAGGTATATTTGTGGCAATAGCAAAAAATACATTGTATGGATCAAAATGGAAAAATGTACTTTTATGCCAAAAATCTTTTGAATATTAAGTAAAGATCAAGTTCCATGAAGATATTTTGTAAATTTCCTACCGTAAATATATATAAAAAATATTTTTGTGAGTGGATGCAGCAAAATCGCGAACATAAATGGACAACTTTAAAGGCGATTTTTCTCAATGTTTAGATTTTTTTGTACACCCAGATTCCAGATTCTCTGCCAAATATTGTCCTATCCTAACAAAACATACATCAATGGAAAGCTTATTTATTCAACTCTCAGATGGTGTGACTGGTTTTGTGATCCAGGGTCACATATGAACAAAATGAATGAATCGTTTTATGAACAAAACAAATCAATGTGAAAATGATTTATGTGTGTGGAATGAATAAATAAATAAATTGATTATGATAAATAAATAATGAGAAATAAATTTTGGTTTTCAATGTCATCACATTGTTTCTCTAAAAATGACATTATATCGGTGTTGCAACAGTGTGGTAAGAAACTGTGTTACGTGAATCATGTGCATGTATGCATGATGGGCAGTGTGTAACTCTGCAGGCTCTCTCTTTCCATGTGGCGTGCAGATGTAATCAGGGCGTCTCTCTGCAGGGGCGTGATGAGCTCATTAAGATGGATCAATCTGAGGAAGCAGCGCCTGCCTAACTGATAACGCCACATCCATGTCTGATACCTGTTCCTGCCATCCTGGCTCCCCATCGACCAGACATCAGGGCACGCTGACATCCAGTGCTTTTCAGTTTTACAGCTCCCCTGGAGGGATTGCAGGAGTCTTTCATCTGAGCAGTGATGTCAGTTGAACAGGTCTTTGATCAGTGTTATTATTTAGTTGATTTGTCATTTTGATGTGTGGTTTACTATGTTCCTCTCACACATGTTGGCAGATTTCCTCAAGGTAAATATTCCCTCGGAGGAAACTGCGAAGTCCGATCAGGATATCCGAGATCAATGGTAACTGTTCAATTCATATTTTTACATCAACTCCATAGATTTGGATAGTTTGCAAATTGTAAGTGACACGAGCAAATGTCAGACGCATGTAGAGATGCTATTCGTAAGTGAAAATATGGACTCAGAAGGAGGGAGAAAAAAAGAAATAACATGTTAGCAGATGTATTAATTCCTCCACAGCTGTGGCTATTTTTGAGCTACATTTAAACGTTTCATCCTACACATTGTGACAGATCGATGTGAAAATATATAAATAAATGGGATAGACATAGCCAACGAAACCTATCTGTGGGTATTGGTGTCTGTTGTGAGTTAATAGGATGTCAGTGAAGATTGATGGCCATGCCGTTGGGGGAAAGGAGGCTTGGAGCTGTGTGCATTTATGAAAATGGGCCGAAAGGACGAGAGGTGGCCATTATTCTCAAACGTCAGAGTGTTGGATATGATTTGGATACTTGGAGCTTCATTTATTCATGCTAACTAAAGTTTGTATTTGCACTTTTGCAAGGTGGAGGTTGGACTTGGGGGCAAAGAATACATTTTCAGAAGTTTATTCAAAATTTGCAAAGGTGTAGCTCAAAATCCAAAAGAGTAAAGGTCAATATTTAAACAGTCAGTAACCAAATTTAAATTGATTGGAAAAAGGGTACAATGAGGCAAGAAGTACATTGTAATTATCATGGCAGTTTGGAAATTAAATGTCTGGTGAGTGGCACTAAATGGTTAATGGTCTATTTCATTTGTGTGGTCTATTTCATAATGGCATACCCCCTTCACTAAAGCCAGGGCCGCCCTAACCAATAGCAGCAACCATGCCAGTTTAGCTTGCTTCTACAAGTCTTTGAGCTGTTTGCAAGTGCAATACTGTAGCAGGTGAGCTATGCAAGCTTACTACATCAGAAAAGCCATACTTTATGGAATGCAAACAACAAAAGATGTTAGTTAACTAATCGTGCACCATATGGTAAAATCATGTTGTGCAAGGAAATATACAAATATAAATCTTTATTAATCATTAATCTACCCCGTAATCATAATTTGTGTCAAAAGGAATACACGTTGTTAGTGTTTTACTGCTACTAGTGTTGATTGGGATGCTTTTGCAAAAAATGTATGCAGAATTTTTGTAGATTTTTCCAAAAAGCCAATGTTGTGTTTTTCAGTAAATAACAACTTGCATTTCATGCCGTTCCTCACACAAAGCTATCATATGGCTAAAGAAGACTTGAAATATAGCTCAAGGGTCCACTTTTATGGTGTTTTTGTCCTTTTAGGAGCTTGACATATCACCATGAACTGTCATTACATGCAAATGAACTGCATAAAAATTCCTCAACCACAGAAAATATAACAGCATATGGGTTTGGAGTGTATGGAAGCTTGTTTCCGCCACTGAATAATAAATAAATAATAATAATTGCGACTTTTTATCTCACAATTCTGACTTTTTTTTCCCCTCACAATTGCGATATATCAAGTCAGAATTGTGACTTTTTTTCTCAGAATTGCGAGATATGAAGTCAGAATTGTGAGAAATAAAGTCGCAATTGGGAGATATAAAGTCAGAATTGCATGATATAAAGTCGCAACTGCGTGTTATTATGTCAGAATTGTGAGATATACACTCACCTAAAGGATTATTAGGAACACCTGTTCAATTTCTCATTAATGCAATTATCTAATCAACCAATCACATGGCAGTTGCTTCAATGCATTTAGGGGTGTGGTCCTGGTCAAGACAATCTCCTGAACTCCAAACTGAATGTCAGAATGGGAAAGAAAAGTGATTTAAGCCATTTTGAGCGTGGCATGGTTGTTGGTGCCAGACGGGCCGGTCTGAGTATTTCACAATCTGCTCAGTTACTGGGATTTTCACGCACAACCATTTCTAGGGTTTACAAAGAATGGTGTGAAAAGGGAAAAACATCCAGTATGCGGCAGTCCTGTGGGCGGAAATGCCTTGTTGATGCTAGAGGTCAGAGGAGAATGGGCCGACTGATTCAAGCTGATAGAAGAGCAACTTTGACTGAAATAACCACTCGTTACAACCGAGGTATGCAGCAAAGCATTTGTGAAGCCACAACACGCACAACCTTGAGACGGATGGGCTACAACAGCAGAAGACCCCACCGGGTACCACTCATCTCCACTACAAATAGGAAAAAGAGGCTACAATTTGCACGAGCTCACCAAAATTGGACAGTTGAAGACTGGAAAAATGTTGCCTGGTCTGATGAGTCTCAATTTCTGTTGAGACATTCAGATGGTAGAGTCAGAATTTGGCGTAAACAGAATGAGAACATGGATCCATCATGCCTTGTTACCACTGTGCAGGCTGGTGGTGGTGGTGTAATGGTGTGGGGGATGTTTTCTTGGCACACTTTAGGCCCCTTAGTGCCAATTGGGCATCGTTTAAATGCCACGGCCTACCTGAGCATTGTTTCTGACCATGTCCATCCCTTTATGACCACCATGTACTCATCCTCTGATGGCTACTTCCATCAGGATAATGCACCATGTCACAAAGCTCGAATCATTTCAAATTGGTTTCTTGAACATGACAATGAGTTCACTGTACTAAAATGGCCCCCACAGTCACCAGATCTCAACCCAATAGAGCATCTTTGGGATGTGGTGGAACGGGAGCTTCGTGCCCTGGATGTGCATCCCACAAATCTCCATCAACTGCAAGATGCTATCCTATCAATATGGGCCAACATTTCTAAAGAATGCTTTCAGCACCTTGTTGAATCAATGCCATGTAGAATTAAGGCAGTTCTGAAGGCGAAAGGAGGTCAAACACAGCATTAGTATGGTGTTCCTAATAATCCTTTAGGTGAGTGTAAACTATTCTGAGGTAAAAAAGAAAAAAAAAAGTCCGTCTTTGTTTTCCTTAGAATTGGACTTTATATCTCACAATTGTGAGTTTATATCTCACAATTCTGAGAAAAAATGTCAGAATTGCGAGATATACTCTCGCAATTATGTGTTATAAAGTCAGAATTGCGTGATATAATGTCGCAATTGCGAGAAAAAAAGTCAGAATTCTGACTTTATAACACGCAATTCTGAGAAATAAAGTCAGAATTGCGAGATGTAAACTCGCAATTGTGAGATAAAAAGTCGCAATTATCTTTAAAAATGTTTTATTCTGTGGCTGAAACAAGCTTGTGACATGAGGGTGAGTAAGTAATATAATTCTTTTGGATGAATTATTCCTTTCAGATGTGTGCTAAAGGTTCTACATTGCATTTGAAAGTTGTTTAAAAACAGACTGTGTAGCTGTGTGATCCATAGCACAGTCTCAAATTTAACAGCATAAAATACATTTAATGTTGACTTTGTGCTGGAAACAGGGGTGTTTGATTACTTTTAGTGATTCAAACAATCTCTATAGTGCTCTGAAGCACTGTTTACCTTAGACTGACTGGGCCACAGACTGTTGAAGGTGACCCTTAGGTGAGGTGTAGCAGGAGTTTTTCTCCGTAAATCTGACATGTTATCTCCAGGGCTTCCACACCATCTCAGTTTTCTTAGATTAGCTTCTCTCCCAGGATCTGTCAACTATTGAGATCAAACCTAATTTTTCTTACACTGGTAGGGCAGTCTCTATCTCTCTCTTTCCAATGTATTTTCCTTTTTCCTTGTCCTTGTGGTTTTGCTTTAAAAAAAAAAAAACCCACAGAGACTCTCTGTCGTTCTGAATCTCGCATCCATCAGTCAGCCACTCGAGCAGAGTGTTGTGAGCGTGGGTATGGATGAGATGAGTACTGTGTGTGTGTGTGTGCGTGTGTGTGTTATTGTTGTTGATACCTCAGACTGCGGTCCCTGGGCAGTCTCATTCACATCAGAAAAGGAGCCATCTGCTCTCTTCTGAGGATTTGCTTCAGGTCAAGCTCAAACCCGAATGTATGAGATGCCTCTGGAAAGCACAATGAACCTGGTTTAATTCCACTATAAAACAAACAGATCTTGTCGCCGTGGGTGTTTCGATAGACATCTGCTGTATCAAAGGCTTCAGAGAGGAGCGTTTTTGCAGATTGCAGGTTGTTAGGCACCTCTGAAGACACAGACGCTTGTGTTTCATATATCTAACCTGGCTTTCACTCATTTAATCAGTCAGTCACATCAGTCACATGTCTGACTTGATCTCCCATCCCAATCTCCCCTCATCCTTCAGCCTGACAGCCATGACAGCCAATCCCATTCTTGATTGGGCTGACACTCAAAAGGAAACAGACAAATGGAGACCATCACCCTCTCTAGGGCTGAGACACTCTATCTGTAAATCAAGACACCCATTCCACCTTCAAAACCTGCTGGACAGACAGAGAGACACATATCCGCAACAAAAAGTCAAAGCAACATCAAACGAAAGATTTAAAGTCTTGCACAACTGCTTCCCCCGTCCCGGTGAAGACTATGTGCACTTAAACCTTCAAATGTGCGGTGATTTATTCAGGATGTTCACAAGAACAATCCTCTTCTTTATAATAGTTATGTAAGAAGAAACATATTTATCTCACAGAGGCTCTGAAACTTTTTAAAAGTGAAGATTTTCAGTAATAGGCTACAATATAAAATAAAATGACATTTATATATACATTTATTAATACATTTTAAATTCTAATTTATGATAAACACCACAAAATCAGGAAAAAAAAAATATATAATTCTCGATCTGGAAAGCAGACCCTTCTATCCTGGATATCAAAAGTGTGTAAACTCTAAGATGTTCTGCTTTTGGGATTTTGATGAATGTGATTCTGGGCTGAAAATAGAAAATTGTTCAGTGTTGGGGCCAAATGCCCCCCGAACTGGTCGGTGTCCAGCGCGGTCAACATGGCTGTGTGCAAAGATACCAGATGTCACCTTGCTGCCTCTGCTGTTAGCTGGAGAGTAGCGCAACGAAAAGTAAACTCTTTCTGTGTATTTGTTTGATGGCGTGACAATGATTTTGGCTGCTTTAATCGGAAGGTAAAAAAAACAGATGAAGGTTAAATGATCTGTATTGTTACAAAGAGACCTTTGAACTGGAATATGCTGCTATCACTTCGTTCTCTCAAACTTTAGCATCTGCTATGCATCTGTGCCATTTTAAATTGGAATTAAATTGCATTTGCTTGTAATCATTTGTTGTTCTCATGATGTTAATGTTTAACAGACCATTTTAGCCAGTGATATGAAATTGATAGCAAGAAGAAATGGCAAATCAATTATCAAATCAGCTTCCGAAACAGGCCAGAGTAGTGTCATAACACAGATTGTTAATGATGCACATCTTCTGGAGCCCAGTAGTGAGTCAACAGCCGTAATTATGATCCCACTGTGAGCTTTGCTGTTGACTATAAAAAGTGCAGAGATTTACTGTGTCCCTAGATAGATGATGAGAGAAAGTCTAATTAAACACAGCAACTAGGGGGATTAAAGGACCTCGACGGGTTACCTGTGGCACAGTGACTGAATATCAGTAGAACTAATGACAAGCTCAGTGTGAAATATGTTTTGATTTAGTAGTTCATTCATGACCTTGTGCATCAATTATATAGAAGATGACATCGTCCCTGTAAAGAAAACCACAATGTATGACTGATAGCGTATGCATATGTTGTCCATAAAAAGGTTTGGGTCTCCTGAGAAATCAGTTTACAAGCAGGATGTGACCTTTAATCTCAGATGTGTGAGGATCACAGACCAAGGTACAAATGTGAAGACAGATTATCTCTGGATTAATCCCTGATTAAATCATCAGGTCCAGCTGATACCTGTCGTCGCTTGCCAGGTCAGTGGATTTCTAGGATGGGCTGGGATGATATTTCTCCAAAGCAAGTCTGCCTGAAGCCCTCCAGAACAGATTTTTGAGGACATTATTCACAATTATAGCTGCAGCTATAGCTATACACAGACCACAAGTAAAAGTATATGTCTATTTGGTATTTTTCTAATTTAATACAGCATGTTTCATTACAAATTAAATGATCAGCTTTACAGTTTGGATGAAAAGTTGAATTGAAAAAATTAAAATGCATTTTAGAACGTCTTAGTATTTGGTTTGTCCAAATGTTTTATGGGGACTTTCCATAGACATAATGATTTGTATACTACAAACTTTATATTCGATCCCCTTACACTAAACCTACCCATCACAGAAAACTTTCTGCATTTTTACATTTTCCACAAAAAAAAACAAAAAAACATTCAGTTTTATAAGCTGTTTTCCTCATGGGGACTAAAAATTGTCCCCATAATGTAGGGTTTACCAACCCTGTGTATATAGTAGTACATTCTGAACCTTCAACATATTCATAGACATGCATAACATCTGTTTCAACTGAAATAAATAATGTGCCAGTTTTGTCAAAGCACAGAATTTACATTATGTAGCTCTGTTATACTTGTGAGTTTGCTTTGTCCATTTGTGTTGCTGTGATTGGAGGTGATGGGTACCTGAGTGCCGGCCTGTCATCCTCAGCTACGTGTGATTCAAACAAAAGTATATCCTTAGTGTCTCTTAATCATCAGAGACAAGAGGAAACTCCTTTTGACAAATATGCCCTGTCACATCTTTTCCCCTAACAGAAGTACAGCTTCCATTCAAGAGTTTGACATAGATGCTGGTAAAACTGTGGAGTGCCCTCTGGATAAAAGCATATTTGTGATGCTTGCAAGGTACCTCACTTACAATGCTTTAGGGGTATTTTCTGATTTATGTCCATGAACTAATTTAAAAATGAATCTGTGAATTCATTTAAAATGCTAATAAGGTTCATTTAGAAATCTGTGAATTCACAGCCGCCAAAAGGAAGCCTGTAGGAAGATTTCAGTGAAATAAAATGCCTTGGAGGTTGCAATGACAAGTTGAGAAAAAATGACAAGTGGCATACGGCAAATCTTCAGGGCTCCCATGAGGTGGGGCTCTGCACACAAATGATGACGTCATACACGAGCATTTGTAATTTAGCCCCCTTTTGAATACTTTTAACTTTGTATTTGAGAATTATCCAAAGAGCATATTTTTGCTTCAATGGAAGAAAATGTTTAGAGAGTCAAATCTTGCCAATGTCTCACACACGCACACACGCACACACACACCAAAACTTTGCTGATTTTGTAATCAAAAAACATTTGTTATTATTATCGATGTAGAAAACAGTTTCAGGATTTTTTGATGAAAAGAATGAACAGCATTTTTTGGTAACAGCTAAAGCCTTTACTGTCACATTTGATTAATTTAATGCATCCTTGCTGAATAAAAATATTAATTTCTTAAAAAATTGGTACAGGGGCCCTTTTTTTTTGTTGTATTTTGCCTTTTTTGTAGTGATCATGACTCTGTCGTCTTTGTCTGGAGGTAACAAAAGGCATTTCTAAAAGCAATGCATGTACTGCTGCATCATGGATGAGCGAATTCGTTTTTATTTTGATCAGGGACTCACTCAAGCTGAAATGACTCCATGTCTGTCAGTGACAGACCACTTCCAACTCCAAATGTCCAAACTACCCATTTGTGTGAAAAGTCAAGATGACGAGAAAACACACTTTTACTTTGTTGAAATCGCGATAAAACAATACAGAAAAATAATACTTGGCCTCTTCCAGAATGAAACTTCGTTCGAATGTTGCTTTTTGTGCAGAATAAAATCGCACATGCAAATTTAATCATAATATAATATAACATGGCTCATAATGCTGTAAGGAGGCCCCTGCGGGGGTGTCGTAATGACCTTTGTTAACCAAACGCACTTTCAACAAGATCATCTTTGAACAATTGAAACCTCCATATGAACCTGTAATACTAATGTGTGTAAGAATCCATGAACATTCAGCGCCATTTGTCTTCATATCATGAGGTCTAAAGCATCATACGAGCAATCATGAGGCCTCGGTGGGGAGAAGTGTTGCCTTTGCTTATAGGAGCGGATGAGCGATGTGTGAAATGGATTTTTGTGCTCTGCTGTGCTCCTTTCACACTCTGGGCTATCATAAGCTCTGCTAATTCAGCTGCATTGCCTCAGCCCACGTTAATTATAGACTCATTGACAACAGCTCTTACTTCGGAGCAATCTACCCACCGCGCCGGCTTATTGAGGGTCGACTGAAATGAGATGGAGTTTTATGAAAGGCCCCAGAAACTGCAGTGATGGCCTAAAGCAATGCTGATGATAATTAGATCCCGTGGCAGAGCTGGAAAATGAAGTTAATGCTTTACTTGAACCCTGTAGTCATGAGACATGCCAAGGATGTCAACTTTCTCTTGTCACAACATCGTAATATAAATGTCTGCTACATGACAGAGCAGCTTCAGTCACCATGTGGAATGACTAGTGACAGGCCTTATAAATGCTGTTTTACATCACAAATGGCATGACTATTTAAACAAAGGTAAACTAAGGCACACTGGAGTTTTACTGAGGGTAGAAAGGAATACATTATTTCTGTTTTCTATTTCTGTAACAGGCAAATTCTGTTACATTTGCATAGAATGTTTTATCACCTTTTTAATTTAATTTTAAGTTAAAGAGTTAATATTTTCACTTATTTTTAAGTTATTGATAGATATGTTTTTGCATAAACAACATGGGCAACATGTTGTGACAAGTTAAACTTACATTACTTTAAAGGTGCAGTATTTTTTTCCCTCCATAAAACATTTTAAAATTGTATTTTTGAAAAAGGATTAGAACCATGTACACTCACATGAGATCACAGAACCTGCTAAATATTTCTAATTTTTTGTCTCATTTTTTGGATTAAAAAAAAAAATAATTCCTGCCTGACTGTTAAAAATAACTATAATCACTAACTGTATTGGGGTCGGGATTCAGTAAGATTCTTTAAGATTCAGTAGATTCACCAATGCTTAATTTATTTGATCAAAAAATACAGCAAAAACAGTAATGTTGTGAAATAAACAAACTTAATATTTTTGAAAAGTTTTTAGGATTCTTTGATGAATAGAAAAAAAAAAAAAGAACATTTATTTGAAAAAAAAAAAAAAATTCTTTTGAAACAATGTAAAAGTATTTTACAATTGAATGCATCCTTTCTGAATAAAAGTACTAATTTCATTTTCTAATAATCTTTCTGACCCCAATATTTTTAATGGTTTATAGCAATTAGCATAACTTTGCAATTGCAAGAAATAAAAGGGCATTGTGAGATAAAGTCACATTGTTTGATGCAAAATCACAATTATGAGAAAAAAGTGGCAGTTCTAAGATATGCAGTTACATTGTGATATGATAAAACAGACTTTCAGCTTTTCGAAAATAAACTCATGTATATGCTTTAGTGTAAAGAAATAAGCAGCCATTTCTTCTACTCACAACAGTCTGTCAGAACATAAGCTGTGTGTTTTCTTTGTGTGTGAGAATCACATTAAAACACTGGGGAGTGTGAGTGAAATGTAGCACTCTGATACAATATCAGTCATTTCATGTCGGCCTTTGGGATCAAAGTAAAGGTGTCCAATATTTGAGAGGCAATGTATTACACTTATCTTTTGGCATATTGATTCTTAGCTGGAAAGCCAAAGTCATGTTTCCTGAGGTATGCTTTGCTTCAGTCATATTTGTCTTCATCCATGTCAGGGGCTGACCAAATGAGACCATAGCAAGCACATATCTGCCAGATTTCTTTTCTAAAGGAATTTGCCTTAGTTTTCAAAAGTCTGTGACTCTGAGGATATTTTTGAAGATCGAAATAAGGAATAAACAGGCCCGTTATGGAGCTGCTATGACCTCAAAATCACTTAGGCAAATTAACAGGAGAAGTTTCGTTTTTTATAGCCTTAAGTTCCTTAATCTTGCTTTGGTGGGCAATAGTGAATGTCCACAGAGAAGTTCCAGTCTGCTGTTTTAAAGTCTTTTCTTCCAACGATGAGTTGATCCAACAGCTCTGCGATTAAAGTCCTTGGTGTGTCCGTCATGGTTGATGAGCAGCCTCTGGCTTATGAAGGAGCATCCAGTGAGGTCTCTCTTTAATTAACTCAATGACCAAGACCAGAGGAGCAGATATCCTCATCAGGATCCTTTAAAAAATAACTGAGGAATGACAAAACAGCTGCATAGATAATTATGTTTTGACAATCAGCCCACATAGGGGTTATAATAAGCACAGAAGGGTCCTTCTGTAATATAGAGATACTTGGTCAGAATTCTGAAATGTTTTGTCTTTCCTTCTCTTTCTGAAATGGGAAGATAGCGGTTAAGTGTCATTTTGTTGTTGTTCTCTTTTTTGTAGCAAATAGCTTGATGTCTGAGGATGCTTCACTTTCTCCCTGGATTTAAGGTTGAGCTTGTCTAAACCAAGTGACATACTTTTTTTGTCTGGTGGCAAACTTTAAAGATTTATAACTTCAAAACAATGCTGTTGTCTTTTTTGCAGCTAAATGCATCTGCAGCATAGGCCTACTGTAACATATTATCATACATCAATGCCGCCACATTAGAAACAGCATAAAAAAAAAAAAATAGCCATTTTCACGTTCATGGTCTTATTGTGAACAATTAGCATTATTCCAAAGAAAAAACTGATTTGTAATCCTTTATTACTGCCTTTATTTTGGCTGATGTCACCAAGCCCTCTTATTTTTTAACTCTTGATACAAGAGGTTAATAAACGATGCTACTATTGAATAACTTACATATTAGATATAACATTGCAAGTTATCTTTGATCTGCCAACAAATCTGGTTCCAAACTAATTCAAAGCAGAATCAACTGTTGCGTCTCCAAACAACACATAGTAGTGATGTTCCTGAATGAATCAGCATCTTTTAATGAATTGGTTGAGTAAATGATTCAATGACTCACTCATAAGTGAGTCACTTGTTTCATTCCTGAATGAATCAGTGGTTTTGAACGGCTCAGTCATACTTGTCATCAGCTAGTGCAACTATGGCTACATTCACCTCGTCAGTCCAAATCCTATTATTTGTGTATCCGATTGGAATCTGATCTAAATTATTGACCCGCTCTGTGTATCGCAATTGTCCAGATCAAATTTGTGTGTCCTGTGGCGCTCTTTTGTTTTACAGAAAATCTGCATTGGTTTATACACTCACCTAAAGGATTATTAGGAACACCATACTAATGCTGTGTTTGACCCCCTTTCGCCTTCAGAACTGCCTTAATTCTACGTGGCATTGATTCAACAAGGTGCTGAAAGCATTCTTTAGAAATGTTGGCCCATATTGATAGGATAGCATCTTGCAGTTGATGGAGATTTGTGGGATGCACATCCAGGGCACGAAGCTCCCGTTCCACCACATCCCAAAGATGCTCTATTGGGTTGAGATCTGGTGACTGTGGGAGCCATTTTAGTACAGTGAACTCATTGTCATGTTCAAGAAACCAATTTGAAATGATTCGAGCTTTGTGACATGGTGCATTATCCTGCTGGAAGTAGCCATCAGAGGATGGGTACATGGTGGTCATAAAGGGATGGACATGGTCAGAAACAATGCTCAGGTAGGCCGTGGCATTTAAACGATGCCCAATTGGCACTAAGGGGCCTAAAGTGTGCCAAGAAAACATCCCCCACACCATTACACCACCACCACCAGCCTGCACAGTGGTAACAAGGCATGATGGATCCATGTTCTCATTCTGTTTGCGCCAAATTCTGACTCTACCATCTGAATGTCTCAACAGAAATCGAGACTCATCAGACCAGGCAACATTTTTCCAGTCTTCAACTGTCCAATTTTGGTGAGCTTGTGCAAATTGTAGCCTCTTTTTCCTATTTGTAGTGGAGATGAGTGGTACCCGGTGGGGTCTTCTGCTGTTGTAGCCCATCCGCCTCAAGGTTGTGCGTGTTGTGGCTTCACAAATGCTTTGCTGCATACCTCGGTTGTAACGAGTGGTTATTTCAGTCAAAGTTGCTCTTCTATCAGCTTGAATCAGTCGGCCCATTCTCCTCTGACCTCTAGCATCAACAAGGCATTTTCGCCCACAGGACTGCCGCATACTGGATGTTTTTCCCTTTTCACACCATTCTTTGTAAACCCTAGAAATGGTTGTGCGTGAAAATCCCAGTAACTGAGCAGATTGTGAAATACTCAGGCCCATCTTGCACCAACAACCATGCCACGCTCAAAATTGCTTAAATCACCTTTCTTTCCCATTCTGACATTCAGTTTGGAGTTCAGGAGATTGTCTTGACCAGGACCACACCCCTAAATGCATTAAAGCAACTGCCATGTGATTGGTTGATTAGATAATTACATTAATGAGAAATTGAACAGGTGTTCCTAATAATCCTTTAGGTGAGTGTATGTCAATGACGTTGTGTTGGTAGGCATACGCCAAAAAACAACAACAGCAACATGGTGGGGTTTGCAATACAGATGTTGTCTTATTTACAACTTGACAGTGTAGCCGCTGTGCTGGACTACTGCATCTTCTGAAGCAGCAGCAGAAACGTGGGAGGCTGGTATGCACAGCTTTATTCCGTGCTGTCGTCTCCGCAGGTCTCAAAACATGTCTCCATTGTAGTGTAATTTTCTGCTCAACCGACTCATCAACAACCTTGTTTCTGCAGCGACGTTCAGAATATTTCCTATCACAAGGTCTGACATGTTTACGTTTTACATGGTGTGAGAAAGTGACATAAACCACGCAAAATCCAGTTAGAGCGGTCAGACTGAAATGGATTTCCAGAAATATGGGCACTATAGGCTACAAAAGCACCAACTGCGCATACGCTGGCTAAACAACATGGATGTCGAATTTGAAGAGAGGCTGTGTGAAGAAGTCCGTCGCTACCCGCACCTCTACAATCCGCCGTTAAAAACAACATAAAGACAGCCAGATGTGCAATAAATAAGTATTACATGAAAAACTTAAATGAAAATGCTCTGGCAACTAACTGAAATAAGGTAGTTGAACTAAAATGGCTAAAAATAAAACTGAAAGAAAATCCATTAAAGCTAAATAGAAATGTAAAAAAAGAACGTGACTAAAACTTAAACTAAAATTAAGTGAACATTTAAAAATAAAAGCTAATTAAAAATAATAATATACCATAAAAGTTTATTCTAAAATGACACTGTGCTATGTACTGTAACGTGGAGGCTGGATATGGGTATATGGGTCAAACATGTGTCCTTCTCTGACAGTGTGGCTGCTATATTTTCTCTAGCCAGGACAGTATAGCAATGCCATGTACCTTAGAAACTCTATGTGGGACCACAGAGAGAATTTGAGCAATAAGACAGACTGCTTATTTCAAATCCTAGGGTCTTATGTTTATCAGCATAAAATGCACTCCATTGTCAGCCAGTGGCTTAGGTCTGCAGGCGTGATATCGACCGGCACAGTGTGACTTTGGTGTAATGCTTAAACTTTTATCTCCTCTGCTTTTTTGGATGAGCTAAAGGTTCAATCTCACCTATGTGTGAGAGTAGAGGATGAGACACAGAGAAAGGAGTAGTCTGCTCTTTATCCCACTCTCATCAGTGAGTATCTGTTCTTCAGTGCAGTACTTCACTTCTGTGGTGTTAGAACTGGCTTTTTGGTCTAACTCATTCTAGACATGCACACTCTGTCTGGCTGGCTGTTTCTTATGCCAGACATACAATATGTTTTGGCTGTCTGGACCTCTGCCCAATCCGTTTTCTATAGCTAGCTTTTTCATTTTTAACATTGTGGTGAAAAGGAGCAATGGCCTGGACATTTGGTTTCCAAAAAAAATGAGGTCTGCCAAAAATTTATGGATCCCAGAATAACCCTCTGTCCCGAAAGTGACCCTGTCTGTGAATATACATACAGTATTAGCAGGACATGTCATCTAGTGGCCCACGGGGCAAATCCGGCCAGTTAATGATTGTTTTACTGTCCTCCAACTGACAAAATCGACACAATGTCTGATACGCTAAGTTCAAATGTACTCTGGTCTAATGATTCTCAACTTGTTTTGCTTTAAGACACAGATTTTATATTGGACATGAATTTGCAACCCCAATGCTGCACCAAATTTGTATGTCATAAAAAAGTAAATTTATATTTTAATTAAAAAAAAAAAGTTTATGTTTACAGTTTATGAAAACCTATTTAATGCAGTTCTACAGCCTGATCTTAATAATTTATTGCAAATAAGTTATGGCCAGGAAACTTTTAAATGATATATATATAGTGCTCTAAACCTGAATGTCTTTCTTTCTCCCATGGAACACAAAAGAAGATATTTTGAAGAATGTTGGAAGCCAAAAGAATTTGGTTCCCGTTCACCTCCATTGTATGGACAAATTACAATGGATGTCAATGGGAACCGAAACTGTTGGGCAATATGAGTAAATTATGACAGAAATGTAATTTTTGGATGGACTTTCCCTTTAATAGTGCTCTACCACATGAGTACTGTCAGGATGGAAAAATGACTTCAATACTTCTAAGATATTAAAAATAATTATCAATAGGCTACTGATCAAATATTATGAGAATAATGTATAAGGTGCATCACTGAAAAAAGCTCTAACCAAATTTTATTATGCTGTCTCATTTCTCCATAGCTTTAGTGTGCATCCCCAACCTGTGGAAGTTGCCTCATTACGCTGTAATGTTACTTTAATTGGTCTTTAATTTGGTTCTGAGGCATAGCCAGCAGACGTGGCTAGCTTGGGGCAGTGCGGCCCTCTCACAGTTTCTCAGGTGGCAGTGTTTATTGCGCCCACCTATTTGCTTTCAATCTGTCAGCAGCAGGGCAGAGCGCAAAAGAGAGGAGCGGCATTTGGCAAGCCATCTTTCACATGACACCCAAACAGTGTGTCCCATCTGCTAGACAGGCGTCCAGGCCGGGACCAGCATTTGGCAGAGTCCTGTCTGAGACGCAGTTCCCAACCCCCCACCCCCCCACTTCCCATCTCTCTTTCTTTCCCCTTTGAGGAATGATTATATTTTCCTTTTTTTGGGACACTTTGGAGAGATGAGGCCGTGTGCTTGTTGCATGGCTGAATGAACCTCTGGGTTTTATCTATTTTCAGCTCCGCTGAACTCCCAGGGTTTGCTTTTCTTTCCAGAGAAGGACACTTCTTTCTTTTTAAACAGTGTGAGTGGTGTTAAATGGCATAGTTCAGTGATTCAGATTTATCTTTTCATTTGGGGAAGAAAAGAAAAGAGCAAACACAAAATTACCTCGAAGCGACAAGAGGACTTCTGTAAAATAAACTTCAAGGTTTAATCTAACCAGGAGGGCTGAAGGGGACTCAATTAGTTATCATTTTCGCCTGTCACAACGCTAAACACAGCCATGCCTGGGCCCCCGCAGGCTAGTGGATGGAAATGTCCTAATTGGAGGGTGATTATCAGGTTGTCACCTGTCCTTATTAGAGGTGCGAGAGGCCTGCCTACCAACCACAGCTTTCCTGACTCACCCGCAGTCAGTGGGCCTTTCTGCCTGGAGCAGGATTATTTTCAACTGTCTGCACCTCAGGCTGCATTTCACATCTTTCCTTTGAACAACCTCATTTGTGATGTGATTAGGCAGACAGGCATTTTTCTATGGGTAGCTTGCGTTTTTAGGTATATGTGGTGACACATATTCACACATGACGCAAAGTCTTTCAAACTCATTCCTACATGGCTGCATCTTTAAATGGTGAATTACATTATTAATGTCAGCAGTTCCTATGTACCACTTGTGGTAGTTAAACACTTTATATTGTTTTTAAATGGAAAGAACAAGAAAAAAGTGCACATTCATACCATATACTTGTTTTTTAAAACAGGTGGCCTACAGGCCAAGGACCCTTAGATAGAGAGAAGAAGCATATTGTATCAAATGAAGTGTTGCATTTTACGCCTATTCTATAAAAACCTGTATGTTTTTTTTTTTTTTTTTTTTCCAATGAATTTTTCATTTTTATAATGAATTTTTTTTTTTTCCTCAGGAATTACTTCTATGTATAACAATAATGTGCAGACCTCCTGCAGTACCGCTTCTGACCTCCTGCTCGAGCAGATAACAATAATTGATTTTCTTATTTAATTGTAAACATTACCAGTTTTAAACAATTTTTCCAGTCATGCAGCTCTTCTGTTTAATGCAGTTTTACCTAACATCTTCCTTTACACTCTCCGGGGCTTTCACTCTCTCTCTCCTCAGAGTCACTCTGCTCTTCCCATCTCCACCTTCATTTCCATTTTCTTAAAATAGGCCATTCTTTTTGGCCTTTTCTTTCATTTTATAATCAAATACTTTCTCTATCCCTCTTTTTTACTACGCCCCTTTACAGAGAGAACCTGAAAATCTCAATCAGGGCAGATGAGAGGTCCAACAGACCAATGCCTGGCTTTCCTTTCTAGATGTACACTGAACCACTTTCACAGTAATACATAATCCTCCAGGCTTCTTAGTTCTCACAAATAAAGCAGAAACCTATATGGTAATATTCAGTGTATTTGAGAGACTACCCATCCATCCATCCTTCAAAGGGTACAATCCTAACACTGTCATTTGCTTGTGCAAACAAAGAAAATGCATCCTGAGGCACTATAAGAGACACTGTACAATAATAACCTTCTTCCTGGTGAAGATTTGCACCTGCCCATCCATTACAGTCTGTTCTCTGTTCACTGGTCTGATGCGAAGGGACTCTATAGGCAAAACAATCCGGAGCTACTCATAAAATATGGATGTCTGGTACCATGTGAAGACCACTAAATCAAGACATCAACCTGTCTAATAAATGAAAGAGACATTAGACATATAGGGAAGATTTTAGTCAGTATAACATCCCCTCTCACCAGTCCAAATTGATAGTAATGTCCCTGATATCACAGACGTGAGCTTCATCATAGATTGCATATGACCTTGGAAGCTGTGTTGCATTCGTTGTTTTGTGTATATTCTGCATTTATGCAATAGGGAAAAAGAGCTATGTCTTATGCATATCTGTAAACATGGCTAGTTTTGCACCTGCGGCCGTTCTGTAAGTGGCCCTATCGGACATGAAAAACAGGATATGTAGTTTGGGTTATGCTGTAATCTACTTACCACTGCACTTCTTCATAAGCTCTTTAATTCAGTTTGCTAGCAGGTTCCCTGTGGACTGCTCATCTGTTTTAATGACACATCATAAAATGTCCAAGGAACAAAGTTGGGCGAATTAGGGGATGTGTTTTTGGACTGTCTCCCCCTTGGGCTCCCATCTGGCGAAGCTCCGGAGTGAGTTGTTCGATGTGGTAGAGCAGAATTAACTGAGAGTCTTTAGATGGATCGGGGGAATCATGGGGGGTCGGACAGCTCACGGCACTGTGGAGCTTTTGCCACTCGTGTTCTGAATACAGAGTGCCACTTGACTTGATGACATTAAATGACAGGGATGGCATATGAGTGATGGAGACAGATACAATGAGTGGGTATGAATGGGTTTCTTGGGGAATATTAAGCTTTATGGGTTGTTGATGAATTTGAATTCCTCATTTAAATAATATGTGCTGCTCATATGCTTCACATTATGTTGACAAATACGTAATGGGATAGTTCACTCAAAAATTAAAATGTGAACATTATTTACTCTCCCTGTTGTTACATACAATGAGAGTGAAAAAGGAACTTAAAAAAACATTAAGGATTCCTGAAAAAAGTATCCTGGTTTCCAGTAAAATATTAATGAGCATAAGAAATGTGTCTTGAGCAGCAGATCAGCATATTAGAATGATTTCTGAAGGATCATGTGACACTGAAGACTGGAGTAATGATGCTGAAAATTCAATAACATTAAAATTTATATTCAATGAAAATAGTTATTTTAAATTATAATAATATTTTATTTTGATCAAATAAATTCAGTCTAGGTGAGCATAAGAGACTTCTTTCAATTCAATTCAAGACCCCAAACTTTTAGCCTATGGTACTGTATTTGTTTTTGTTTTTTATTTTTTTAAACGTGTATATACTTGTTGTTCTAATGTCCATGTTCTTGTATATGCTTCACAAAAAATCATGTTCCAGTTGCATATACTGCTCAGAACATCAACCACTGTGACACGTGATGCAGTTGAACTTGTCACCGTACGACAAGGC
This sequence comes from Squalius cephalus, assembly GCF_949319135.1. NCBI lineage: Eukaryota > Metazoa > Chordata > Actinopteri > Cypriniformes > Leuciscidae > Squalius > Squalius cephalus. Next base: position 26,470,173 of record NC_137140.1, read on the forward strand.
TGTTCAGAGATTCATTGATTTCTCATGTCCCACATATGACAAGCCTTCTTTTCTCTCATTGGTGCACCGGGCACTTGGCTGATGTCACACTCATTGATCTGTGCAGTCTCAATCACAGCACTGACAGAGACAGCAGGTCTATTTTTTGCCTGTGCTTTAGGGACTCATACTGTCTGCATACGCTGGCACTTCATATGTCAAAACCGCCTGGATGATCTCAGCTCAGTGGACAAAACCTTCTGAGATGGGCAGTCTTGTGCATCTGCCCTTACAATAGACTCTTTTATATCGATAGTTCACCAAAAAAAAAAAAGAAAGAAAATAAATTTCTTGCATCATTTACTCACCCTTATATCATTCCAAATGTCTTTCAAGTTTAGTCTGAGCTATGCAATGAAAGTGCTATCAAGTTTCAAAAAGCACAATAAAAGCTTAATAAAAGTAGTTTGTTAGTTTGTTGTGCAAATGATGGAAAAACTGAGGGTCAAAATCTTTGAAAAATTTCACTCATTGAATATTTAAATGGCTTATATTTATTTTACTATTTGTTCAAATTATAGTTTTTTAAAAAAATAAAGAAATATACAAGTCATATTTGAAATATATTTTTTATTTGTTTTATAATTTTATATAATATAAAAGATAAATGAATCCTGAGACATAAAACACCTATTTATTTTAATATATATTTTTCCCAGAAATAATTTTTCAAAGTTGTAAATTGTCAGATTCCTGCCTGTGTTTCCATACTTTAATAAATTATATTATGAATAAAGCAAAGATAATTAAAGTATGTTTTGCAAGAAAATACTATTTTACTCTTTTAGTTTTTATACTTCAAAATGTCATGTTTAATTCAATAACACATTGCCGTTTTTTTTTTTAAACATGCAAGCAATTTTCACTCAAAATTTGCTAGTAAATTTCTAAAAGTAAATCCTGCACCAAATATTTTTCAGTGCATGACTTGTACACTGCACACACTTTGAAGTGATGTGAAAGTTTTGTGTGAGGAAACTTTAATTTGGAAAAAAGAAGCTTTGACAATAAATATAAATAACTCCTTTTGTGTTCCATGGAGGACGGAAAAGTCATATGGGATTTGAAGGACACGAGTGAGTGAATCATTTGTGAGCGAACCATTCCTTTAAGATCAATTCGCCTCAGAGGGGCATTCATTCACAGAGTTACATCTACACTGATGTGGCATCATTTACTTTAATCTCTTCCACTGCAGTCTCCTTCAGGTTAGGCTAGAGGTTGCAGTCTAGTGGACTCTTAGTTCTTGTCCGTCTCTGTCATTCACAGTGCTTCCATCGTCTTGTTCTCTGTCCTCTCGTGTCAAATTCGAAAATTGATTGCCAACTGATGTTTTCACATTTAATTAGTTCCTGTGTGACACAACCATGTCCACCACACATTACCCTCCGTGCAACGATGGCAAAGGAGAGACACAAAGCTGCCGCAGGAAGGGCACCTCAAATTCTTCATAAATATTATAATAGCCTCCTACATCTACAGTCTGCTGTCTGTCTGTCAGGTGACACAGTCATTTCAGCCTATTTAGACAGTCTGTGTGTGTGTGTGTGTGTGTGACTGGCATCACAGTTCAGAGGTCCAGTACAAACAACACAGTTCATTTCCACCTTCTGAGTAACTGGGTTAGAGGAGTGTTAAGCTGCTAAAACAAATGTTGTCTTTCATCCTGAAACGGCCAATGTTTGTGGTGTAATTCACCATCCCAATTTGTTTTGTTTTTGTAGTTCATTTTGGCTCTGTGGAGCTGGATTCATTAAAATAACTTACCTTACGTTACTTTTCAAATGTCTTTTATATATTCATTTTATTGTTTTATTGACTTTTAATCTTAAAATATTTCAGTTTAAATATATGAATTATTTACAAATATTGTTGATTATTGTAAATATATTCCACAATTTATGTATTTTTAAAATTGTTCATTTAAGCAATAGTGAAATAAATATAAGCCAATGCAGAGTGAAATTGATTTATATACATTTTTCAGAAATTATGACCATCATTTTTTCCCCACAAAATTGGCAATAATAAAGTTTTTTAATGTTTGTGTACATGGTTACTAAGAAGACAACAGTGTCAGCAAAGAGCTTGAGATGAAACACAAGATGTGAACTGTGAATAATATGGAGAAAGAAAAATCAAGGTAACTATCACTTTTTAACAATATTTTGGTAACACTTTAAAATAGGGTCTCATTTGTTAACATTAGTACATGCATTAACTAACATGAACAGTGAGCAATACAGCATTTGTTAATCTTTGTTAATGTTATAAAAATATTCATGTTCATGTTAGTTCACAATGCATTAATTTTAACTAAATAAGATATTTTGAAGAATGTCGGTTGAACTAAACATTGACTTTCATAGTTTTTTTTTTTTTTTCATATAATGGAAGTCAATGGGGCCCATGAACTGTTTAGTTACCGACATTCTTCAAAATATCTTCTTTTGTGTTCAGCAGAAGAAAGAAATTCATAAAGGTTTTGAGGAACTTGAGGGTGAGTAAATGATGACATCATTTTCATTTTTTGGTGAACTATCCCTTTAAGTGAGTTTAAGTGGGTCCACAAGATCAAAAGTGCCCATGCTTGAAGAAACACCCAGCTATTGTTCTTAATGGTCACGGTTTCAATCTCAGCATTTCTGCCCTTTTGACAGTACAGATCTAATACATTTATTGTTACCTCATTAACACTCACTATGTGGCTATCTCTCTTGGTGGCTGAGAAAAGTCTCAGCATGATTTGTCTTGATGTTCAAAGACTCTGAGTAAAGCAAGCTCCTTCTGAAAAGAGAGATGGCAGAGGGCAAAGCCAAAAATGCTAAATGAGCTCAGTCAGAATCCAGCCTTCCAAGCTCAAAAAAAAAAAAAACTATTTTATTTGCCGAAGGCTTAGAACATGTCGTTTCACCCACCATAGCTTGGGTAAAACACTAATTTATTGCAGTCTAATCTTGTCTTGTCTGTCAGGGTAAAAGCATTCAAGATTTTCACATCAACAAAAACTGGTACTTTGCATTACATTGCATTAATTGAAAGCCCACACTAATCCTCCGGTCTCAGTTACAAGTAATAAATCTATTCTGTTCATAATGTAATGGCTCATTATTTTTGCAAGTAACTGAATAAATGAATATCAAGCAAGACGCTCTTGGTCTTTCAGCACAATTAGAAATAATACCCTATCCATTTATAAGAGGACGATTGACTTCTCCTTAGTTAATTCTAGTGGCTATTTACTAAACTGCTTATATCAGTCATGCTTCACTATTTCAGACTACAAAGTGCATAAAGCTGTCAGAAATAACTGATCAGAGGTGGACAGTAACAAAGTACATTTACTTAAGTACACTTTTTGAGTATCTACTTTACTTGAGTATTATTTTTTCAGGAAACTTTTTACTTTAACTTCATACATTTGAAAGACAAATATCGTACTTTTTACTCCACTACAATTCTGTTAAGTTCCTTGAGTAGAAAGTAGTAACGTCAGTCAGGGGATGAGTTTGGTTGCGTTTTGGTTGGAAAATAAAGAACCCGATGTCGGTTTGACGTCAGAACCCGACGTCAAACATTGGAGGTTAATGTCAATCTGGCATTGGATTCTGACATCAACCTGATTTTCATTTTCAACGTTGGGTTTGGTCTTCTAAATGTGAATTTTGTCATTGTTTTGGAGTACACTAGCTTATAGATAACAGTAAGGCTAACATATTCATACTAAAAGCCAAAAAACTTTAAATAAGGCACTATTTGAGGGAACAGCCATTTGGGGGTCCGAAACCATTGTGGACGTTATTGAGTGCACTTATTCAATCTCACATTCAATCCCACTACTGGAACTGTGTTCTAGAAATACATTTGATATTGATATGAGGGTAGGTAGCCAGGCATAGATTCAGAGGCATAAGGTACTGTAAGTATTACATACAACAATGCAACAATAATAAAACAATGCATTGACATTTACTTTTTACTTTTGATACTTAAGTACTTTTCATAACAAGTACTTCTTTACTTTTACTTAAAAATCGGTCTTTACAACTTTTACTTGTAACGGAGTAATATTTCACCAGTAGTGCTTTTACTTAAGTAAGGAAGTTGTGTACTTTGTCCACATGCATTTGTCATCAATTTAAAGTTATCTTTCCCAATTAGACAATTAAGACACAGAAGAGTTATCGTTGTTCTAAACGCTGCTTTTAACACCGGGTAGAAAAATGTACTAGTAATTTAAAAGCTGTACTTTGTTCAAAATCGCCCCCTATACCCTCATCCACTATTCTCTTCATTAGTCCGCTAATGGTAGTTTATATTTATTTTGAACTCTGTCATGGACACTATACATATAAACCTTAATTAAACAATTTAATAATCAATTAAAAGGAAATGTATACCTGTATGATATTACGCTGTATCTAAATTGGACCAGCGGTTTGGAAAATGGATAGATGGATGATTCAGCTGCGGTCGCCCTTCTTCTGGTCAGATGCAGGAATTCATTCGATACACGATTCTCACAGTGCATTATGGGTATTCTCTAGCTGTTGAGCATCCATTGTGGGACTGAATGAGTGCACTCGATAACGTCCACCATGGTTTCAGACACCACTACAAATGGATGTCCCCTCAAATATAGTGCCCTATTTAAGGGTATGGGGGAAATTTCGGACACAACCCTGGTGTAACAGGTCACCCAGTAGTGCACAACACAAAATTTAAACAACACCGTGGAAACAAGCCACAACACAATAACGCCTCGGCATAACCGAGTGAAATCGGCACAACACAACAGAAATAAGCCACGACACAATGGAAAGGGTCCTATGCTCGCACACAAACAGGGCCTAGATATACACAGTATATGCAGTTCAAATTGTGTTACAACATAAACATTTTCACTAAGTGGGCGTGGCTACACTGTTTGCATAATTCGTTTAGTGAATTGTGTAATTCCTTTAGACAGCCTGTGTAAATAAACAACAGCAGCAGTGGGCATGATTTCCCTCACCATTCTCACTATAACATACACACTATATTCCTTTGCCTTGTATCTTTGTAAATCTCGTCCAGTCTCACCTGACCACCTTGCTCTATTGGGGGACAGTATTGCTGATTGGACCCCCAGATATACATTACCCAGGTCCTCTTTGGGAATGCCTCCTTGCCACAAAATGCAATCTAATATTGTGTTGGGGGTGCTGCAATTTTCCCTGGTATATATATCCGTATGGCAGAAGTGAATGGATCTTAAGCTGCACAGTCTATTACATAGTGTATTAGGCCTGGCAAGAGCTCAGACCATCAGAGCCTTGTGCACTTTATCACGATAATGAAAAATTTGCTGAGAGGCTTTGGACCGCTCCTTGCTTTTTCCACATCTCCTGAATTTCCCAGAATGGAATAGCACATGGTCCATCCAGGATGCAGAGCCAGGTGCATGAGTGTGCAGTAAAACAATCTTAAAGTAATATGTAGGAATAAGACATTGAACTTGATTCGGCATGTCCTGGAAATCACATTTCAGATGTTTTTGTATCAATTCAATTTTGTTTTAGTCAATTCTATTAACAACAACAACAACATCGATTTATTATTATTATGAATAATAAATAAATAAATAAATAAATAACAATAATGATGATGATGATAATAATAAGGGTAACACTTTACAATAAGGTCGTATTAGGTAACGTTTGTTAATGCATTAACTAACGTTAACAAAATGAGCAATACATTAGTTTGCCTATAGTATTTATTAATCTTTGTTAATGTTAATAACAATACGACTGTTAGGTCATGTTAGCTCAGGTCCATTAAATAATATTAACAGATACAACTTTTGATTTTAATGTATTGACGTGAAAATGATCTAATAAATGGTTTAGAAGTATTTTTTCATTATTAGTTTAATGTAGTTAACTAATATTAACAAATGGAACCTTATTGTAAAATGTTACCACTAGGTTAAAATAAAATTGTTGTTAATAACAATAGTATAGCCTATGCTAATGTCTTCTATTCTTCAATAGGCTTAAAGTCCCCCTGGTGAAAATCAAGCTTTTATATTTGGTGTTTTTAATATGCTTTAAGACAAACCATGTGCAAATTCATAAGTCAGCACCATTGCTGTGTATTTTTTCCTTAAAACTGCAGTGAGTGAACCAAAGACAGTCTCAAAAACCCGGTTTGAAATCGCTGGTGTTTTACACCTTGTAACCAATCATGCCAACCTGTGATCATCAAGAGTGGATCTCTGAGCTGGTGTGAGTGAGTGAGTGGAGGTGGGGCTAATTTGCATATTCATAGACCCACGTATACTAAATGAAACAAGAGTTACATTCAAGCTATTTTAAGGCATGAATAATTTTTTTTTTTCAAGGAAAAAAAGTTTAAATATAGGATTTTGGTGATCAGAGATGAGTTTTAAGGGATATTACTGACTAGGGGGACTGCATTTGTTGCAAGCCTCCATTTCTCTTTGCAAAAACAGAGACAAGGTATTTGCATCAATTAACCAAGATTTGTTGAGCTTGCTGAGATATTGCAGCTCATGTTCCTTCCAAAATACTTGCAAGTATTTGCTTTTAAGGAGAATAAAAATTCCATTAATGCACATATCTTTAAAAACTTGGGAGACAAGTGTTAATAGCCCTTTGTGCCTTTTAAGAGCGCTGAAATGAATTTAAACACTATTAAATGGTCCTGCCTCAGGCTGCCAGTGTGCAAACTTATATTCAGGACAGGGCTTCAGAGTCAAGCTGTTCTTGCATTAACGATACAGTAGGAAGCAGTGCTCTCTAATGAGAATGAAACATAAAACAAGTTATGATACCACACGGACACTATTCTTTAAAATATCCAGAGATAGGGAATATTACAATTGCATGCTCTTTTTACTATTATGTGCTCATGAATAGCTCAACTAGAGTATGATGCTAGTAATGCCACAGTCATGGATTTGATTATCAGGGAATACATGGACTGATAAAATGCATTGATAAAAGTTCTTTATCTTTAGATAAAATGCATAAATGGACATTAGGATGTAACTTTTTGATGGTTACAATTGAGATAATTTCAGCTAAATCTACACTATCATAATCCGTGTGCAGTTGTTAAATAACTGTTCCCAAATTTGCTTTACGAACTCCAAACTATCACTGACATATATTTGTATTGTATTAGCCTACTTTAATCCACCTATCCCTACATGCATTTCTGTCAGTGATCAGATGGATTTTTTTTTTCTCTCACGACCTGGGATTGTTCATCTACATTTAGTTCCACAGGGTTTCACAGCGCCGGAAAATGGGTCAGATTTGTGGAGCATGACTGGATCAAAATTGTTCCTGGACTCTAAATTATCATTTATGACTATATGTTGCAGGAAAAGATTGCCGGTTGGGCTGTCTCTGAATCCGCTGTGGCCATATACATAATTGTTCAGTCCATTCAGGAAAACAGTGTACATATGTGTTATTAAGGCACTGAGATGGACAGACTTCACTCTAAAAAATAAAACATTGGGTCAACAAAAAAAAATATGTTAACGTTTTCCACTAGAATTTTTATGTTAAGACTGCTGGCAGAATTACATTAATTCAAAGCGATGTTTTGAGTACGGTTAATTACTTTTTTTTGGCCACAATAAAACGCATTTCTAAGTAACACGAACTTAATAATTTTCAACATGAATGCAAGTAATTAAGTTGATCCAACATAATGTTTTAAGTTAGGTGAAGCAGTTTTTTTGGGCCACAATAAAACACATTTCTAAGTAACATGAACTTAATAATTAAGTTGATCTCTGCAAGAGTTAAGTTGAGCCCTTTTTGTTTTTATTTGAAGTTGATTACTCTTTTAAACATACATGTAACATTCATCTTTTAATATATTTCACTTTCAAAAGATTTAAATGAACTGTATTACCATGTCCTTTCTAATACAACGTAAAGCATACATTTTCTTAGAAATCAACCTATAGCCGACTTATCACTTCAAATCAAACATTCAATTGAAATGTATGGTCACTACACTGTCATTGGACAGGAACACAGCAAACATTTCATCACTGGATAGGTTTCGTTCGTTTATTTAAAGTGTGGTTTATGTCAGCTAAATGTGCGGAACGCTTTTCAGAGAAGATAAGGCAACGTTATTTTAGTACAATTAACACCCAGCAGTAGCTAAGGGGAAAAAATCTCTGAATGCTTCACGTGAAACTTCGGTCTTCCGACCTATTACCATCGTGTCAATTCTCTATTGATTTTGATGGTAATATCAGTTTTGATTAACGTTAATATGCGCGAGGAAGGGAGGGAGAACAAGACAGTTTGAAGACTGTGAGAGTGCGGGCGCGTGGCCGGAGGAGGGTCTCTCTCGCTCTCTCTCTCTCTGCTCGTTCTCTCAGTAAAATGCGCGGGCGCCTGTCACAATTGTAAACAATAAAAACGAAATTTGGAAAACTAAAACGGAATTCATAGGGCCCTACATAACTCCGACTTGTTTTGAGCAAAGTATCTGAACAAATAGCGTAGCTACTAGCCAACTTTACCTCGGCACACAGACTAACGTATAGCCTACTATCAACACTGCTCAAATTTCAGAGTAAGGACTTCCAGATTTCGGTATTCGGTTACAGTAGGCTATCACCAACAGAATCCTGAGCGAATGCGAATATGTGTAAGCATAAAATTACTTACCATTCACCACATTACGCTTCAGCGAGTTTCAGCTGTGGCCACACTCATCTGGCCTTAAACATGCACACGGTAACTGTGGACCGTTTACACGTCATCAAATTGTTTTTTACATTAACAGAACTTAAAATTAAATTAATTTTTGATCAACTGAAAATGTTAAACTCTGACAAGTCATGATAGTATGTTTAATCAATAGGCATAATTTGTGTGTCATCCCAGCTCAATAAAATAACAATTACAAGTAAAAAGTCTAACAGTATCTCAGAACTTGATTTTTTATTTCACAACAATATATATATTTAAGTAATGACTAAAGGTCCTCTGAATTAGTTTTTAGAGTGTTCTGTGCATTTGCTAGTCCACCTGGACTTGAAAATGTGGATGTTTTATTGGCAAAGAAAATATCATGCTGAAATGGCCTTTTTCATTTCAGACAGAATTCCACTGTTGCAGTGGAAAAAGTGATTTAATTAGAGAGAATTACACAGCATTCATTTCATCTCTATAATTGCTCTTTTTAAAGATTTAATGAGAACAAGAGCAGTTGTGGAATCACAAAATAAATCAAAGTCATTGATAACATCATAATTAATGTAACTATTGTAAAAACAAAAAAGTCTAAGACTGCAGCACACTGACTCATACAGAAACACAAACAATGGCACAATAGCGAGAGTAATGGAACAGTTCTTAAACTACATTAATAGAGTTGAATTGTCTGTTTGCACAGACTGATTTTACAAAACTGAAGGAGAGAAATGGGACATTAAAAGAGAGAGATAGAGAGAGAGAATGATTAATTGAGCAGATATGAAAAAGAAACAGAGTGAAATAGTGAATGAAATTGGGTGAGTGAGAAAGAGAGTTATGGACTGAAAAACGGCTGCTCTGTGTGTATTTTCTGTTCGCCTCCACCTCCCCTTTCCATATCTCAGCTGAACGCTAATCAAAGGAAGTCTATCAATAGCCGGCCAAGATGAATGGAAGCCTCTGTAGTCCACGTCAACACAAAGAGCAAGTGAATGGGTAATAATTAAAACAGAAACAGATCGAGACAACTTGAGACACATGGGATGGTGCTACAGGACAAATCTTTTCATTAACCTTACAGAAATACATTAACCCTCATGTACTACAGCGCGAAGATGAAACACGATTTGCACCATCCAAAATAAGTTGACTTAGAGTTGATATTGGGTTTCTCAGTACCTGAGGGGCCGTTAACACGACTCCGTTTTCAACTAAAAATGGAAAAAATGTATGCGTTTTGGCCAATCATTTACACTACAACAGCATTTTGGGGGCCTAAAAAAGCAAACTTTTCAAAACGGTCAAGTTTCTGAAAATGATACTGTTAATTCAATTTCAGTTAATTTTTATTTAATTGTTCACTCAGTTTGTATGCTGATAATTTGTAATGAAAAACATTTATATTTATATATAAGCAACAGAAGCATTTTCCTAGTAAATTACACACACCTGTACCAAACACGCAAATTATGAAGCATTTATGTTTATTTTTTGAAAACATATGTTTCTAATTAAGTAAGTAGATATGACAGTTGGGGTGTGAATGTGTGCAGTGTTGTAGAACAAAACGTCAAAGTATGGTCATGTTTGCCATAGGCTTTATTTTACTCATAAATTGAAAAACCCCATTATAAAACCCCATGGGAAAATCTCGAAGGATCCAGCGGCGAATTAGACTTCCAGATTCTGACGTCATCCCTGCACCACTCTATTTACCCAGCATGCTTCCTTCTATTAGTAATAGAAAAGATCAGATTACACACAATGTCATACATAAATCCAACAGAACAGCTTATGAATTATAAGATACTGGGGCCAACATGTGTCATATGGATCCATTCCCCATGGTCTACTAATTTATTAAGATGAATGAAATAGCCTATCACTGTAGCGGGACATCTTTGGGCGATTTTATGCACCATATATTCAATTAAGTGCTCATTCAAGACCTAGTTCATTAGAAACATCATCCTGACCAGCTGATAAGATGGGACAGCGGCAACCCATTTCCATGCTTTGAATAATAAATTGAATTTATTTTACAGGAACTGCATGTTTCTTAGTAGACTAACTCTTTAATCAGACTATAAGACGATAATTCTAGATAATTATAGCATTAGAATGTTGTATTTTGGTGTAGAGCTTGATGCAGGCACATGTAAACAAACATAAACAAATCCTTTGTAATATCTCGCATTCAGCAACACATTTCAGTGAGAAACTTGACTTTAATAGCTCTAAATCTATAGCCAGAAACAGTTAGGCTACTACACATACTGTATATGGTAGTTAAAAAAAATCTACGATTTATTGCTTGGACTTCGTAATAGTGCTATATTTTTTTGTTCTGAGCGTAATACATATAAGTGTCAAGATTTAATGCATTTGCTATGGTGAGGAAATTACCCTATATATTAATATGACTCATTCAGGCCACATACAACAGGACATTATATGATCCTAATTTAAAAAAAGCATAGCAAAATCCATTATAGCCTTCTGTTATCAGAGAGATGGATTTGTATGGACCAAGGGTTATACTGCCTTTGTTCTGTCAAGGACATGGATGACCTGCCTTGATTTCATAGATAATTTCTACAATAGGCGGTGCTGGACACTATAATGGATCCAGCCCCCAAAACTGATTTCCTTTAGGACAGCCGAGTCGTCTCTGTGACTCTAGAAATTAAGACCCTCTCAATAGATGTACTGTGGGTTTCTTGTTTCCACTTGTGTCTCACGTATTATTATTTAGTATTTCAGTCACTCATTCCTTCTCCCAGACACAAGGTTTAAATTAAGTCTGAAAGAAATGTATCCTCATATTAGACAGGGTTGTCTACAGTTTCTTTTTTTAAAAGGGATATTAATGTCAAAGTGACACTCTTTGTATTGTAAATGAATGGAGGGGGAAGATTATAAGTGAATAATGATTTAAATTTAGGTCTGTTCATGATACAAAATTATTGCATGTCTTCAGAAGTCTTGTAGCCTATTAACTCTTTCCCCGTCCGCGTTTTTTTATTTTTTAAGTTGCCAGCCAGCAGCAGCATTTTTTGGTCATTTTCACAAAAATGGCCCCCAGAATATTTAGTTGAATATCTGAAAATACACTGTATCAAAAGAAAAAAATAGAGCCTCAGCTTTTAAACAATTCATTCTAGCTTCATGCATTTTTTTTTTTTTTTTGTATTAACACTTGAATGTTTGTAGCTAAGTTTCAATAAAAAGCAACATTTTAAACAGAAAGCTGAGACAATTGTGTTTTCCCGCCAAAGACTAGTCCGGATTTCATTCGGGAATAGCCTACCGATTTATGATTGATTTATTCGCGTTCGCTACATGTACGTAAACAATCTTCTTACGCTTGTTTCTGCTTCTTCTTTGCTTGCTTTTGGATCTAAAGATTCAGAACTATTTCAGAAGAAGCGTGATAGCGCCCCCTAACATATAACAATGAAAACATGGATTGCTGGAAAAAGAGTTGTGCCAGGATATTTTCCAATATTTCTCATCATTTGTTTTACAGAGTAATGATAATCACATGAGGTTTGGAACTGCGCGAGGGTGAGTAAATGCGCTGCTTAAATAAAGGCTTTAATTGTAAACTCGGTCGGTGGTTCAAACTCAAGCCCTTCTTAATTAGAAATGAATATGTATCCAAGTGCTCACTGGCAAGCTGCTAAAGTGTAGTCTCACTCAAACCACGGCCTATGGCATGGCAACCTAGGGGATGTTAATTTGCTGCCATGTTATGAGCCACGGCCAACTGCTGGGGCTGTCACCTTGGAAGGACAAAATGAACGATGATAAACAATGCAGGATTTATTCAGACCGGTTTTACTTTAACCTTTTGACAGGAATACACACTGACATTTGTCTGTCAGAATTTGAAACAATATTTTTGTTGTTGTTCTTTTTTTATTTTGCTGAATACTAAAATATAGCCTATATTTTTAATTTTATTAGAACAAACACAAAATGGCTTGAGTAAGCTACTACTTTTTTACATATTTAAATTATATCAACATTTAAGTTAAAATATTTAGATGTGTGTACTTATAATTTAAATATTTATTTGATGTGTATAATTTAACTATAAATCTGTCATTTACTAAAGCGATTTGCATTGGGTCGACATAATTTGTTCAGAGTAATAACTTTTTAGATTGTAAAAAATGTATTAGTTTGTGTTATTTAGGGGGCGTTTACACAACACCATTTTCAACTAAAAACGGAAAACTTTTGGCCGTTCATTTACACAACAACGGCGTTTTGGGGGCCTCAAATACACAAACTTTTGAAAACGGGAATCAAAATGCAAGTTTCTGAAAACGATACCTTTATTGTTGTAAACTACAAAAACGCTAATTTGTGAAAACAGTGACGTCATGCACGTACGTATTACGTGCTCAGTCTATAGGCGCATAGTGTTTCTTTACTGGCCTGGCATGCACAATGCGTTTTTTGTCGTTTTCACAGATCCGTGTGAACAGGGATCGTATTGACAATGTTGTTTGTACGTGAAAAAAACCAAGGAAGACTTAAAAACTTGTTTTGAGGAAAACGTGAAAAAAAGTTTCAGATTTTCCGCTTCATCCATAGGTTCAATTCCATGTCCAGGGGCAAATACACAAGTATCATATAATTTACATATTTAAATAATAAACATATATAGTATAATTATGTAGTTTTTGTAATTATGTAATTTAATAAACATTGTGACAAAAATAAATGTTTTGCATAGTTGCATTAGCTAATTTAAAAAATAAACTTAACAAACAGCAAAAAACATTACTTTTGAGTGTACGATGCTGCTATCATCAGTGAAATGTATAAAGTTTAGAGAGAAAATGAAAAAAGTTTCAGACTTTGCTGTTCATCCATATGTTCAATTCCATGTCTGGAGGCCAACACACAAGTATATCCATTTCTTACATCCTATATTGCTTCATTCTCTGCTGCCCATACAACCGATGATCTATTGCTTATATATGGCCCTAGTCAAGCCGTTCCTGACACAAGGTGAAATTGTTCATCTCAAACACATTTTTAACTCCATCTAAAGATAAAACCTCTGGCAATTGCAGAATGGTTGCAAACAGTAGAACTGAAATATCATTTTACAGTTTTCACCGCTATCAACATTCTCATTTTAAACAATCCTTGTGTTGTTCAGGCCATAACATACTTTAGTTAAATGGGTCAATCTACAACTAAAACTTTTCCATTTTTCTGCGAGGTAAGATTACCTCAAAGTTTCTATCATTTAAGATCAGTCTAATTATAGAGAGACAAAGATAACCAGCCTCCAATGACAAGAACATCCCTTTATTATCACAGAGCTGTCATTTGAAACAACGCTTTTAAATAATTAGACAGTGGCACGTGCCTTTGATTCGACGGAGCCGTCTCAAATGGGATGGTTAACCAAAGCTAATAACCCCACAACCTCTCCCACGAGCCCAGGTTGAAGGCTCGGCAGGATTGGGGTGAAAAGGCAGTGAATAAGGTCAGTTACAAATGAACGTTTGCGACCCGCTGTCATATCACGGCATCCCTTTGAGCAGAGACGAGAGCTAGAACAGATGATAAGTACAAAGGTTGGGAACTATCAATTCACACAGCACAGACTTCCTTTAATTAAAACAGTGAGCACTAGGTCTCTCCATGAGTATGATATGACAGTCAGAAGACAAAACATTTGTAGAGCTTAACCCAATGGACAGATGTAAACTTTTACAAAACAACGAAATATCCAGCAACCAGTTCAAAACAAAAAACAAACAAAAAAAAACTATTGATTATACCATTGGAACCCATTTTCAAGTAGTGATTAAGATTAATAACAATGTATTTTTTTTTTTTTTGAGTAATTCTCTTTAATGTGCAACGTTTAGTTACAACTCTTTAATTATAGATTTGATAGATTAGTACAGACCCTGGATTCCTGATATCACTGCTACTCTTCGATGAGATAAAACACACAGAACAGCATAGTACACGTAATACTCATATAGGTTAATTAACATTGTGCTAGCAACTTGATAAAAATCACCTCATTTGATTTGGATAAGCTCAGTGCAGACAATGTACTTGTGATTGTGTGGTAACCTACATTAACTTACATCATTCATGTTGTAACCACATTCAATACCGTACCGACAGAACCAACAGAACACAGAGTATAAAAAGTATATATTTCCAGTTGTTCATTGTTGTTTGCGGGCAGCGAGTTATTCTCGTTTATTAGCCTGTTCGGTTGTTAATTGATGGAATTTCAGACTGCCAGCCTCTCTGTGGTGTCTTTCTCCATCGCCTTTCCCCTCTCCCGCCAGGCTGTGAAGCCCTTGGCTCAAGGTGACCAGCAGCATCTGGGACAATTTGCAGCCCTGAAATGATGCTTCAGAGAAATGCAATGATATGAAGGCGTGACAGCAGAGATGTGAGTAATTGTACTGTGAGCGTGTCTGTAAATGCGTGCATTTCCTTTCCTCCTTAGAGCCATTATGGAAAGAAAGAGAAAAGGAATGGACTGTGAAAATTAAGAATTTACAGTAAATAAGACAAAGTATGTTTGCCAGAAAATACTATTTCATTCTTTCTACTTCGAAATTTCATGTTTGATCCAATGTTTCTTGAAAATGAAAAAGTTTTTTGTACTCAATTTTTTCTCCAGTGTTAAAGTCTATGATAAAAGCGCAAAAATACAGCTCTTTTTACCACTTGAGTGGAAATACAAGAAATTCCAAGCAAATCCTTAAAACGATCAGACCGATTCAAATGAACATGTTGAATTATTAATATTCCGAAAACACATGTCTGCCTCGTCATTCCATTGCATCTTCTCAAAGCTGGATGAGACTAGGTCCCCTTGACTTTTAAATGCATTTCATTTTTCACCACAGCTACCTGTGGCGTTGATATATTGCTGCTTATTTCTTCCAGAGGACGATCCCCAGCCTCCCTTGATGTTTTTATATGCATGTATTGAATCATTTATCAACTCGCGAGATCATTCAATAATACGCTTTTCAGGAACACAGAGAAATAAGACTTTGCTGGGATGATGATGATGATGATGATGGCTTTAGCCTGCCTCTCCTCAGTCCTCGTGCTTGGTTTTTTATGAAAACGAAATGTGGGTCGTTCTGCAGCAGGCCTCTTTTTTGATGTCAGTCAGTGAACTGAGTGAAACATTATGAAAAAAGTACAATTATCCTGTGGTACATAAATCTATCTATGCACGCTGGCGGTATTGAAGATTAAATCACTGCAGTGCTATGAATTGTAATATGGCAATAACAAAGAAAAGTTTGTGATGAAAAAATGTAAAGTTTCTCGATGTTTAGATTCTAAAAATGCTCCTCACTCACTGCTTGAAAGGAGGGCTCCTTATCGGGAGATAACAAAAGCCTTACAGCATAATTACCCCAGCCTAGGTCACCTTGGGCGTCGCGAGAACAACGTGCATTGGAGACAGCCGAAATAATGAAATCCTAGAGTAAAGGACACTTTTTGGTAACACGTCCTCCTGTATAATCACTCCACAGAGTTGCTTTAATGAGAAACTCATGACAACCTCAAATGAGCCTTATGAGCTCATAAACATTCAGATATTGTAGCTTAAATCCCAACTGAAGGAAGTGTGGTTTCTCATTTCCTAGTTTCTCTTCTTTTCCATCCGTTGCACCATCTTTCTCTCGCTCTTTCACACTCTGGAGCATCACAAGTTTATTTTGAGGCACAGACAGATTTCCTCGTGGGTATGTGAGGTTCAGTATGCAGGTCAAACAGACTTGATAGCAGTCGTCCAATGGCAACAGCAAAACTCTACCCCAAACCTGATCTTATGGGTGTCAGCATATTTTTTTGTGTGGACATTATTAAGGTAATGCTTCTTTCCGTCGTGTCACAACTGCAAACAGCCAACCCCTGTTAAAAGCGGTCTAAAATATGCTGTGGCTCTGCATATAAAAGGCAGTGTTCAAAGAGTTATATCCGTCAGCCATCTAAAGAAGACAGCAGTTACAAAGGACTAACTGATGGTCCTTTGTAATTTATTAAAGTGTGAAGATCCTTGATGATGCTAATATTAGAGTACCATTCAATTTGCTCTTCTTCAAAAGCCCGCTCACAGCAGAGTAAGAGAGAGAGAGGAGATTGGACATTGAACGAGAGACAGAAAGGGAATGTAAGAGCCTGAAAATCCACTTATATAGCCCTGCTGTTTAAAATAAAAAATATCGGACAATATGTCTTAAGTGTTTACAAAATTCAGTATCATAGAGAATTACATAGTGTATAATACCAAATGTACTTCAAAATGAACACTTCTTATAGTTTAGTGTCTCAGTTTGACTTCTCTACTACAATCTTTGAAGAAAAATATCTTTCATCCAGTCCAATACATATAGCAATATATTGCATTTTGTGGACTAAAGAGATAAGAACGGCTAATCATTTACAGTTCTACATGTCCATAAATTCATTCATTCAAAATTTAGGATGGCATTTGACGGTTTCCCTAAATACTTTCCACATTTATTAAATTATTGCACTTTAAAAAATAAAAAAATAAAATAATATTAAATTAATTTTAAATGAATGAAAACAAATTAAACCCGGTTTGTGTTTCTGCTTGTGTTAAAGGCAAAGTAATTTTATTGGTCAGTAGAAGCTTGTGGGCCAAATAGTTCATAATTGGCACATGAAAGGACAAGTTCACACCTCTGATTCCAAACTGGAAATTCTGCCCCATGTCATGGGCACAATAGGGCTGCTATGAACCACCCTGCTGCCTGGAACAGGCATTAGATGGTTATCCTGTAGGTGTGTGGGTGCCCTATACCCTCCATATACACTGTCACTAGGATGTCCCATACAGGGGAAGATGTTGCATAATTCAGCTGGTCCATATGACAGGGGGCTCTGGTAGACTGGCAGCTCTGGGTAGGAGTAGGGTCTATGCACCAAACTTGACGCCCTCCTGACAGCTGCCACGTTGTGGAAAATCGCCTCCTTGTAGGTGGGAAGCCTGGTGGACTGGCTGTGTCTCAGCTTCTGACTTTTCCTGGTGTTTCGCCGGAAGGCGTGAAGGTAGGTGTGATCCATCGGTTGGGCGTAACACATGGTGTTCCTCACCCGTCCGTGTACGTCCACACAAGGGAACAGGTCAGGTATAGCTACTCGTGAGGAGGCTGCTGCAGTGGATCTGTCATTCGGGAAGCGGACTCTGTCGGGGCCCCAAGTGGCTTTCAGGAATGACGGTCTGCGATGAAGCTTCCTTTTCCCTATCAACGGTATGTCATCGAACGCAGGGTCAAAGTACGTTTTGACACAGGAATTACAAGCTGTGTCCGCTGCTACAAAAGGATTTTCGCTGAAGGACGAGGACAGGTGGTTTTCAGCAAAACTGTTTGCTTCGGTATGACACGTTGATTGGTCTTTATAATCGTGAAGCCCCCTCAGATCCATCGACTCCACAATGAGATTTTGGGGTCTCTTTTTCCTCCTGACGGCATCTGATAAATCATTGTGACAAGACTTGTGGTGTTCGGTGTACATGTCTCTATATGGAACAAAGGAAGAACCAGGATGGGCCAGGTCGGATGGAGGATCATGCATGGCTAGATGAGGTGTGCTTAGACTGGATACAGGAAGCATACCGTCGTAGAGACCCCTGGTCCTGGCTGGAAGTGTGTAGCGAAGAGGAGTGGGCCGTGTTAGGACTCTATGGTTTACCATCGGTGGTGGGCTAGTGGTGTGTTGCATGAAAGGTGGAGTTATGGAACGCTGCATGTGAGGTATGTGGTTCTCCGTGACATTAGTGATATATGAGAAGTGACCAGGGACTTTTTCAGTTGTGGTCACCAGTGGGATACGTGCTGGGAGGCTGCCGCCGTGTCTGCTCCAGTTCTCAATGGTCTTGGTGGCGTTATCCAATGAGTTCTCCACTTTGGCTGAAGAGACAATGTCCTTGGCTGTCTGCAGCATTTTCAGCATGTTGGCCTGGGCGTAATTGGCAGTGAGATCTGGATTCTGTATGCTGGTAGATCTGCCAAAGTCTTCAACGCCATTAAAGCAGCTGTATATGCCCTGAAATGTAAAGTGAATAGTGACTGTGTATTCCTACAGAGAAATGTTATTTTGTGGGCGTTTCACTGGATTCATTTGTGTCATGGCAGTATTTTTCTCCATTATAATGATTAATGTACCAGATTATGTTTTTGTAAGAGACAAAGATCAGTTCATTGTTTCATGTCAAAGTTTAATGTGCCTCCTTATGGTGAATTATTTGATTGATTGAATTTACCCAAATATCCCTTTTAGTAAACAAGTAGCCTAAATACAACAGACTGTGCATTATGCTTTGGGCTGGGTAAAAATATTTGACCAGTGGTATGATACCTAGCCTAGTCTGAGTCTAAAAATGAATTAATATTGAAATGTAAATTTACAAGGCAACCTTACCCTGCTGATGGCCAGTAGAAAGTCTAAGTGATCAGACTTGTGGACAGAGTGCCTCAGTTTCCAGTAAAGTAGATGTTCCCAAGCAAAGACCAGCAGGCTGAGGCCCATGGCCACGAGCAACATGTAGAAAACACCTGCCATGTTGTCTATGTCTAGTTTAGAGCTCATGACCTCGTTTTTCTCATTCTGACATATTCCAGACAGCCATACTGTTTCCAGTCTCTGTGTGTCCCCTGCATGAAAGGAAACAGGGTCAGGAACAATGCCAGAAACAGCGGCAGTCAAAGTCTACTCAACTATGACAGAAACGAGCGGATACTATAAGAACCACAAATGTGCTCTGCTCCAAAACCTAGCAAGCTTCCTACGTAGACAACATTTTAAAGGGTAAGTTCGGTATTTTACACTTAAAGCCCTGTTTACAGATCGTTTCTGATGAAATAGAACGGTTAAGATTAAAATTTGGACACATGCTGCTGTCCCAAGAATTTTAGGTTTCTTTCGCTTTCCCCAAAACCTCTAGAATGGGTGTATAGGTGCACTGGAACAATCCTTCATAAAACGCATTAAACTTTCGTTTACAAAGACGTGAAACTCACCGAGTGGTCAGGGGTGTTCACTGATATGCTCACACAAAAATCTCTGCAAAAGATGCTTTCCAACAGGTGTTTTACCATTCGTTGTAAAACTGTGGATCTATTTTTCCAAACGTCTCACACCCGTAGATTCTTCCGTTGGGAGCTTGAATAATAAACACTCCAGCCCAGTTGGTGGCGATAATGCACCTTTGCCAATTGCAAGCAAACCGCTGGCATTTGATTGAATACACAGAAGAAGCAGAAGAAGAAGCGGCGGAGTAATACCGTACCTCACACTGCACATTCAATACAAGTCAATGGAGTTGGACAAAAACTACGATAAAACCTGTTGGAAAGCATCTTTTGCAGCGATTTTTGTGTGAGCATATCAGTGAACACCCCTGACCACTCGGTGAGTTTCACGTCTTTGTAAACGAAAGTTTAATGCATTTTAGGAAGGATTGTTCCAGTGCTCATAGGCTGCCATTGTGTAGGTGGGGAGGTGGGGGGGGGGAGCGAAATAAACCTAAAATTCTCAGGACAGCATGTGTCCAAATTTTAATCTTAACCGTTCAATTTCATCAGAAACGATCTGTAAACAGGGCTTTAAGTGTAAAATACCGAACTTGTCCTTTAAGGCATAATTTGTGCGCTCCCGACATGAAGGCTTTTCCGAAAAGTAGCTACTTAGTTTGAGCAATATTGCATGTATCCTTCAGGGTTAAGCATACATTGTGTCAAGAATGAAAAGATAAAAAAATCAATAAATAAAATGTAGGCTGCAAGGTAGCTCACTAGTTGTAGAACAGAGTCAGTGTCTACTGTTCAATGAGGTTTTCTTAAGCCTGTATTTGCGCTGACATTTCATAACCTCTCAATTCACAGCACATCAAGTTTTTTTTACAGTAAGAGGGGATGTTATAGCTTCCATGCTGGGGCAGAGGATATTAAGTGTTGACCAGTTTCAGCCCCCCAAGTGCAATTTACCATCTCCCAGGAACTGGAGGAGAGCCAGGTCTATGGGGCGCTTCCAGCGGGAGTCCTTCTGCAGAGCAATGCCGTAGCCTGTGGTAGCAAACACCTTCCCACTACCAATGGTGACCAGCTTGCAGCCCTCGTCCTTGCCAGCCATATAATTAAGAACTGCTGCATCATATATGAAGGCATCCAACTTCCTACACAGAGGACAGAAATGAGCCCAAGGCAAATGGCTTAGTAATTACACGTAATTATGTCAAGTAAATAATTAGCTCTTGTTAATTTATACTCCCCGTTTCCTTGACAAATGGTGGATGATACATTATTTATGTTTCCCACCTGTGTTTCACTGACCCTTAGATCTAACAAAATTGCTTTTAAATGATGCATACAATGACCAATGGAGTAAATCTCATTACAGATTATTAACAAAACATTTCACTAACAGAAAAGTAGCATGTTTTTGGACATGAACTTTGGTAATACCATGATGTAGTACCGTTTTGTTCGCGTTCAGAGCTCTTCCACATAACCACACACACATAAAATGTAATTGCTGAAACCCACCCTGTCTTAAGGCTGTTGAGAGCTTCTTCCACACCCTTCTGGTTGTATTTTATCATGTGGGTGTGCATGTCAGGGTAATTGCTTCGAATGTTCCTCTCGGTGCTGCCATTTGGGACTGTCCCGAAGCGAAAAGGAGGATAATGTTCCTGGGGTTTTTGAAACTGAAACAAAAAAAGGAATAAATGACATTTCAATTGTTTAGCTGAGGCAGGTTGCGTTTTAACCTTAATAGTGTAGATCAACACAGATTACATGGACTTTACACAGAATCTCCAACTGCCCAGGTAGTATTGACCTTGGAAAAGTAAATCGAAGGACTGCTTTTTTTTTTTTTTATTCTCCTTACTGATTCTTGCATTTGAACAGTTGGCAACAGTTGACTCATTTTACACAATGCACATAGGGGATAAAGTAATTAGACAAAGGGTCTTCAACTGGGGGTCTGCAACCCCTAGTCCAATTCATGTTTGATTATAAATATTTTTTTGTTAAAAAATTAAAACAGTCAAATGATAAGCACCCTCAAAGGAAAGCAAGAGCACCCTGAGTTGATACTGTAATAATAACATATTGGCTAAACAGATTTGGCTAGCGCTCGAGCGTATTTGTGTTTGTTGACTTGTTTGTTGATCTCTTGAACACAATGGCCAATAAGAGGTTTCATTTAGAATCCACTCACCGCTTAAAACGGCAGAGTTTTTGTTCAGTGGTGAGTTCTACATGCTTGCGAATCCTCTCATTAACAAAGGTGTAAACACGATGTAAGAGATTTCTCGTGCAGTGTAGACAGCTTTATTGATTATAACAGAACGTTGTGAGATTGCGATGAACTAAGTGATACCTTTTTAGTGATTATAAAGGAAGCGCTATTTGCGCTTCATCCATTGAATAAAAGCTTTGTTTTTCATGCGGCTAAGAGGACCGAGGGCCAATTACACGCTGCAAAATTTCGGAAGTGACATCTACATATAAATGCTGGATTCACTCATAAAATTGCAATGGTTGACATAGTGATAACATGATAGCATGGGACAAAAATATGGCAATTCTGTAGATACACATTAAGCAATCTAAATGCAGACTAATATATTCATTGAAAAATATCTGTATCAAAATATTTTTAAAATTCTATTCCAATTATTTGTAAAAGTAATGACTTGTAAATAATCTTAAATGTCTCATTGTACATTGCTATTCTTGTTATGGTTGAGCCGTTGCTTACACATTACATCTGCACTTTACTAGAGCTCCCTCATTAACTTGTTTGATTCTTAATTGTCCATTTCACAGTAAAATAAAAAAATATTATAGGTCTAGCTAAAGTTCTGACAGTAAAATTAAAATATATGACTCTGCAAACCAATAATTCAAATAATTGTGATTAAAACAACTGAACAACTAATGAATTGTGATTTTTACCGCAACATGTACTGTGTGTTTATGTTGCATACAATACTTTTTAAAATTAAATTTTAACAGTGAAAAGTAATATACAGAAAATGATGCATGTACAACAACAATACCATTTATAGTTCTAATCTACTGTCTTAACATAATATAACTATCATAATATGGTTGGTTTCTATTAATATCGAAGGCTTCATGCTTAATATGTATCTTTGTTTGACACATTTGTATCGGGCGTCTCTGCTCCATGTCTCTGTCACCTAAGGAGTCCTTGCCCTAAAAACATTAAAGACCCCTGTATTATACAGTACAGCTAATTTTCCTCCAAAGCCTCTCAAATCCTTGGGTTTAGGAGTCAGTTTTAAAGTCAGTATGTTCAAGAACACAGAAGTGCGTATTCTATAACACTACTATATTATGTTGTTGCTAGCATATATTACCATGACTCCACGCACTTGTTTATTTTTTTATCTATGAACGATTAATCTGTTGTTGTTCTTTCCTAAGGTCCAATTAATTTCTCATTTGCATAATTCTATGGATTTCTGTTGCTTATAGTGTTTTACTATAAAAATAAATTAACAAAAATATCAGTAATCATGAGATGTGTGTAATCATGAGAGGTGTTTGAGAAGTGAGAGTCTGTGAACTTAGAAAAGTGCCAATTTACTTTATTTTAAAATCTTCTTGAATATTTAATATTCCAAATATACATATTGGGTGTGACAAGGCCTTTCATAACTCATTTTGTTTCTTCCATATATGCTCTTACACAAAGAAAAACACATCAAAATGTATCCAAATACAGCACGACTGACACTGTCATGCAGCTCATTTACAATTACATACTGTACTACTCACCTTTTTGTCACTAAGACCAGACACGGTGTCAATGTACTGCTCTTGGATCATGAAGGCAGCTAAATTGGCTGTGTAGCTGGCAAGGAAGATGACAGCAAAGAAAGCCCAAACCAGGACCATAATTTTGCTGGTTGTGCCTTTGGGGTTTTCAATAGGAACAGAGTTGTTGAAGACGATTCCCCACAGGAGCCAGACGGACTTTCCAATGGTGAAGGTTGGACCCCCAGGGGCTATAAAAGAGATAATTTGTAGTATGTATTAAATAAATAAATAATCATTTCATTTTAATAATTTATATAATAGTGATTTTTTTTATATAGTATATATATATATATATATATATATATATATATATATATATATATATATATATATATATATATGTATATCGCAGTGTTTGGGAACAGTACATTTTTACTAAAGTAAAGAAATTACTACTTTAATGCAAGCATGGATTAAATTGATCAAAACTGATAGTAAAAACATATGCAATGTTAGAAAAAAAAATATTTCTAATAAATGCTAATTTTACATGTAAAAAAAAAATCACCATTTAAAAAAAAAACAACAACTTTTGAACACTAATAATATGAAATGTTTCTTGAGCACCAAATCAGCATATTAGAATGATTTCTGAAGGATCATGTGACACTGAAGACTGGAGTAATTTTTTTATCAAATAAATGCAGCCTAGGTAGCATTAGAGACTTCACTCAAAAACTTTTGAACGTTAATGTGTATATTTATTTTAATTAGTTAATTATTTCTATAATACACATATGCACATCCTATATAACATATGTTCTCTTGGCCATTTTGACTGAATTCGTCATAGATCAGTCTACATGGGCAAAGAAATTCTTTTCCCACCTTGGCATCAGTTCCTAATGTGGTTCTTGTATCTCACACACAGCCACAGAAAAGCCAAGCAATCAATCAAAGTCAAATTAGCAAAGCGACAAACGTTAATTAAACCTCAGAAAAATGACCTTTTACACTAGGAGACAAGTACACAGCCTGTCAGCTCGGTTTATGTGGATTGATTAGGCTGCTTCCACAACTATTCTTCCTCTCCTAGCTTTGTGCCTGATAGAGAAAAGACTGTTTGAAAAACCAAGGCTGACCTTTGGCACTGACAAGGCTCCGGTTGTACCCAACAGGGCTGAAGTACTCAAAGACGAACACGGTGACTGCCACAACAGTCAGGCACATTACGAACATCATAACCCACACGGCTGGACTGTAAGGCTCTGCAAGACAGAGAGAAAGACCAAAAATACAAAAATCAGCTGATTATCAGATTAAGATCTTGCACATAATGGTGTTTTTGTTTGTGATGTAAATGCTGTGCAATTAGCAAAAATAACGAACAAATTAATGTTTAGCAGAGTCGAAATGCCTTTGTTTGTGTGCAGAGCTGGTGATTCAGTAGAAAATGTTTGTCCTATCTAGGATTTATTCTAGATTTAATCCAACAAAGGCATAAAATTTGAATCTAATCACATTCTAATCAAAACGCCACTGGTAGGAAATATTTAACACCGCCTGCAAGCATCTCTCATAAACTGTGTGAGTGTGTCCTTGAAAATGGATGGATAATGATGACTCCTCACCCAGGAAGGCAGAAGGTGAGACGGTTCCATTGCTTCTGGCCACCATAACACTAATCCCAGTCTCCACAAATGGCACTGAAAAGTCAACAATCTCTGACCGCTCCTCATTGATGGTAAGAGAGCCAATTGCCATATCTGCACGCTTGTAGAAGACCTTGAACAAGGGGAAAGTGAGTGAAAACTTTAGAGCAGTCATAAGAAACATCGCAAAATAATGGAGGCCCGTGCAATTTCAGGGTGGAAATTTCAAACTTATGTTCTACACTCAATGAAGAACTTCTATGCCATTAAGAAAGTAATTTCTATATAATATGCATGTGTGTAGCATGAATACAATCCTGACATACTATATGCCATGTTGACGTTGTCTTGTGACCTACACCTTTGCCATTTACAATTATAACCACTCTACCATTGCCTTGTGGGCTAGCAAAGTGTCCATTGGATGTGCACTTCAGAATTTCAGCGTAAAGAGTAGGTCATATGGGTATTTTTTGCATACTGCTTATTTATACTTACTACTCATTTGGCATAATTATCCTTATATGCTATATCCTTGAGAAGTACACATATTTGGACATGGAGAATGTCTCTGTACAACATATAAGTCAAGTAAATGCAATGTACTATTAGTCACAATATAATAATATAACATAATATAATATAATACAAAGGTTGGTCACACATTAGATTAGGGTCCAATTCTCTATTAACTATGACTTTCGCCTCAAACTCCTACTGCTTATTAGTAGTTAGTAAGGTAGTTGTTAAGTTTAGGTATTGGGTAGGACTAAGGGATGTAGAAAATGGTCATGCAGAATAAGGCTTCAATCTGTGCTTTATAAGTACTAATAAACCGCCAATATCCTAGTTATATGCATGCTATAAGCAACTAGTTAATAGTGAGAGCTGGACCCTAAACTACAGTGTTACCAGTTGGTTAATACCCACTATAAACCTGACATAGTTTGAAAGTTTTTTTTATGGATATCACAATTAAGACTGTTGTTATTATTAGCCTCTGGTTTCCAGATTCCAATTTCTTCAAGGAATGGAAATGGACATGAACCACTAGGTCTCATTACACAACTTCACAAATCACTAACATCGCAAATCATTGTTGACACATTTGTTTTTCCGTCACCCGCAATCAGGCTCATGAATAAAATTCCTTATATCACACTCATGTCAGCCCGTAATTTCTGTCTTGCTATTATATAATAATTATTTATCTCATATAATGATCTATTTCCCTCGCAGTGCAAAAAGCATTTAAGCCTTGTATGTGGAGCGTGGGTTTGCTATCTATAAACTCATCAACGTTTTAGCAGATGCAGGTGATGAAAACCGATGAAGTGATCAGCAGCTGTGGAAGACACTAAACCACCGGATTAAGTGACACTACACGCAGCAGGAGGTCACAGGATGGAATGTGTCGAGATCGCTTTTAAAGCCAGTTATGCTCCATGAATGCTCTTAACAACTTTAGCTGCAATATTTGGTGGTTTAAGGAGATCTGTTAAATACAGAAAGAAAACAGGGTGTGAGTAATGTTAGGAAAAACGTGTTGACACTGTCATATGAAGCTGATTTATTTCTTGTATCACGCTGTAAGCTGTTTTATTTTTATATTCTCAGATGTTAATTTAGCTCATTTCCCATGAGCACTGAACTGTTGACATGTTTGAAGTGTGAGTGCGTTTATGTGAGAAAGAGAGAGAGAGAGAGAGAGAGAAAATGTGCCATTTCATACCTCTCCAATCATCCCATTCCAGACGCCACGGACCATCTTGCCATGTTTCCCATTGGTGACCAGATAAAGGTCATATGAAAACTTGATTGTGCGTGAGAGCTTCTTTAGGATGTCTATGCAGAAGCCTTTGCAGCAGAGTTTGGTGTAAGGCTCAGTGTGACCGGTTATACTGCAAAAAAATATAAAAAAATAAAAATAATAATAATAATTATATATTAAACATTTAGTACAATTTTTCATCTTTCTTTAAAAACAAGTAATAGTTCACCCCAAAAAGAAACATTGTTCCAAGCAACTTGTATGCTACATTTCAAGCATTCAGAAGCCAAATGATAGCTTAATGCGAGAATTTGTGTCGAAAATTGTGGTCATATGGACCACTTTTATGTTATTATTAGGGTGAAACCATATAAAAAGGATATGATTCACATGCTCCCATTGAACATTTGGTGAAGAGGATCAAAGCGCATGGTTCTAGGGCAAAACATATGGTGTGACACACATCTGAAAGAAAGATTACTGACAGAAAGACTAATTAATCATAACTGGAATAATACAGACATGAATATGGAGAGAGGAAATGATACGTGTTGCCATAAAAGATTATGAAGAAGACTTCATATACAGAGGTAAAATGGCATCAACAGTAGTGGCCAAAACTGATTGTCACGTTTAGTTTTGGGTTTGTTTCAATCTATAAAAGTAAGTGCTGCCTTAAATTTGAACTTAGTACAACTTCACATTTCAAGTTGCCTAAACTTAAAATTTTTAAGGCAGCACGAACACTTACTTTTTTAAGTTGAAACAACATTTTCAAGTCATGTAGTGTTTTGTATATTTGTATTTGTTCAAGTTTTGTAAATAAAGCTGCACTTGGGGTCACTTCAACAACTCGCCTATGGTGGAAATCCTTACGGTAATGTCCGGAAGGGTCATTTGTTTTTAAACAATTAAGTTTGATTAAACAATCAAAATAAGAGGAAAATATTTTATATATTATAAGGGAAGAACAAAACATTGAACTTAGTTATAGTATTCATCTGACAAAATTTTGGGGCAAAAATGGTAACTATACAGCTACAGGTTTCATTTTACTATGCAAAAAAAAAAAAAAAAAAACCTTGGAAAAACAAAATGCTTACAGGAAAAAGCATACATTGACTACAACATAATGTTGTATTTATATCCCTACATAATCCAGTTATTAATATCCCATTGGCTCTCTCTTGTTTTTGACAGCCTGGTTAATTTGACTCCAAGCACAACTATGCAATTATATTACAAAATCTTTGCCAAATTTTTTATATTATTTGAATGAAACTTTTCCAAGGCCAGACATCACTTTTGGCCACTAATGTATAGTACGTCTGAGGGCTTTTCTTTCTTATTGACCTGAAAAGAACAATAAATAGCCTACATAATGTTTTCTCATATCAATAATAACCACATATAAGTAGATGAATACAGGCTCAAAAAGCAAATAAACACGGCTCTCTTCAGCAAACTGCTGCGATTTAAAAACCCATAGCCCAGAATCTATAGAAACGGAATGCTTGGTTGCGAGCATTCACAATAAAATGTTTGGAAAAAAGCGATGGCCTCCATTAACCGTTAGATGCTGGAGGCACTGAGCAGAGAAACTCTGAGAGCAATAATGATACATCACCTCTAACCTCCCCCAGACCTCCTGCGTAATGAGCTGTACGGGGAGTGGACTTGGGGCGGAGGGCCGGCAATGCAGGGTGTGCGGCACTGGCAGCAACCATAACAAAGAAAGACAAATGAAGTGTTTGGAAAGATGAGAGTCTCCCTCTGCAAGCGATCTGGACATAACATAAACAAGCCTGTCTCTTTTCTAGCCTGTCTCACCACCTGCAAACGGCGCTGGCAGTTTGGGTTAAGTGGGCTGTGAATTAAGGATGAGATGTTTAATCAGTCAAACAAACACACACACACACACACACACACACACACACACACACACACACGTACGCACACAAAGCACAAGGGACAGAGGGACAAAGTGCATCAGTTTACTGGTATAATGGACACAGACACACTTGCATCCTAGGGAGTGTCAATCAATTATTTCTCCTTTAAACAAAGTTAATTACAGTACATTGTATGCAATGATAACAAGGATCCATATGACTCAGTTAGTTCTTGTGAAACAGCTGTATGAGAGATGTGCAGTGGCTTGACCTATGTATTGCAGAAATGGGTATGGCTCATCGATTTGGTTGTGGTAGAGTAATGCATTTCATATCCAAACACAAAGCCACATTAGTGCCACAGTCTGCTGACCTTGATATACATGGCTTCATAAATGCCAGTGACCGCTGGTGCTGCTGAACTTTAGAAAGAGTATACCATATATAGAGGAGACCTAGATCACACTACACTACTAGGTTTGGGTTCTGTAAGGTTTTTTAATGTTTTTGAAAGAAGTCTCCTGTGCTCAAGCACCAAGGCTGCTTTTTTCTTCTTAAAAAATACAGGATTTTTTTTTCTTTCTATTTTAATATATTTTTTAATGCAATTTATTCCTTTGATGGCAAAAGCTGAATTTTCAGCAGCCATTACTACAGTCTTCAGTGTCACATGATCATCATTCAATATACAGATTTAGTCTTCAAGAAAAAATCCCGTGCTGTTTAATATTTTTGTGGAAATGTAATAACTTTTTCAGAATTCTTTATGAATATAAAGTTCAAAAGAACAATATTTATTTTTGTCACAATGTAAAAGTCTTTACTTTTGATCAATTTAATGTGTCCTTGCTAAATAAAATAATTAATTTCTTTAAAAGAAAATCTTACTGACCACAAACTCTTTAACAGTAGTGTGCTGTATAAATGTGTATTATCCCAAATTCAAATGTATAAATAAATTATATTTATAGTTTATCTTTAAATATTAAAACAATTATGTAGTTCGTGAAATAACAAAAATGATGGAAATATTAACTATTGATTTTGCCACCAGATTAATTCTATAAAACAGCAACATGTGGGACAATATTAAGTGCTGAATCTTGTCCTAATGCATGGAAGTGATACATTTGGACAAAATTATGTAAAAAAAAATATGTTTAAAGGGATAGTTCACCCAAAAATGAACATTCTGTCATCATTTACTCAACCTCAAGTTGTTCCAAACCAGTTTGAGTTTCTTCTGTTGAACACAAACAAAGATATTTTGAAGAATGTTGGTAACCAGACAGTTGACAGTAGCCATTTACTTCCATACTATTTTTTCCTACTATGGAAGTCAATGGCTACTGTCAACTGTCTGGTAACCAACATTCTTCAAAATATCTTCATTTGATCTTCATTAAAACATTTTTAATTTTGCATGAACTATCCCTTTAAGGAAAGAATGATCAAATTATTTAACTGTTTGAAACCAATATACAAAGCCAGTGCTAGAGAAAACGTGTGTTTGTGTAATTGAACTTTTGACTCGAAACCTTTGTGTTTGTGACAACAAACCCCATTCTCCCCAACCATATTTTGGTATACACTTACTTTAAATCCTGAATAGTTTTCCCATTTGTATAAATGACTAATTGACATGTGTAAAACACATTGGTAGACAAGAATTGGGAATCATTGTGTAATAAATCCATAAATTCACTCAAACATCAAAAATGCCCATTGTTACCTCTGGTCCAATTAAAAGCAGTTGTCATACTTTTCAGAACTTTCTGAACATGGGTGCCAATTAGCATGAAGGTGTGTGATGGGCCCAGAGCAGAACGTCACCATTACAGTTATTGATCATTGTTTCCCCTTCAGCCATCACACGCTCCCCAAGGGGTGATTACTCTGCTTTATGATTTATTTACACTCTCTCCCCTCAGCATGGAGCCATAATGAGCCTGTCATCTCTCTCTCTCTCTCTCTCTCTGGGCATGACACACTCCTCACTCAGTATGTGTTACCTCCAGAGCTATACAATTCACTGAATCTGCTATCATTTACCAGGAGGAACCAACTTTTGGAATTAAACTATTTTATTGTTCATGTCTAGGAATTCCATCGACAGTGGAAAGCAAATTACAGTGATCAAGGAGTCACATGTTTTAAATAGCAAGTTTATGCCTAGGGCAAGGAGGGTTGAGGGATTAATTGGTGGAATGAGCAAAACAATTCCTAATAATAGGTCTTGGGTCTTCAGTCCAATGAGCTTCTGTTTAAATCATTAAGCCCTCTGGTAAATCAAGATAAGAATTGTTGGCATTCAATGAGAACACTAAAATTTAGTAGCCGAGTTTGGGAGCCTCCAAGGTGCTTAAGTTGTGTCTCATTTCCATTTTTAGAAAGACTAAAAAAATACTAGTAAGTAAGTCTTTTGCTATAAGGTGATGTTCTCATAAAAGAGTTAGAGTACATAGCAACTAAACAGGCCTAAGATTCTGAAGATTCTTGCACAGAAGAAAGTCATACAAATAATGTTTTTTTTGTTTTTTTTTCATTTTGTCGGTGAACTAAGGTTCAGTAATTAGCTGCATCTTAAACTCTCTACAAGCTTGCAGATGCAACATCCCAATAAAGTGTGTAATAGGCTTGCTGGACTGTAACAAGTTGCATATGCTAAGTGACTCTCATGGCATATTGCTAAACGGGGATGTTTGCCAGTTTTGTGTAGGCGTTATTAGACTTTTCTTTTTAATTAGCAGTCTGGGTTTTATTTTTTCTAATATCAGAAAAAAATGGCAAATATTATAGAAAACAGTGGTACATACTGTAGGCAGAACGGTGAATATTGACTTAATATTAAATGTTAGACGTTTCCACCTAAAACTCTTTCTCGGTTTCAAATGTTCTTGTTTGTGTTTGTATAATGACTCATTCTAGAAAGTGAAAAGGTTGCTGCTGCTTATTTTATAATTATTAATGGGTACCTATTATCCCTGTACTAGGTACAATCCATCCAGTGGACACTCTTTATTCCTCCCCTTAATAAGAGACAATTCATTTTAAAGATCAATGTAATCAAATAGTACATTTGCAATGTGCGGCAGAGAGAGGATGATGAAATGTGGAGACTGTGCTCTTTATGAAATTTTCTAGATATTGGTTTCATAAACAACCCCATTTGATGAATATCTTCATAAACAACAGCCACAGATGTTGACCTTTTGAAGTCACATTCACAGGTGTACCTTTCAGTCCGGTTGGACTGCCGACGGCATGGCACAGTATTGCGCACACAAGTGCCCGTGGCAGGATCAACACTCTCCACGACGACGAAAGGCCTCTCCTCCAGCGTGGCCACAGTCAGGTGGCGGTTGTCAGATACGGGTTCCAGGAAGCTGCCATAACGGGGCCATACAGGGTAACGCATCTGCAGAATCCCTCCCTCATAGTTTCCTACCTGTGGAGGGTTTCAGAAGTGGATTAAACCTTACGGATTGCAAACAAACCAAAGGTTAAAACATACACAGATAGACATTTCTTTATTGACTTCTACTGTTTTAATACTAATTATATTTTCTATGCCTTAAACCTGAAGCTATCCCTCACATAAATCCTTTTGCATTTTTAGATTTTCATTAACCATAAAACCTGACATTTTAAATAACTGTCAGAAAAGGTTAAAAAAAAAGAAGTTTTTTTTTAGTTGAGTGTCATATTTGACGCATTTGGCATTTTTGGTATGATATTGGATAATAAAGAGCTCATACTCGAGGAGAAAAAAAAACAACTAAATTTTATTCAGAGGCCCAAATTGAGCAAAAATATTGCAGTTGTTGATATTCATATGGCCAAAACGTAAGAAAAAGTGTTACTCTTCAAATATTACCAACAATATAAAAGATATTCTTACGTTTAGTTAAAAAAACAAAACAGTAAAGATTTCACAGCGAAAAGACACATGTACCACAACCTGAAGGTGGACGCTTTTAGAATGATATTAAGAGGCCTTTTACTTGCTAAAAAAACCAAAAGACATCAGATGATAGGCATGTAAGACAATGTTTGTAATTTCCGGTTTAATTTTATCCATGTAGGGGATTCCATCACCTTGTATCCTTGTCTTTGTATAGGCAAAACCACACAAGCAAACATTCGACAGAGGTGATAAAGGAAAATGTTCAAAGTGCAATTCATGGTGTCTTCCTCACGGGTATGTTGTATTTATAATTCACTGTACAATACAATGCATTATTCGTTTGTCACATCATCAGCATGATGTATAATCATATAAATATCCCACAGCTTTCTTCTGTTATTCTCTTTTATTGCTCTTATTTTTTGGGGGTTTTCCTCTGAACTTAAAATGAATTTGTAATAATGGTTAGAATTTATACTACTCCAGTAATGAAGGTGTTGCACAAAGCTGTAAATCTCCCAGGGCTTAGAGGCTCATGGGGAATCTTTACAGAGCTGTTTGTAGACTGTGGAAAAGCCCTATTATCCAGAGAGAGCTCAACCCACTGGCCCAGCTCAGCTTAAAAGAGACTATGGAGAGTCTGACTCAGGGCCGCCTCTACTGAAATTTCCCAAGAATCAATGCGTCACACCCAAATACCAAGGGGGGGAGAAGTACGAACCTGCTGTCCGTCTCTGTGACCCTGTTTTGAAGTTACACGAGAGAAGAACATACACTCCTCTATCTAAAAGCTGCAGTCCATTAGCTGGGGTTATTATTACCTGACTGCTTCTTGAATGTGTGACCCCTGCTACAGATTTTGAGCAAACAGCCATTTTTTTGCAGCATATTTTTTAAAGAAAAATGTAAAAGAGCTAAAGAAGGATGCACTGTTGCATATCCTTTTAAGGCAAAAGACAGGAAAGCTCAAGAAAGTGTTGCCACTAATTGTGCAGCAGCTGTTTGACAGCCTTTCCCAAATGCAGCCGAGGCTTTTCAGCTTGAGAATTGTAATCCATGTTTGGTTATGGTATTAGCTGTGAGGGGAAGTGAGCGTGATAAGCCTCGGCAACAGGGATTTATAGAAGAATCATTCATAAACTTCAGCAGAACAAATAGATTCAATCTCTAGACTCCAGGTGTGGATAACATGACAGCCTGGTGGCACATCACATCTGATCATTAGCAATGACGACAAGAGCACTAAAGAACATTTTATTTGCACATTAAATGAGGGCTGCGTCGTGGAAACTGTTCTTTATGTGTAAAGAATGAATCCAGACAAAGCCCAGCAGTTATTTCTGTCTATACCTGTTTTAGTGCGCACTTTCAGATTAGCAACTGAAATAGGCTGTGTAGTGAAAGTGAGAGGTATAGTAATTCAGCAGACTATAATGGCTGTAATAACAGGGTATTCTATTCTCGTTCTGAGGCGCAAACCAAATTTCGGTCGGAGTAGATATCTGTTATTTGGAATAGCCTATTTCGTTTTACAGCCGCCTAGCATATCTGGGATTCTTTAGCTGAGATTTTCAAAAGCCAATGTCTGTCCAAACCACTGATCATACAGATCTGTGGTCTAAAACTTAAAAAAAACAAGTCATCATGTACTTAAACTACAACAGCATTTTGTCTATTGCAGTTCACAACCGAAAATGGGTTGCAGGTCTGTTCTGAAAGGGTTGTGGACAGCAGGAAAAAAAAAAGCATTAAATGCATATATAAAATGCAACTAACCATTTAAAGGTGCAGTGTGTGATTTTTAGCAGCATCTAGTGGTGACATTTGCGAATTGCAAACAGTCAGTCACTCGCGGCCAATCCTTCAAATCGCAAACTCTAACGGTACGTTCACACGGGTCGTCAGCGTCAACGCTTGACGGAAGGCGTGGCTGAAGTTTGGCACTGACGCCATGGTCATAGCAGCGTCAGCCAATGAAATTAGACAGGAACTCAACAACAAGCTTCATTGTCATTCAATGGTCATAAAGGACCGGGTGATTGCCAACCGCAATAATTAGTTTCTCCTCCATTTTAAAATTTATCCTCAGTTTGCTGCTCTTGAACAGGATGAACGTGATTGGCTGCCGCCTGGCTACTGTATTTGCATAGAGCGATCTGATTGGCTGACGCTTCCGTCGGCTGCGCTTCACTGGCGTTGCTCGCGGCAGAAGTTGAAAAATTCTCAACTTCTGCCGCGAGCAACGCCAGTGAAGCGCCGCCGACGGATCCACAATTCTTTTCGGCAACCCTTGACGTCACCCATTCAAAGTCAATGGGAAGCGTTGACGCTGACGCCCCGTGTGAACGTACCGTAATGAGAAGCTACGGTGGCCGACTTAGGATCGGAAGATGTCGTCGTCTAAGTCAGCAGAGTAGCAAGTCAAGCAATGAGGTTTCTTTATATTATATTTTATATTAAATTATATTTACTTAAAGGTCCAATATGTAACAATTTTGTAATACAATTTCCGAAAATAACTTGCACAGTGTGATATATTTCCTCCAGTTGTGTACTTACAATATCTCAAAAGTCTCCAAAGATTTTTTATTTCAGAGAAATTCCGATTTTAAATAACTGCCCTTCCCGAAAAGAAATGTCGCCTCTCAGTGACGCAATGTCCGCACTATCCTTTCCGGTGTGGACCATGTGATATTCCACCACACCGGAATATCACATGATCAAATTCGGAAGTGGTGGTTATAGCGTTATAGCCATAGACTGTATGGTTATCGTTGTTATGGATCACGATTACTCTTTGGCGAGTATTTAAGTGCCAACAAAACGAAAGCGTCCATATTCTGATACACGCAGACTGTGTGACAAACGGAGGAATAAAACCGGATCTCCAGATGGAGAGAGCTGCGCGACAATCTTGGACTTGACAGAGACTCTGCTCTCACGAGTGTATTGATAGACAGGTAAGCAAATCAATTTTTTTTATTGTACAAGTAACGTAATAGTTACAGTAAAGATGATTTTAATAGATATGAATTACACCACATGCCTGTACATTCTGTCACTGTAGCAATTTTTATGTGTTTCCCTGCAACACATGCAACTGTCAATAATAGCACTTATAAACAAAGTTATATTGCTCTTTGTACTTCGGTAAGGCTTTTTATCACGTGTGGTGACCGAGATTATGGCAGTACAATTAAATACAATCGGATATGTTGTTAAAAAAATATATTTAGTCATTACTTGCAAATGTTCGTTCAAATATAGGCCTACTTTAGAACGATTGGTTTGAACACATTAAACAACACGGCATTAACCATAAACACGTAAAACTGCACAACATTAACCCAACAAATCATTTGACAAATAACTGTAAGTTGTAACGGGATAATATAGCATAACATTTCACGTTCCTTGCAGTTCATTAATTATGATGACATAAAATAATACGATCAGACATACAGGTAATACAAAAACGAATAAATTACCTCATCCGTGATCATGATTCATTAATTCCATTTAGATACATCGCTAGATGGTGAAAACGCATTAAAAACGACATCTCCCATCGTCACCTCCTTCATAGCGTCATCAAGCTTCGCCTTTGTTATTGTTGGAAACTGCGCCCTCTTGTGGTCATTATTATTTACATATTGGAGCTTTAATTATTCAGTAAAACCACATGTTATTGCGATTGTTATTTTTAATTGTTCATCATTGTGTTAGTCTTATATTCACTGACTTTACCATAGCCTGTTTCCATGCTAGTTAGTTTAAGATAAGAAAGAGCTATGGAAAAGAGCATCAAAGCAGCTAGGTAAGGGGAAATAGCTAACGTTACGATGTCCGAGGCGTCGTTCAGACAACATGTTTTTCTCCACGTATTCTGCTGCGTCTTTTTCTGCTGCTTCTCATTCAAGTTAGTGACGAAACGCGCTCTGTAGCGCTGTTTGTTCGCTGTCGGCTACGGTAGAAACATGACGTCACGATATGTCGACCTTCATAGAAGGGGTGGCCGCGGTTATGTAGATATAAATGACTCATTCTAAGGTAATACAAACATAACGGTTCATTAAGTAAGGTCTTTATACACCACTGAAAACATAGTTATGGATCTTATATTGCATTTCTGTCAATAAATCCTCAGAAATATCACACATTGCACCTTTAATTGTGCATAGTTAAATGAGAAGAAAACACCATAAAATACTCCCCATATACTTAGTTCTGTTAAGACAACTCTCTGAGTGTTTGGTAATGGATATGAGAATGTTGATATGTTTGGTTTTGGCGGAGTAGATCTGCTGCTGCTGTTGGTTATTGTACGGGATTTGCTACTGCCGTGCCAATACATACACGACACGCTGCTGTGAGCATGTAAGACATGCTGCTGCTGTACAATATAGCGTAGCAGATCTATACAGGTGGAGCTGGGGAAGGTGGAGGGTTTCTGAAAGCGCAATGCAACTGCTAGACAAAATGCTGACCAGTATTTGAAGTTTGAGCAGTGAGCTCATTGGCTACTGATACAGCAGGAACCAATCAGCTGTGACCTATAGAGATGATGTGATTGCAAGCAGATTGAGTTAAGGACAGAACTTTGTATTTGTAGGCAGAGTGTTCTATCAAACTTTGACAGAAGCTAAACAAATTCTCAGAGGACGCCATTGTTTTTGTTTACTTTCTACTTTTGTGTTTTACGTTTCATACTGTTTCAGGTCGCCACTTGATGTCCAGTGCAAAATATCTGGATCCTGAAGCATTTCCTTCCAAATCTCACAATAGCACAGATGCTTTTGAAAGCAGTGTTTTTCCCAAGAGGATCTGTGTCATTTGGGTTTTGTCTGTCTTGGAGATACTATCATGGCACCAGCAGAGAAAAACAGTCTTGGTGCTGTCAGTACGCCTGTTCTTTAAAAAAGGGAAGCAATGATTCATCTTGCTAATGACTTCAGCACACAACATGAGCAGGGTGTGCACAGCATGGGAAAGTGAGGTGGTGCAGAGAGTGTCAATGGGAGCGTGAGAGGGGCTACAGAGCAAGGTGGCCAGATATAGATAAACTGTTATGTCACACAGAGGGGGGTCAGGTGAGCCATGAAGGCCAGAGGCGAGAGTTTAAACTAAAGACTTTTTCTTTAAAAGAAAAATCGATCAAAACTTTTCAAAAATAACACAAGCTCTTTGCGGCTCCTTTACACGTAAATCTACTTGTCATCTACTTGTACGAATTACTCCCACTAATTGTGCAGTTTATTTGCACACACTGTCTGCATTGTGTTAGTGCTTAATTTACTAAAGGAATTATGCAAATCAGCAAACGCACCTGCAAAAACATTTGCATGTCAAGCTAAATAGAGCACACTTGCAAAAGCTAGCATACAATGCTGGAACTGCACAGGTTCAGACACTTGATTCGTGAAACACAAGTGCACGTTGACAGTGTGGCTGGATAAAGGCCCAATTATAATGGTTTTCTCCATCATTTGATTATCATTTGATGAATTACTGCTGTCATGATCAATTAAAAATGTACTCAAACATCTCTTTTAAATTAAATTCCCACACATGACTGTTAACAGCACAATGCTAGTTCTGCCTGGGAAAAAGCAATGATTTTTGTGAATAAGGCACAATGTATGAGCCTTATTTACATAGAAAGGAGGCTTGTTTGAGCTAAAAAGTTTACTAATTTAAATATTTCTTTATAATTGCAGCACATTTAGCATCTGGATTGTTGAAATAGCACAAATAAGTTGCAAAAAAATGCCCAGCCCCTGAAATTTACAGAAAACATTTACATTCTACTTTCGAAACAAGGTTACAAAAGCTCTTTCAATTTAGTTGTCATCTACTAGCCATCAACAGGACTGAGAATCTGAGCACGTTTTTTTCTATATGCAGATTTAGATGACAACACACATCCTCTAATATCGTATCCTCTAATCCACCGAAAGGAGGGCGTGATGACCGGATGTAAATTTGGATGTCATTTTGATCTCTGTTTATTCCTCTAATCTCTTTTTGTAGTCAGGTGGTGTTCACACATTGCCAGGCGGCCTACACATGTCCCTATCACAGAGGCCAAAGTGCTGGAGGGCTGGCCATGTGAGGAAGAAAGGGCTGTTTCAGAAAGCCAAGTGTAATTGCATCATGACCTCCTGGTGTGGACGGTAATAAATGTCTAGCGTTTGAGGAGTCTATGAGGCAGGAATTTCAGATTTTTTATGTATTCATTTGAAAATCTGTGATTAATAAAAGCTAAAAAGATATTAAAATGCACATATATATATATATATATATATATATATATATATATATATATATATATATATACAGTGCTATGCATAAGTTTAGACACCCATGCTAAAGTTGACTAAAAAGAGGAATAAAAAAATCATCTTTTGGAAATTGAACTTAATGCCTTAATTAAAAAAAATAGGAAAAATCCAACCTTTAAGGACACCAATTTTCTTTGTGAATGAATAATGTATCGTAAATAAATAAATGTTCTTCCTTAAAATACAGGGTGCATAAGTCTGGACACCCCTATGTTAAATTCCCATAGAGGCAGGCAGATTTTTATTTTTAAAGGCCAGTTACTTCATGGATCCAGGATACTATGCATCCTGATAAAGTTCCCTTGGCCTTTGGAATTAAAATAGCCCCACATCATCACATAGCCTTCACCATACCTAGAGATTGGCATGGAGTACTTTCCATAAGATCATCTCTCAATGCAAATCAAACCAGCTATTAGGCTAACTGAAATAAAACCATACTAATCTCTAGGTATGGTGAAGGCTATGTGATGATGTGGGGATATTTTAATTCCAAAGGCCAAGGGAACTTTATCAGGATGCATAGTATCCTGGATCCATGAAGTAACTGGCCTTTAAAAATAAAAATCTGCCTGCCTCTATGGGAATTTAACATAGGGGTGTCCAGACTTATGCACCCTGTATTTTAAGGAAGAACATTTATTTATTTACGATACATTATTCATTCACAAAGAAAATTGGTGCCCTTAAAGGTTGGATTTTTCCTATTTTTTTTAATTAAG
Source organism: Squalius cephalus (assembly GCF_949319135.1). Lineage (NCBI taxonomy): Eukaryota > Metazoa > Chordata > Actinopteri > Cypriniformes > Leuciscidae > Squalius > Squalius cephalus. The sequence continues at coordinate 26,510,081 of NC_137140.1, forward strand.
GCATTAAGTTCAATTTCCAAAAGATGATTTTTTATTCCTCTTTTTAGTCAACTTTAGCATGGGTGTCTAAACTTATGCATAGCACTGTATATATACACACTCACTCACACATGCTATTGAATGTTTCAACCAAATAAACTAAAATAAATAAACCGATTCGGGTTACCACAAATGAGTTTTTGTTGCTCATGTCTTAATGTACTTGCAACTCCAAAACACACATGTGCTCCCTTGACAATTTCACCATCCGAGAAAGGTTTTTTGTGTTTTGTCAAAAAATTAGCAACTCTAAATGAAGCTTCGGTTGCAGCCAGTGACTTTTTAGCGGGTCTTATAAAAAATGATCGCTGCCTGCTTAATGTTGCTTTCATCTCACTAACTTTTTCTTTTCTAAGTGATGTAACTGGTGGATAACAGACATCGAAGGTCTTGTGGATTGTGGTGAAATGTCTCTCCGCTTTGTGTCTCTTGGCAATCACATTGCTAGCTCCACAGATGATGCATACAGCTTTATCTTTAACGTTAGTGAAGAGGAATTCTGTCTCCCACTCCTCGTTAAAATAAGTCTTTTTCTTTTTTCCATGACCTGCATCATCATCCATAATTAATCTTTTTTCTTTTTTATAGTTCAATTTATCTTATTTATGCCGTCTGCCCGTGACCGCCACAACTCACAGAATAATAGCATAAAAGTAATGGGTTTTGTTTAGCACAAATGTAACGTACGTCGCTCAGATTCTAAATATTTAAAATTATTGAATGATTTGATTATGCTTTAATGTTATATGAAATGTTACCATTAGTTATTTTTCTCATTTTATGTTATTATCATGAAAAAAAATGAAATGAAGAAAAGAAAGAAAATGAAAGATTACATTTCGGGCTATTTATAGAACGTGCTTGGCGAGCGACTCACAGGCACCATGTTGGAGACCACTGCTAAAGGGTGTTCCAGAAATATATAGACATGACTTCCAAACACTTACTTCTATAAGGAATAGATAAAACACTTAAGGAAACTGTATCTCCAGATCTGTGTATGTTCCATATTCCAGCTTTGTGTGGTGAACATTATTATTGTTATTGTTCCATCTAATCATAAGACTAACCTTGTCCCAGTGTCTCTCTCGATCCAAAGCAATGATCACCATGGAAGGATTAGTGAGATAGCCATCAGCGTTGAAGGAGAGGTCCTTATGCTCCCATGACACATTTAGCATATGCCTGTAGAACAAATTAGTAGCTTTAAATTAGTAAACCAAAAAAAAAAGTCGATTTGAATTTTAAGTGATTGTACAATTGCTTGGATTTGATCAATCTCTGAAATGAGACAGAAGACTATTAGGCAGAAAGGAGGACATTTCAAATACAAGCCTATAATATTTTCTCCCCACCGAGTCAAATGAATATAAATCAGAGCGTACAGACACTAATACATTTACAGTATTCATTCTCTCTCTTTTAATCCTCCTTGTCTCATAGACCTGAACATTTTTACTAAACGAATTGCTCACTTATAGAACCAGCTACTGGTGGAGCAGAACATGAGGCAGGATTTAACAATGTCATTCAATTTTAATGATAAAAAGTGCAGTAGCAGTTATCATTATTCAGACATCATTTTAATAGTGGCTAAAATCATGACTTGACTATACAACTATCAACAACAAAATCTTCAGAGGAACTCAAATACACCACTCTATATCCAACTTATCCACCTTCTCTAAGATTTATAGCTCCTTTGCAAACAACAAAGCTTATAAAGAACTATTCAATCTCAGTTATGCAAGAGAATGCATTATATTGGACAAATATGCAAAAATTTAAATCCTGTTACCATTTATGTACCCTCATGTCATTTCAAATTACTCTGTATAAAAAAATATAAAATGGCAGTGCAAATGTTACCTGTCTGGAAATATGAAAAAATGACAAAAAAACAAAAAAAACATAAAAGTAGCTTACACAACAATACATGACAAACAGATGGAAATGTAAGATTATTCACCAATAATCTTCCTTTCTGTGAGCTATTAATTTGACAACTGCTGAGATTTGATCATTGAGTCACTGAGTTGAACTCTGATTTGTGAACGAATCAGTCAGTTTTGTGAACAATTCATTGAAAAGAACAATTCATTCAATGATCCAGTTCTCAAGTTCAACTCACTGTACACAACATGCAACAGTGGGTCTTGAGTTAACTTACTTTTATTGCCATTTTTTCGTTGTCGGTTTTTGTTGCGTATTAAAAAGAACCATGTGAAGAAGATAGATGAAATAACATGAGGGTAAGCAAATATGTAATCTTCATTCCTTCCTCTACCCATCTTACCATGCCAACTCAGACCATCCTACTAATATAACACCCCCCCCCCCCCCCCCCCAAGAGAATGCATTCCTTTTTGCCGCCTGATGAATCCTTTGATAATGCCCAACTAGTCACACGTCTGAAAAGCCAGTTCTTTAAAGATTTATAAACTGTCTTCCGACAGACGTTTCTTTTTATGCCAGAGAAACGGGCAGACACCTGAACAGCACCGAAGCCTGGGAACATTCCGGATGGAGAACCCAGTCACTCATGTGTCTCTGATACGCTTGATCACAGAAAGCTCGGAGAGGCAATTGGAACACTATTTAATGAGGACGGTGACTCCCAGGTGAATGGCAGATTTAACAAGGAAATCTGGAGAATCTCCCAGTCTCATTACAAGGGAGAAAGACCACAAGAAAAAGTGCAAAAAATGCAATGTTTTGTCTGGAAAGCTGTTTATGATGAAATCTCCAGCGGCCAACTAAGCTATGAGAATTAAAATTGTCAGGACTTTGAGTATTTGTAAATTTGCCACCCACACTTTCCTGTTGAATTTGATGTGATCAACATTTTTGACAAAAAATAGGGGAATGCTGGCCAAGGGAGGACTAAATATATGACAGCTTCATAAAACATTACTGGCAGTCAGAGTACTCCAGATATTCCAAAGGGATGTCTATGATAATGTTTTTCTCTTTCTTTTAAGACATGATATTGATAAATATCAATAAACCACAAAAATGAGAGATAATATAATATTAATACTCAGGTCCAAAAAAGAATACACTTTCATCATGTTTCTTAACACAATTAAGTACAATGTGCCCTTTGTAATAAAGTCAAATTAAAAGTTTTACTTTAAAGTACATTTTAAATCATTATGTTTTAATGATCTTTTCTCATGCTTTAAAGAAGTGCACGTGTAGATGTGTGGTCTAACATACTAAAACACATGTAAGGTACTTGATAATAATTTGAACAGTAGTTTGTTATTCGATATTACATTTAAAGTTAATACTGTACATTTTAAATGTCAACTTAAACTTCATTATTAGAAATGTGTAATTACAAGTATATTTATAATTTTAGTTTATGCTTGTCAGTACATTTACTGCTCGGCAGAACAGTTTAACCATATTTCAAAAGAAGTAATTATGAAATGACATATAAAGATGTACTTTCATCCCCCTGTTCCCCAACACACCACCCCTGTTCCCCAACACACTATTCACCAGATAAAGTCCTACCTAAGTGGTTCAAAAAAGCACTCTAAAGTTCAGCTAACCGCATTTAATATAAATTTACACAACAATGCATTTTCATTTAATTGCAAATAACATTCAATTAAGAGTCCGAAAACATTACATTCTTTTCACACTCGACATTCTTTTAAAGGGGTCATCGGATGCCCATCTTCCACAAGTTGGTATGATTCTTTAGTGTGTTCATTACAAGTTTGTAATATACTTTGGTTAAAATTCCTCAATGGTTGTGTAAAACAACACCCTTTTTATCTCCTCAAAAACAGCTTTGTTCACAGTGACCTGTTTCGGTGCATGTCTCTTTAAATGATAATGAGCAACTGCTCACCCCACCCCTCTCTTCCATGGGGGGTGTCGAATGGCTGAGATATGCTAATACGGGACAGTCCGTCAGTGGTCGTGGGCGGAGCATAAAATCCAAACGGCCTGATTATTAAGAGTGTTTAAACTTTTTGAGAATAAAAAAAAGGAGTGATTTTTTTCATTGTATGGTGGTTGTGTGTGTACAAACACTGCAAAGACACATTTGTATGCAAACACCATATAAAAGTGAATTTTGCATCCGATGACCCCTTTAAAGTACACTAATTCTGTACTATGTTCTCTTTTTAATTAAAAGTATGCTAAAGTGTACTTATTTTTCACAAGGGAAGACATGGGTTTTAAATCCTTTTTTTAAAAACAAATAATCTAAAGGTGCTTTTCAAAAATACCTTTACTAAACTTGGCAGTCTGAAAAAGTCTTACCTGAATAGAGAATTGTTGGCATTCAATTTGGCAGGACTATTGCAATCACTGTGACCCTCAGGAATGAATCCTCTGTGCTTGTGGAAACTGTACACCCCTTTTACAATGACTGCCACTCCTTCCCGAACCCTCTGGCGCAGTGTTTTCCTCCAGCGGTCTGTGATAATACTGATGACGCCCACTGGGAAACTGTCAGGAGGGGACACTTCAGGGTTCCCTACAGCCAGACTGGGGATGACCCAGATGTATCCAGGCCCCAGAAGCCCCACATCAGAGGCCATCCTGAACAAGTACTGCGCCTCCTCGTGGGAACAGTACACTAGATATACCTGCGAGTCCACCTGCTGTAGTAGTCTACGTGTGCGGATGTCATTGGCCCCCACGGACATCTCGAAGCTCAGCACATCCTTCAGCTCCCACAGGAAGTAGCTGGTGTCCGTGAAGGATCGAATGTAGTCCACGAAGGTCTCGTAGCCGGGATACAAACTGGTGATCACCACAAAGTTACCCCAGTTGTACTCCTCCATCACTTTGAACATTGCATTTATTTGCTGCTCTATAGAAGATCCCATCTGGAGAAAGGTAGAGCCTTCAGCCTGCAGAATCAAGACAGAAGATAAAGGAACTACAATCATTTGTGTGGGTACCATAAAATTATTACTTAAGGACACTAAGGTGATGATACACAGGGCAACTTTTTGAGCAATCTTGCTGGGCAATGTTGCCGTCAACGGACAACCAGATGAGACACAGGGTCCATGACTGATCTAAATTATCCAGACAGAAATTTACTGCCAATTTTCAATGGGAAAGTGCCCAAGCAACAATCGATCGGCAAGATTGCGAAGCAACATTGCTCACAAAGTTGCCCTGTGTATCATCACCTTAAGACGTTTTATGAGATATATGCAATCATTCCAAGGAATGGACCTACCAAAATAACCAAACCTGAAGACATGTTACAATTAACATGCTAATAACTGAGGTAAAATTGTAAAACTATACATGAATTGACCCTCAACACTGGCACGCCACAAGGAAGCGCATTGAGCCCTGTGCTGTAGTCCTTGTTTACACATGATTGTGTGGCCATTCACAGCTCCAATACCATTATTAGGTATTGCTGACGATACCACCATTGTGGGTCTGATCACCAACGATGACGAGGCATTTTACAGAGAAGAGGTGAGGCTTTTGGGACAATGGTGCCAGAACAACAACCTGTTTCTCAATGTCAGTAAAACTAAGATGCTGGTGATCTACTTTAGGAAGCATAATAAGGTACACGCACCCATTTATTTCAGAGGGGACAAAGTAGAGAGAGTCAACAGCATTAGATTCTTAGGGGTCACCCTCACTTCTAAACTCACATGGACTGAGTACACAGCATCCATCATTAAAAAGGCTCATCAATGCCTTTATTTCCTTAGGCGTCTGAAGAAAGCTTTTTTCACTTTTCTGTCCTTACAGGGTGTATTGCATTCAGGTATGACAGCCGCTCCACACAGGAAAGGAAAGCCCTACAAAGGGTTGCTAAAAAGGCTCAGAAAATAATTGCCACACAACTACCAGCAGTTGAGGACATCTACATTACACGCTGCCTCAAGAAGACAAAGCGCATCATGAACGACTAGTCACCAGCCACAGGCACTTTTCTCTTTTCTGCCATCTGGCAAACGGCTCAGGACTATTCGAACATGCACTACAAGATTCAGGAATAGTTTCTGCCCCAATGCCAAGTAATTTAAGCATTTTGGCAGTGTTGTGGAAGAATTAAAAGTAGCAACTTGCCTTTAGCTCTTGTCTACTGACGTGCCATTAGCTCAGCTGTTTCCAAAGTGAAACAAGCTACTTTTTCTAACAGTAGGGTTTTTCAAACATATATATCGTTGGAAAATTTGATTCATTACTGTGATTCATTTTGAACTAACTGATTTTATAAGGAATCAGACTTTCCAAAATAGAGAGGACGTTTTAAAGTCAATTTTTCAACTAATTCAGTCAGTTCAAAAAGAAATGATTCACCATTTCAAGTCTCTGCAAGAGCTGTTGAGCCAGACAAACATGGTTGTGATTGATTTATAAATTAAATATTATATATAATTATAAGGTTATATATTTTATAAGGTATTTTTAAAACCTCAATGTAGTTAGCAACTTTTTGTTAGTTACTTGTAGTGTAACTAACTACTATTTCAAAAGGCTAGCTTAACTACTTTAAATTATGAGCAATTTAAAAGTAGCTACACAAGCTACTGTACACTTTCAAAGTAGCTCCCCAACACTGCATTCTGAATATGACACTGAAGATTGGAATAATGGCTTACTCCCATTATTTTAAATTGTAAAAGTATTTCAGAAAATAACTGGATTTTTTTTTCCAGATAAATGGAACATTGGTAAGCAATAGAGACTTTTTTTTTTTCAAAAAGATAAAAAAAAAAATCCAACCTACTCTAAACATTTAAACTGTGTATGTATGTTTTAAATTGACCAATGAATGAGCTTCTGATGGGAACCATAACTCACGCGGCACTATAATTGTTCTGCATTTCAGTTTTACAGGTTGCACACATTTACAGGAGATCCATAGTAACTCAATCATGGTACATGGGACTTTCTCATACCATTGAAATAACGTATTCCTGAGCAACATTAACCTTCAACACGTTCCAAAGTATGAGATACGAGAATTGGATTTACAACGCAAAGACAATTCACTAGGCTATTGATCCTATCTGTACCACAGCCACGCGTAGGGACTTGATTTATTGCCTGACTTTCAACCATTATTCCTCTTTCTGTAATCCTATTGAATAGATTTACACTTGACACCTAATACTCGTTTATCCATGCAGCTGTTCAATATCATGCCGGTGTGATGTGCTGTTTGAAAAAAAATTGCAATATTATATTTGCATGTAAAAAAACAGTTAGCGTCAATATCAAGCCACAGTTGTGCATGTAAAAAACCCAAAATGATCTATTAGTGCTGTTTTAATTTCACTTGCACTTAGTTAACTTCAAACAAGCGAGCGTCCTAATGCCCTACACTGCCAACCGCATTTCCTTCCACCGCACAGCATGAGATGACTCAAAGGTACCGGAGGAGGTGGTGTCCAATTAAGTTCCAAAGTGAGAAAAATGGGTGTGGAGGTCTGGGAGTGTCAGGAGCCGAGAGACATTCTCCCAAGACTCCTCTCTGACTAAGAGCTTTCCCCTTCCCTGACAGACTGATCCGGTGTCCTTCAAATAACTTCTGTGGTTAAAGTAGGCTACCTCTTGGAGAGAGAGAGATCAGGTGCCCTGGGACTCACCGGTCCTCCTTCTCCACCAGTTTTCTTTCTTTAAAAAGTTATACAATCACCCAGACTCAGCTCTCCTGCGATTAGCACTCAAGAGCCTCAGCAAGACCAGATGGAAGTTATGCCATAGCCGTCAAAACATGCTTTATGTCTGAAAAAACTTGCATTCGCAGAAAAATGGGATTATCCCTCATGGACTTTCCCTATATGTGCACTTTAGGCATGAACTTAGTCCCATGTGTTTCGATAGGTGCCATGCACCCTCAGTCACTTATTCAGACATGACGTTAAACCAGGCATTCTTGACTCTGGCCCTCAAGGTCCACTTTCCTGCAGGGTTTTGCTCCAACCCTAATCAAACACACCTGAACATGCCAATCAAGGTCTTAAGGATTTCTAGAAAGCAAAGCCGATTTAAGGCAAGCCTCCGTGTTTAGAAAAAAAAAGTACTTGTTTTTTTAATGAATGTTAATGGAGGAGAGGCTTACACTGAATAAACTGCTTTTGTAGGAAAACAGCTTAGAATTTAATGATTCGACACTAATCTCCAACATGTTTGCCATTCAACATTCATTTAACGGAAAAAAAAAAAAATGCTGTTTTATAAAAAAAGTCACAGATAATTTTGTGACAGGTAGAATTCAGTTTACGTAACTTCCCATTCATTTCTATGGTATTCGCAAACAGTGATTGACTGTCGCACAAAATTAAATGACGTCAAGGCTGTCTCAAGGCACACGTGATCCAAATTAGCTGTTACGCTTTCTCCAATGGTAGAGCCATGGATCCCAATATCTCCCAATAATAATACCATCTCTGCTATAAAGTTTTAGGCAGGTTAGTTTGATAAAGGTTGGAGATAAACTCTGCAGGTATAAGTGGACCTCGAGGGCCAGAGTTAATAGCCCCTGTCTTCAAAGTTACTGTATAGTTCACTCAATAATTAAAATTAAGCAATCATTTTCTCACCCTCTTTCTTTCCAAACATGTTTGACTATCATCTGTGAAACACAGAAGACAATATTCTGAAGAATGTCTCAGTATTTTTTTATCCTTAAAATGAAAATAAATTCTTAAAAAGTCAACATTCTTCCAAAAATCTTCTATAGTGTTATGCAGAAGAAAGAAAGTCCTACAGGTTTGGAACAAGTAAATGATGACAAAAGTATCAATTTTGGCTGACCTAACCCTTTAAAATATATAATGATATTTAATATTTCCTGGATTAAATTAATACATTACATTTCAGGCCATGTTCTTTTTCATACAGGCTTAATATAATGTCTGGAGCTGGCACCCACTTACCAAAAAGGGAAGCTCCACCCAGATTGTAACATCAAGTGCCAAAGTGATATTTTAAGCTCACTTTATTTATTTGGAAGGCACTTGGCCATTGACAGTGTCCGATGCTACTGGGATTTCATGAAAAAATCCCATAGCAGATGTTTGTGACCTACAGTCCAATCCCAAAAGCTAGGCAAAATAATCAGCCACAGCTAATTCAATTGCATTGGATTTACATGAGCAATATACATTGGTTTGTCTTGCTGTAGCATGACCAGATTCAAACAAAGTAGAACAGGATGTCGCATATCTCTGCCTCCATTCACCGCAAGCCTATACAACAGGAATTGTATAATCACATCAAATTTATGATATGATATGCACGCATTTCTCAAAGGAGATTAAATACCTAATCCACAATCTGGAAATGTGGTATGAAATATGTTTCATAGCTTTATGCAATTTTTTAATTTGATTGATATTTTATATGTTTAACCTTTACTATGAAGTCTATTTCTGAAGTCAGTGTGCTGTCCAAAATATTATGACTTTATTACATGAATGAGAATTGGAAATTATAAATATGAAGGATGCAAGAGATTCTTTTCAGGTTTTCCCTCAGTGCTCTTTAATAAAAATAGGAACATGGTCATTGGGTTGTTCAAAAGATTTGGCAAATTATTCAGGTTCTTCATATTTCATGCTCTATGGTTAAACTCCTGAAAAATTATTCCCTGCCAGGACGCTTCATTTTAATCCAGTTCTTACAAAATGATCTGACATAGGAGACAAACACATATTTTTGGCTTTCTGTTCCACTTTATACATCTTATAAACCTTATTTTTCTGCAATCCGTGCAAGTCTGAAAGGCATTTGAAAATGACAGCTGCGCAGGAAGGAGTCATCCACTCTATAGCTGGTATTGAAGATAGTCATCTGTCCCATTAAATCAAGGGCTATTGTGTTTCTCATTTAAAGATATAAATCTTTTGCCAGTCTGAACGCGTAATGATTGTTTTACTGTCTTAAAAGTTGACTTTTTTCTTTTGTGGATTTCAGATATCAGATGCAGCAAAATCCGCACAGCGTGCACTAATAGAGAAAAAGCGACACAACTGCACGTGCCTTTAGTAATGCTTGTTCAAATTGAAAGGATTGGTTAAGCCAGAAATTAACATTTTGTCATTATTTACCCTCATGTTGTTTCAAACTTGTATGAGTTGTAGTGGTGAAGGTTTTTCAAAAGTTAAACCCAAAAAATCGATGTGACTTAAGATTGCATTGTGTTTTTTCCAATAGATAAGACAGTAAATTGTAGCTGCAACGAGACACAAAATGCCTTCACTACACACGTGGTATGTAAAATTACAGTCGTGGAAGTCTTAAAAATGTGTATTGAACGAACGGCTGTAATTTTATATCATTTTTTGATGTTATTCAGAAGTTTCCACACCTCAGTAATCAGTGGAAAATGAGACACAACTGTTGGGTGCTGGTTATACATCATAACACATATTGATTTTCACACCTCACAAAATCCCTTTTCCACGCATCTGTTCAATAGCATATCAGTGCAGGGGGCTCACTGGAAAATACACACACAAACCACATGCACATGCTAACGTTTGTCGACCTCACAGCAGTTCTTTTATACTCGCTGTGTCTAATATGAGCTGTGAGAACAGCGTCCCTGAAATTACTTCACAGATACCCCTGATTAAATCTTGATTTGATATTTGAAATAAATGTTCAATGTTTTTCTTTCATGCTGAGTCTTAACTGTACTCCGAGTAAAGCACAGGGGACTCTGTTACATTGTCATAATTCTAATAAATGTCCTGTTTATGTTCATGAATGAAGGCTAATGTTATTGAAACTTAAGTGGTATGCTGGCCACACATTGAACCTAATTCATGAAACATAATCAAAATGTTGTTTTGTATGCATAATTAATTGCACTTAATGCATTTAATTACATTTTCATTACCATTTTCTGTGTAACAAACACATTTCAGTGTTAATCATTACATTTGTGTGGGTAAATTGGTGTAATTCAGTTCAATGCTAAAATTTTTATTAATTTTAATACACTGTCGGAATGCAACAACAAATTATTTAATTTACAAATGATTTACATAGAAATGTGTTTGTCACAAATACATTATTTGTAAAATTTTTCTGATGAAAGTTGTTGCATTCATTTCAATGTGAAAATGTATATACAAAAAGTTTTACAAACAATTTACACAGACATTACTTGAGGCCGAAATGTTTTATGAATGATTTTCTGAGAAGTAATTTTCCATCGCATTCAATTTAATGTGACCATTTTTAATGTTTTATATATAAAAAGCTTTATGAATAATTTGTACAGATATTTGTTCTGCTTGTGTTTCATATATATGACCCAATGAATACACTTTTCTGTAGTTGGTTAAATAATAATGGGAAAAAACTTAATTAAAATGTAATTTTAGGTTATCCAAAGGTCCTTTATCTAGTTGCAAGGACAATCCTTTCGTAGTAACTTAAATGTTGAATGGATTGTGATCTCAGGTAATTCCCATTTCTTATTAAACCTGCTTCCTTTAAGCTGACAGATCCCTAAGATCTACCACTGCCACCTTTGCAAACACTTACTTTATGTGGGATGACAACTGCAGAACCTCCACTGATGCCTACTATGGGGATGGACGTCTGAGAGGAGATAAAGTCTAAGATTTGTGCCACAGCTTCTGAGTCCACGTCATCTTCAAACACCACTCCGTGGAGGCTCTCTGCTGCCATAGTCTGACAGAGACGTGTGAATAATGCCTTGGGGTTAGTGTCATTCACAAGCACGGTGATGGGGTTCACTTCCAGGGGCATGTCTAGGAAGTTTTCTGGACTCAGACGGCCCTTGATCTCACTGTGGTGAGCCATACCACTGAAAACCACAGCCACGTTGACCGAAGGAGGGCCAAAGAATGGACGTCCCCGGCAGGGAGGCACTACATTGAGTAACAGATGAAAGAAGAAGAGGAGTTGAAGAGAGGGACCCCAACACCCTTGAGGAGTGGCCATTTCAGCCTCCTAGAGCCTGAGAGACAGACAGAGATAAAGAAAGAGAGCAAACACTTAGCATTTCAGAATTGTTACTTGTTTGCCAGTTTATAAATTGTCAGACTTGTGTTCTCTCTAAGTGTGTATAATTTATTTATAAGTATATATATCACAGTTTATTCAAAAATATTAAGCAGCACAACTGTACACACAGTGTACATTTACATTTTTATAAGGGGAGACTTAGGGGAGACAGCAGTGATTCATTTATTCAGCGATATTGATTTCTGTTCATTCATCATGAGATGAAAATTGGACACAGTGTTGCATTGTTGTGAAGAAGAGTGACAAATAAAAAGCACTGCAGCAGAAATCTATATTATGCGCACACAAATAATATCCTACAAGTGCCATCCACACAAAATCCAAACTTAATAATTACACAAACAAAACTATTTTTTTGTTGTTAAAAAGGAACTGTAATCACAGTACCTATACTTAAGGGGTTAGTTCACCCAAAAATGAAAACTATCCCATAATTTACTCACCCTCAAGCCATCCTAGGTGTATATTACTTTCTTCTTTCAGCCAAAAACGATCAGAGTTATATTAAGAAATATCCTGGCTCTTCCACACTTTATAATGGGAGTGAATAGTGCATCCAAAAATGTGCATCCATCCATCATAAAAGTAATCCATACGGTTCCGGGGGTTAATAAAGGCCTTCTGAATCGAAGTGATGCGGTTTTGTAAGAACAATAACCATAATTATAACTTTATGAACTGTAATCACTAGCTTCCGGTAATGTCCATCCGCAAGTTCACGAGATTGTCCTTCAAAATCTCAGTTACTATGCATTCCCATTATAAAGCTTGGAAGAGCCAGGATTTTTTTAGATATAACTCCGATTATGTTTGGCTGAAAGAAGAAAGTCATATAGCCTACCTAGGATGCCTTGAGGGTGAGTAAATTTTCATTTTTGGGTGAACTAACCCTTTAAATTATGAGAATAATCTTGATTAAATCCTTGTGGATTGACAGGTTCAATTTTAACACAAACAACGTAATTTATTACATTTAAATGTATTTATACTGAAGACAAACGACAGGCACGCAATACGAAAATGTTTCCTCGTGTAGCATAAATAAAGAACAAGTGTGCTTTAATGTATAGTAATCCTGTGTTTAAAAACCACTCATGATCTGAATGTCTATTTCTGTCACTCATAATCTCGGATTGCATGTGTTCTGGTCACAGTGTGCATGCGCCTTCGTGAAACAACAGGCCATTAGCAGGCTGAGTGGGAGGTTTACAATATATCCAGCAGGGAATCACATCTAAACTCAGCTCTCAACACTTCACAGGGGCCGGCCCCTGATCTCCCAACCCGCAGATGGTGTGGGTCATTGAAAGCTCACCTTTAGTGAGAAAAAAAAACCTGACGAATGCTTGTTTAACGATTTCAATTCACACCACTGCAAGTTTGTGAACCACTGATTTCTTGACAGTGCAAAGGTCTATAGCATATGTTGTTTGTCTTAATCTTAAGTGACCATATAGACCTTAAAGTCTAGTAATTCCAGGACAGGCCCCTCGGAGCGAGTCGAGCGACCTCGGGTCAAGTGCATTACTGGTAACCATGGTGATAGACCATGATAGTGATCTCAGTAACTCTCCAGTTCCTGGGTCGTTGCTACTTGGAAATGAACCAGCAACCTTTGGGATGCCAGTGCTGAACTTTAACCATTTGGTTGCCGCTACACTTCAGTGTGTTACAGTACACACAAATTAAACTGGCTTGTAGGAAAGAGCAAGGACTTTCTTTTCAACAGCAAACTAAACCAGAATCTGATGAGATGCACTTGAATTAGAATCTTAAAGGTTAGGCCCATCCATCCATGCCAGCATCTTACGAATGTGACACCGCAGCCTATTAAACTATCAGAGCTAGCTGTTGGACCATGGACTGTAATTACTATGCATGAAAAATGCATAACTCACACTGTGATAGCTATCAAGTTCCTTAAAATGCTCCCATGAATACATCTGGCTGCTAATAAACCTAATTGCTACGTTAAGGGAATATAATGCGTGAGGATTCGCTCGTCTGCTTTTATGATTTGTACTGCATTGTTTTGCTACCGACTTTATTAGTAGTGCTCCTCACCCAATGTGGGACTTTCTGCGCAAGTGGAAGACAGATGGTTAAGTAAGAAAGGAGATGTGCATTCCAAGTGCAAAAGCAACCAAAACCAAACACAAGACTTGCCATGAGAAACCCCAGACACTCAGAAAGAGGTAAAACCCGTCATGGTCTCTGTCCTCTCTCTTTCTTTCCCTCTCTGTCTGCTTTTTTTAAAATCCTCATTAAAAAGACACTGTTCAAACTCCACTTAATACTGGCAAAGCATAAATGAGCATATTTGTATGCTTGTAACTCAATGAAATCCTCACACTTACTCAAGCAGCGGAGTTAACATAGCAACAGCTGTACGGGTTTCTAGGGAACACGACAGAGAGGAGTAAGGTAAAAAAAAGGAAAAAAAAGAGTGTCTTTCATTTCAAAAATATCCATAGGGTGTTTCTTCAACTAGACACTTCAGGTCTTGTGGAGTTTGGTAAAACTTTGCAAACTCTCACTAGTTTATTTGTCTACTAACCATGTCCAAAAGTTGATATCATGAGGTTCACCACAATGCCATTTCCCATTGTGTTTAATAGCAATAGCATTCTATGGTGTAAAAGACTAATTTAAACATTTAAACAAAACATATTGTGTATCCTAAAACAGCCCGGTCTCACCCCAAAACGTCACATACTGACGCGTCTTGACCAAACGGCAATATACGACGAAAAGGGTACCCCTAAAACGTCCATATGAGACGAAGACATAAGCGCACCAGCAGCGCCTCTTAGCGGTACCCTAACGCATACCTAAACCTACCCATAACCCGAATAGTCACATACGGACGTTTTAGGGGTACCCTTTTCGTCGTATATTGCCGTTTGGTCAAGACGCATCAGTATGTGACGTTTGGGGGTGAGACTGTGTTGCCTAAAAAAAAATATATTTTTCACACTTCATTTGACAAAATTACAGCTTGCCTGGAAATTACGCAAAAAAAAACCAAAACAAGTTCTGTCCACAATTACCTTAGATTTACTTTGCTTTCATATTTCATCCAGGGTAATTATAGTTGAGTTATTAAAGGGTTATTAGAGGTTATTAAAAATAAAATTCAATTCAATTTAATTCACATTTATTTGTATTTTCACAATACACATCGTTTCAAAGCAGCAACTTAGAGTGATCTGTAATCAGAGGTACTGTAACTGTGTAAGTTATGTATTTAAGAAATGTACATATACAATCACAGTTAGCTAAAAATTTACTAATTTAAACAATGTAATAATTTAAGGCAGAAACAATGAGCTCATTACAAGTAATGAATACTTGTTTGTTAACAAATGATTATGCCATATAGAAAAAAAATGTTAACTGAAACTAAAATAATAAAAAAAACTTTAATTTCAGCTAGTTGCTAGTTTAACTTGATGTACAACAATTATTAAAACTAAAGTAAAACATTATAAAAAAAAACTATACAGATATTTTAAACAAAACTTTACTAAAAAACTTAAAAAACACTACCAAAACTTTAACTAAAATTAAAATGGAAAATTCTAAATATCAAAAAAACTAAATAATATCTCAATGATACTAAAATAACACTGGTTAATCGTTATTTTATTATATAATTATAATATTTTATGATATGAAAAGAAAATCTAGGTCTTGGATCGAGAGGGGGGCACTTAAAAAGTAGCAAAACTAAATGAATGCCTGGTGAAAAGTTTCCAAGACACTTTTAATTGACCTTAATATAAGAAAGAAAAAAAGTGGAAATCTGTAAGTTTTAATAACAATCAACCTCTGGGACATAAGTGCCAATAGATGAAGAAACACCCCTATATTGGATGTCTTCAGAGTGTGTGTGTTCGTTGGCCTGATGCACGTGACACTGTGAACAGCAGTGAGACACCTGCAGCCTTGCTTTGATGACAGCAAATGGAACACACACACACACACATGCATGCACACACACACAGTCAGGCTTCTGCACGATAATATATTCACCCTCCTGTTTTGAGTCTGTTAGATCTGCTGTTGGAGTGATCTTCTCATGTCCTTTTCAAGTCTTCAGATCTCTTTTAAAATGGCCACTTTGATATGTGTTTGACCATAGATCCCATGGACAATCACATCACACAGTTAGAGCATGTGTTCTTATTTCAAACAAATCAACAAAAGAAAGAAAATGAAAGAGTTCATCAATGTCAGACAAAAAAACAACAACAACAGCTGTCATCCATTCTATTTTATGCCATCATTGGACTGGATTGGTGTCCTATTCATAGTATTTGAGTATATATATATATATATACACACACACACACACACACACACACACATATATACAGTATATATATATATACACACACACACACACACACACACACACACACATATATATATATATATATACTCTCTCTCACACACACACACACACACACACACACACACACACACACACACACACACACACACACACACACATATACAGTATATATATATACACACACACACACACACACACACACACACACATATATATATATATATATATATATACATACACATATATATATATACATACACACATATATATATATATACACATACACATATAGATCGAGCAGGTCTGTGATAAATGCGCAGAGGTGCCTGTGTTACTGTAAGGCACTTCACTGGATTCACAGCATTACACATAAACACGACTCATCGCAAAATTTAATCTGCACCTTCCATGTAGATAATCGCAGATAGAAATATTTTCAAAGTAAAACACCAGATGTGGATGCCAGCTGGCCACGCGGCGTCTGATGAGTGAAGCTGATTAAAGCACAATGGCTTTTAATACATTTTACCTCTACAACTACAACCTTCACATCCACCATTCAGTTTAGACCATAAACCAAACTGTAATGTAAATGGTAGTCAAATGAACAGAAATATTAAACAACCTCCACAACAAGAATGGACATATTTGAAAAAAAATTTGAAAGCATCAAAACTATTTGTTTGGACAAAAGAGTATAAATTATAACAGTTACAGTAATGTTTCCTTACCGCAAAACATCTGAATAAAAAAGCATCTGAAAATATTCAAATGACTGAAAAAAAACTGCACTCATCTGGTAAAGTACAAAAAAATATAGTTTTATGTCCCATCCGGCACAACTTCAAATGGTTGTAGAGTGGGCATCACTCCAACTACAAACTAGACATTTTGCTGAACTAATCGCATTTGTGGTTAAACTGACATCTGCAACCGTCAAAAATCACAATCAAAGATCCATAAAAAACATACACAGACTGTCTTACACAGCAGCCAGATGGTGTGTTATATTAGCACCGAATTAACATCTTGTGTGTTCTGTCGACGTATGTGTCTCCAAGGTAAAATTCCACCACAAACAAGAGTGTTAGTAAGTTTAAAGCTGAATTAAATTTGGAGTTACACTATTGCTGCTATTTCTAGCAACGATCCCAAACACATTCTCACTTGAGTGATGTTAACTCACACAAAGCTAATTCCTAGTCTCAACGTGGCTTTCGGTATGCCTGCTTTCTGTAATGTGGGACACAAGCTATACCTGCTATTGTATTGGTCTTCAATTACACAGGAGAAGAGTGGGATCATGGTAAGTTTCCCTTTTAAGCTGCGGCCACAAAGGTTACGACAGAATCCTGTCCAGATGTTACCGTCTGCTTCCGCTAAGAGACAAACTCAATGGACAGCAGACGCACACACACAAACATTATGAGGTAAGTATTTAAGAAGCAGCTAAGTTACATATCTTGCCTACACAAACCTCATATTTGTCAGAAATAAAACTCATTAGAAACTACACAGGTACACCATTACTTGTTAACAGTGAAGCGTACAGCAACTCTTTTAAAAACAGATCACATGCTTATTTAGTATTCCACACAAATCCACCCCATGCTGTATACATTTTTAACAGTGATCCAAGGTGAGAGAGCTCAAAATGTCACGGTCGGAGCAGACATTAGTGTTTCCCGAATCTGCATGTATCACATATCAGCTGACTTTTCCAAACCTCTGTGATCTCACCTGTTCAGCCATAATCATACAGGTTTCAGTGAGTCCGATTCTGACATTGAAATACAGATGGTAGTATCGCCATTGCCAGCATTTGTAACCTGTGTGGCGGCGCAGACAGAATCGGATGTTAATAGTGATGTATTAGTCACACTCCAAACAGTTGTGATTGGACACTAACGGATGTGCTTTTCGGCAACAATCACTGGTTCAGTCTTATGAATGCTAAGAGGGGCCGAAGTGTCTGTAATAAATAAATCACAATAAGATGTCAGACCTTTCGAGAAGGCTCTCGTTTTCTCTTGAGGCAAAACCACACACACCAACAGATGATACTTGAGTGATAAATGACTGTTTATGAATGTACATACTTTGACTCTATCTCTCACTTTCTATCACTTCTAATCTATTTTGCATTATGACGACAAATTGAAATATATGAATAAATAAATACGCACATACTGTACATATGTCAACGGTAAGCCTCATTTTCTCACTGTCATACACACACTTTACAGGACGTCACATTCCATTTGTGAGGAAAATAAATCATAAGAAAAACATCAAGACAGCCAGAAAATCAATTTCCCTTCTTTGACCTTGGCCAATCTCCTGTCTCCAATATGTATATTTGGTAACGTGTTAGAGTGTAACGCAATATTAACATTCTAGAAACCACTATTAACTAACAAGAAACTCTGATTAATGAAATAGTAAGTAATAGTGCTCAGTTGAATGAGGTAGTTCACTATTATCTAATCAATAACTACTATTTTTTTCATACCTCACAGAAGACTACAAAGAACTACTATATACAGCTTCATAATTAACATGAATAATGCATAATATATAAATAACTCTAAACTAAAGATCATGGTAACCCACTAACAATGACTGATGTCAATGTAAGCTTTTGAGGCTTTTGCAAAGTATTGGACAGTAATTCATTCTGACAGATTTGGTAACACTTGAGTCATTACTAGTGGGTTACCATGATCTTCACTTTAGAATACTTATCCAAATAATTAGTCATTCCTGTAGAAGGATGTAACAACATTTGAGTCATTACTAGAGGGTTACCATTGAGTTACTGTATGTTTATATCTATAATATGTAAACATGATTACTGAGTTTAAAAAAAGCCCTCGACCCACCTTTGCTACAATTTTACTACAAATGTAAAGAGTTTAAGATTAAAAACAGGTGCTTTTTAACCCAATTTGTGATGAATGACCCAGTTTCCCTCTCTCTCCCATGTTAACTGTGTGTAAATAAGTCCAACGTCACTGACACAGACTGCAAGCTGATATATGCACGCCTCTGACATTCCCAATTGCCAGTGCAGGTATGGGTGTCAGAAAGCATTCAGTTCTCCAGAGCCTCATTCACTCTCCCGGTTACGCTTTCGAGGACTGTTTCTGCACTCCGCGAGCGAGCAGCCACAAGAAAGAGCGGCGCTCCACCTGTTAACTATGGCAGATTTTAGCCCCGCAGGCATTCCCCCTGCTACGCACACAAGACCCAGAGACGGAAAGCCGCTCTTCACGCACAAAGGTCGAGCGAAGCTGTGCACTAGCTGTCAACAGTGGACTGAATAAAAGGGAGTTTCCTTACCTGTGCCGTCCGGATGCATCCGAGCCCGACCCCAAGCTGTACATTCTTCAGCTGTGCGTCTCCGCCTCCTCTTGTTTCCTCTTCTCGCCTTTGCTTCCTCTCACCTCCTTTTGGCCTTTTCTATCTTTCGCACTGTCTCTCTCTCCTTCTCGCAACACTTGTGTGAGTCTACTTGTGTGGCAGCTGAAGACCCTGCTGTGGTGATGGCATTTCTCTCCCTCTCCCTCGCTCTTCCTGGCAAAGAGGGTCAAACTGAAGATGGTGTCAGTGACACGGTGAGGAAAGAGATGGAGAGAATTAGCGAGAAATAGAGAGACAAGTGTCCAAAAAAAGAGTAGAAACAGCTGTTGGCAGCTTCGCCGGCTCGTGACGCAGATGAGAGACAGCTGGAGAGTTGCAGTTGTGATCTCTGACTGAGGAAAGGTGTGAGAGCAGGTGGGGAGCCGCGTGGCGGTGACTCCCTGCGCTCACGGATTGGCGTGCGAATGCGAGAGGTGGTGTCTTACTATATAGATCTTGAATAAATCTCACGTGGATCTTGTTTACCTATGCCTAAAGTTGTGATATGCCTGTAGCACGTGAACTGGAAGCTGAAAAGTACGTTTAAAAGTGCGTCAGTCAAAAAAAAAGGAGAGTTTTTGGCATGGACTAACCCTTCATCCTCAATCAAACCGCTCATCCATAGCCTCCGTCCGCTCCATTGCGACCAACCTAGTTCTCCAACCTTGGGGAATAATCATGATGAAATGAGAAGGATGCTGGGAAGAGAGCACAGCTGATTAAAATAGATTGGAACGAAAGATTGGAGCTGTGTATGTGACCTTTTCCGTCTCTGGAGTTGTAGTCTGCTGATTTTGAGAAGGAAGTCCATGAAGATGCTTCTTAATTAGTCGAAATGTGTCGCTTATCTTCAGAATCTTTTATATCCGCAGGTGCCGCTTTTGGTTTTAGTCCGGTTTCCAAAAAGTTTGCAGCTCTTGTAGTGCTAGCTGAGAAAAGCACGAAAGCATTCCAGAATAAATACATGAATAAATACAAATTCACAAATGATGTTTGTCCAGTTTGTAGAGCAGATGTGCTGAGCGTCTCATCTGTTTGATGTGATCTGCCTTCTGCTCTCCAGACCACAGAACAAGCTTCTGATACCTAATCATGATGCTGTACAGATTTATCCTGCCTCCCCCCTCCTCATTCTCTCATGCTTTTATTCTCTCTCTCTCTCTCTCTCTCTCCATCCCTTTTCGCCATGCTGTTCTTTACTTCCCTGTCCTGTTTGTTCCCTCTACCTCTATTACTCCTGCTTTTGTCTGTCTTTGCCACTATCCTCCTGCCGCAATCTAAATGCTCTTTCATTTCAAGCTTTCCTGCTTTTCTGTCGCTCAGAGATGAGCAGGTCCAACAGGCAAGTTTCCTGTTGATTCTCTCTCTCTGACACTTACAGTTGTCCCTCCACATCCTTCAACCTTGCCTGTCCTTCAGATCTGGATTACTGTGAATGCAGTTTTATTGTCAGACAGCTATTGCCAAATCTATCCACGTTCTCCACACAAATATTTGTTTTACCATATCATTTGTTTTAATACTAAGCAAATTACATTTTCTATCCCCTAATCCTAAAGCTAAACCTTTCTAGATTTTTATAAAGACATTATTTATTTGTTTATCAAGCTGTTTTTCTCATGGGGACAATGTGGATTTTATATTAACTATTTCCCCGCCAGCATTTTGTTTTAAAAAGTTGTCAGCCAGCGCCAGCATTTTTGATCATTTTCACCCCAGAATATTTTGTTGTAGGAATACCTGTGAACATAAAATATATCAAAAGAAAGAATAGCACCCCTGCTTTAAAAAAAAAAAAGAAGATGTTTATTGCTTTATAGCTTCATGCACCTTTTTTTTCTCAACACTTGAATGTGGGTGCGTTTCATAAAAAAGCTACATTTTTGAGCAAAAAGCTGAGAAAATCAAATTTTTGTTAAAGACTACGCCTGGATCAGATTCAGAATGATGATCCATAAACACCTGGGTCGACATTTCATTCTGTAATGTTAGGCGGTATTGATTTACATGCCGTTTAATGTTGATAATTGTGTTATTTTACATATGCATCTGCTTACATATGCTATTGCTCATTTCTGCTTCTTTTTGCCTGTGTTTTGAGATTCTGTACTCTTTTAAAAGATGTGTAATAGCGCCCCTACCGTATAAGGGTGAAAACACGGATAGCCGGAAAATTCCGTCAATGGCAGGGAGTTAAAATATACGTTTTTATTCATTTACACACTACCAGTTTGGCGTCAATACGATTTTTTATTTATTGATTTAATTAATACTTTTATTCAGCAAGGATGCATTGAATTTATCAAAAGTGACAGTAAAAATATTACATTGTTACAAACATTTCTATTTTAAATACATGCTGTTCTTTCAAACTTTTTATTAATCAAAGAATACCCAAAAATGTTATCACCGTTTCCACGAAAATATTAAGCAGCACAGCTGTTTTTAAACATTGCAAATAATAAGAAATGTTTCTTGAGCAGCAAATCAGAATATTAGAATGATTTCTGAAGGATCATGTGACACTAAACACTTGAGTAATGGCTGCTTTTTTTCTTTTTTCTTTACTTATGTTTAGAGAGAGATGCGTGTGTGAATTACCTGTGTCTGTGCAGTGTTTCACTCTCTTTACTAACAATGAAGCTGTGAGTTTAATTACTTCAAAAACAGTGCTGCTATACCGCCTTGCTGCTGATAAATATAATGTATCGTTTCATTAGCGGTTAATGCACACCTTCCAGCCAATCAGAATCAAGTATTCAGACAGACCATGGTATAAAAAGAAATGTTTCTTGAGCACCAAATCAGCATATTAGAATGGATTCTGTAGAATCATGTGACACTGAAGACTGGAGTAATGATGCTGAAAATTTCAACTTTGCCTTCACAGTAAATTACATTTTAAAATATATAAAAATAGAAAACAGTTATTTTAAAATGCAATAATATTTAACAATATTACTGTTTTCACCTTTTTTTTTTTAAATCAAATAAAATACAGCTTTAGTGAGCATAAGAATTAAAAAATTTTTTTTAAAACGTACCGGCCCCTAATGTGTGTGTGTGTGAGTGTGTGTGTGTGTGTGTGTGTGTGTGTGAGTGTGTGTGTGTGGTCCTGGTAAACCCTACGTTGTGGTGAAAGATGGTAATACCAGTCATTTTTGACCCTGTGGGGACATGTTTGGTCCCAATGAGGAAAACAGCTTATAAATCATACAGAATGATGTTTTTTGAAAATATTAAAAAGCAGAAAGTTTTCTGTGATGGCTAGATTTATGGGTATATGGTTAGGATGAGGTGATAGAATATGCAGTCTGTACAGAATAAAAATATTTATGTATGTGGAAATTTTGTACAGTATAAAAATCATTATGTCTATGAATGTCCCCATAAAACATGGAAATGTGTGTGTCTGTGTGTGTGTGTGTGTGTGTGGGGGGGGGGGGTACATGTATGTGGATATTTACAGTGTTTCTTTAGCAGACACTTTTACAAAAGACTTATAGATGATGAATAAAACATAAGCGATTCACCCTGAGGAGAAAAGAACAGAGATGAAAATGAGAAATAGTTAAATAAACTTTTTCTTTCTTTCTTAAGAGTTAGTATATTAAAAGATTCAATCTATTGGTCACGGAAGAGATATATCTTTAGAAATTTAACTGCAAGGGACTTGCTGCTTGGGTAGGTATCAAGGAAAGATCACATACCCAAAAAATGTGTGAACATAATGTCTAAACGGAAATGGATCATTTTAAACTTTAAATTAGTTGAAAGATGAAAGCGTAAAGTTAATTTTATGATTTGTTTTGGTTTAATTTCATTAGTTAAAAAATAGTTTTGCTCACCTGACACTGCAAATTAAACTTTCCACCCATCAGGAGACAGAACGATTCCACATATCTCATCTCTACTGTAATTAATAATCCAGGATAAAACCATACTGGTTTTCCCATTTATGAGAGCCTTAAATGGCAGAACCCTGGTGTTTCAGTTGAAGTAGACTACTAATAATACATAATATAAAACAGTGCTATAAACTACACACAGCCTCTCGTTCTTTGATTGCTGACATATTTTAAACATGAAACTAAAAATATACTACCCTGTTTAAAAAAGATCACCCGGGATGCTGTCATGTAACACAAATGTGTTTTTTCACCACTAGAATGTGTTTTTTCCCGCTCCCTTTTAGTCCCAGCTTTAAAGATCTCCTGTCTCCTCTCATTTTCCGTCTGCTCAAAAGGAACTCTCTAAATTTTCTAAATCACTTTGTGCACATGGCAGCTTTTAAGAAACTATAAATACCGTGGTGCTATTTTAGACCAGGCCAGGTGATGAGATATACTGACAGGAGGAGAAACCAGTGTGACTCTTTAGATATGCTCCAGCTGAACTGTGCAAACTTTTTGTGCATTTGACACATTGGAATTTGGAAGTCACTTACAATGCATGATGAACTGTCTTTAAAGGGATAGTTCACTTTGAAATTAAATTTTGTATGTTTTAGCTTACCTGAAGGGCATCCAAGATGTAGGTGTCTTTTTTTCCGCAGTAGTTTCAATTTTGATATTTTTAGGTCAAACCGTTCTTGTCTGACAGTCATATCATGCAGGTCTATGGTCACGGTCTCAAAGAGCATGCACAGAGTCCAAATTAAAACAATTCCCCATCGTCCAAATTAAACAATTCCACATCGTAAGTACACATTGATGGTCTAAGACACGAAACGAGCGGTTTGTGTGAGAAAACGAACAGTATTTATATCGTTTTTACCTCTTATAACACACCCACGTCCAAGTGATCTGAGGGCGCGGGCGCTTCCTGCTGTGTGACGTGTACGCAGACTGGTGCATGCATAGATATATATACACTAGATGTCGCATTAAAGACATTCGTTCCAATGAACTGCCGTAGCCAAGGCGACCTCTAGTGTATATATCTATGCACCAGTCTGCGCACACGCGCTCGCGTCCTCAGATCACTTGGACGTGGTTGTGTTATAAGAGGTAAAAACGATATAAATACTGTTTAGTTTTCTCACACAAACTGCTCGTTTCGTGTCTTAGACCATCAATGTGTACTTACGATGGGGAATTGTTTAATTTGGACGATGGGGAATTGTTTTAATTTGGACTCTGTGCATGCTCTTTGAGACCGTGACCATAGACCTGCATGATATGACTGTCAGACAAAAACGGTTTGACCTAAAAATATCAAAATTGAAACTACTGCGGAAACAAAGACACCTACATCTTGGATGCCCTTCAGGTAAGCTAAAACATACCAAAATTTTATTTCAAAGTGAACTATCCCTTTAAGGTGAGCAAATGGATTTAAACACATACTTGACAAAGAAAAGAGAGAACTTTTTAGTTAAAAATAGTACCTGATGCATAATATTTTCTGACAATGTATGACAGCAGTAGTTCTTTTGGAAGCCATTCTTTTGGATGCCTTGGAATAAAATAGGAATTGTTAGATAGTTTAAGAAATAAAGTTACATTGTGACAAAGTTACTCTGTAAGATTTACAGTAAAGTCCCAATCTGAGTAATAAAATTGCAATCCCGAGAAATGAAAGCTTTAGCATAAGTTCTGCCGGGAAGACTCAATTGTTACGTCACTTTACCTTCTCATCTATCCAATTACATTCTAATACTCGTGGTATAAAAGATTGGTACTTACACACGTTTGAGTTCGCAGATGCTGACGCTTCCATCCATTCACCTCCATCCTCCCCACCACCTCCAAGATGGATCCTTCCCTCCATTCTCCCCACCACCACCAGGATGGTCCCTTCCCTTACCTCACAAGGGGGTCGGCTGCGCCCCTGCCTTTGTCTTCAGGCAGGATATGCAGAGTACGGACCCTCAGATTGCGAGCTACGGACGGGGCCTACGCCAAAGAACTTTATTGCTTGCTGGGCTGTTAATAAATGTATAATTGTCACAGTATTTATTCTCCCGAGTCTTTCTGGTAGAAATAAAATTGAAATTGCAAGATATAAAGTCCCACTGCGTGATATAAAGTCGCATTGTGAGATTTAAAGTCATATTGTGAGATATAAAGCTCCAATTAAGCTGAGGGGAGGAATGCTCTCTTTTTTTTCTCATTACACAGACACATAAAACAAATAAAAATGACTTTTTTACGTGCCTTTCCTCAACTAAGCTCCTGATTGTCAATTTCAAAAAGAGAATATAAATTTGCCCTAGTTTGTCAATGTGACAACCAACGAGAGAGACATAGAATGAATGAATGAATGAATGAATGAGGCATTTATATAGCGCTTTCATACTGTACACCCAAAGTGCTTTACAAACATAGGGGTTCTCTCCTCAACCACCACTATGAAGGTAAGGTAAGGTAAGGTAAGGTAAGGGACGGCAGGTCACAATTCTAACACAAATCAACTAAAAGAGACGAATAGCATGTCATTGGCATTTAAAAAAAGGGTTTGAAAAACATCTACTTTTTCTTTAATGTGAAACATAAGATCTAATTTTCTTTCAATTTTAAGACAAGATATTCAGTCCTCTTATCAGTCTTAATATCTCAAATTCGTAAATTCTGTTTATCTTTGTTGTGCTCAGATATTTATTGCCTGTCGCAATACAGTAAAGAAATATATGGATTGTGTAAGTCTGTGCCATTGAGATGTAATTGGAGCAACAGACTCTGTGTTGTAAAATTCATTGCGCTTGAAAGTTTTTCTTGAATGTCAATATACTTTTGATTATTCACCTATAATGCACCCTGACAGTGTCTGAGAGAAATTAAACACAGGCGAGTTATACTGTCGCGCTGTACTTATCACAATAAAGGGCTTCGGTTCAAAGCAATTTAGTCAGCTATACGAGTTAATTAAAGTAAATTGCTTCAAAGTCCCTACACTTGTAGAATAACTGCCTGAACTGTAATTGTGCTGAAATGGGTTATTGAGCTGTTTTGTGAAATACAATGGATCATGTGTGTAACAACACAAAATTCAGTCGCTAGTAAAAATGTGGGTTTTTCTCTGAGCTGTAAATTGAAATGCAGATGGTTTAGGTTCCTCAGGTTCAGCTGGTAGCCGTGCCAGATCCTGGGAAGAAAATGTGCGGTCAAGTGTCCCCTTAGGGCTCAGGTGGAGGCTGCCTGTCCATCAGGTGTCTTAGCATCAGCAGCTAACGTGCCAAAGGCAGAAAACTGCCAAATTTACACTGCATCAGATGGACTGAAAGTGGAAAATAGCAACATTGTGGAAATATATAAATATTGCCTTGCATATAAATAAATCCAATCTTTCGTCTTTCATCTATGAAATGTGACATTTCAGATTTTTTTTTGCTGCGCTGCTGGCTATTTTTAGATAGACTTTAGTAAGAGAAGTCGGAAAATGAGAAGGAAACGTGCAGCAGGGTTAACTTTGTTGTACTACTCCCCTGAGAAGCAACTAGAAAAAAATCAAAAAAGTCTTGATTCTGACCGTATAACATTGCTTTAAGTGAGTCTAACATATGACAACATCTTATAAACAATATTAACAGACTAGACAGGTTTTAATATGGTACACATTTGGATACAATCTCCTCATGGTCCTCTCAAATGTTTCACATGACAGTATAATACTGTCTTTCAGTGACAACCAGTTATTTATAGTAGGCCTATGTAAATATGCAATTGTTTATCAAGTCAAAAGTGTGATTTGATGAAAATGATGCACATAGGACATAAATAGAGCTGATAAACTAGTCCTGGATTGAAATCATAAAATGTATTTTGTGTGATGGTGTACAAGGTTAGAAATGATGTTAAAGAGATGAAAATTCTATCATCATTTACTCAACCTCATGTCATTCCAAAACTATGACATTCTTTCTTTTGTGGCACATAAAAGAAGATATTTTAAGAAATGTCTCAAGTGTTTTTTTGTCCACACAGTGGAAGTCAATGGGCTCCAATGTTTGGTTCCAATCCTCAAAATATCTTCCTTTGAGTTCCATTAGAGAAAGAAATGCACATAGGTTTGGAACAACTTAAGAGCGAGTAAACGATGACAGAATTTTTGGGTGGAGTATCGCTGTAAGCTCCAAAAAGCACCATAAAAGTAGTCCATGCAACTTAAACTGTATTTCAAGTCTTTGATAATTCATGCTGTTCCCGAGATGCATGAACACATGGGGAACGTATTTTGTTTTTGAATGAAAAACAGACTAAATGCATGTGCTGTTATAACTTTTCAAAACAGTGCCATCAATCATAGGCACTGTTAGAGCCTACTTAGGGGGGCTTTAACCTCCCGTTTAAATTTCAGACCCCTTAAAAAACGTATCTATGTCAGGCAAAACTCTTCAATTTGTTATGTGATCTTTCT
Organism: Squalius cephalus; assembly: GCF_949319135.1. NCBI lineage: Eukaryota > Metazoa > Chordata > Actinopteri > Cypriniformes > Leuciscidae > Squalius > Squalius cephalus. The sequence goes on from NC_137140.1 coordinate 26,538,258, forward strand.
TCATGTTTGCTGAAAATGGCATCTAATAGCTACTGTATATAAAGTTATTTCACTCAAAATCCTCCTTTTACCAAAACAAATCGAGCAAGATTCAAGATCACACGCAAGGCAAAATATATCCTTCTGAGCCACATAAGCTCATGCTCTTGGTTGAGGCCCCCTAAAACTGAAATCCTACCAATTGTAACTGCCATCAATCAAACAACACCAGGAAAACCAGCTGATCCTCAGTGCCACCTATAGGCTTTGACAAGAAAGAAAATCATAAAGGACAAAAAAGGACAAAGACCTAAATGAAGTATTCTTGATGTGAATGCATATAGAGCTTCATCACTATCCAGAGTCATGATAGTCATTTACACACACCTCTTCAGACAACAGCACTACAAACCTCTATTCCCCAGTCCTATCTGATTCTCATCATTAGGAAACAGCTTACTAATAGAGGCACTTACAGACGTGTCTTGTTCTTTGCATTTTTTGAAGGACGCTCAAGATTTGTAGGGAATTTATTTTTATATCCACTCTACCAACCTCTGCTTTACACTGTATGGCAGACTTATAAAAAAGAAAAGAAAGTGCTCTTCTGTCTGAGAGAGAGAAATTCATTTGAGTACTCAATTCAGATTCAACCAGCTTCTTTAGAGACTAAAGCACATATTTCATGATCACCCTGTCTGAATGAATTTGCACACACTGTATTGCCAATCTGAGAAGACATACAAGAGAAGAAAGAGCAGTATTCACATGGGAGATAAAAGGAAAATCGGCATCTTCAAGTGCTCCGCGCAGTGAAGATCCCCAGTGGGATAAAATAACATGTAAGGTTGATCTGAACTGGAAAAAGAAGCATGAATGAATCTTTTGTCCTTATAAATATTTCATAGTCATGACTGTTCTGCACTCTGTAGGTACACACGCACTACCTGGTGGTCTAGTTTCCAAAAATAGGTCCTTAACGTGGTTTGACAAGTCCATTAAAACACAGCTGAATTAATTGCAAATTAATTATTAACAGCCAACTGTAACAGAGTTGATGCTCTGACTTTAACAAAGACAGAGGTTTTCACAGGGATTGGAAGGACAGAGGGATGGACAACTGAATAAGCTAACGTTTGAAGTAGATCTGTCTGTGCCGGCCAGATGGCTGTCTGCAAGGTGGGATGAGTTTGACTCCATATGCGCAGCCACACCTGTGGACTATCTGTCTGGTTTTTGGCTCACCGCACTCTCAGCAAGATGTATAGCATCCGCCATCCAAACACCATGGCTTGGTGTGACATGCCTTATCTGACCGTTTGGATAATGTAGCTTGGTGTGAAGGGATATGCAAATGTGTATGATACAACCAGCACGAGACTAGGTATAATATTTATCAAAAGGAGGCAAATTACGTTTTTGACATGAGCTATGCTGGAGCACTATTAAAAGTAAAGTGAGAGACTCATCATGAATATTTCATTGGGGTGCAAATATTATCTATGAAACAAAACATGTGAGAACACAGCTAATAAAATAATGGCCTGTTCCAGCTTTCATGGCAGTTACGAGATAAGGGGAAATACGTGGATGCATGGAACACTGCAGTTCATGAATAAAAAGTTAACTTAGCATTTGTGTTGTAGCCCTTGCCAATATTTTGTGTAAAACTATATATTCACAAATTCAGTTGTCAGAGGGTAGCCATTTGACCAATCTTAAAGGTAAAGTATGTAATTTCTGCCGCACTATATAGTGTTTTCAAACAGGTTTCCCAAGAACTCCTCCTCATCTGCCATTGGTTGGTCAGATAGATTGGTTGCACTATTGGTTGAGCCAATTATGTAAAAAAAGAAAAAGAAATTACAATTGTAGTTTTTATAGCACCAGTGCTTACACTTACAAATAAACCTACAAATGGTCTCTGAATGTTAAACATGAAATATAAAGTTAAGTATATTTTTAAACAATATATTTTATACTCATTCTTGTGTTAGGGCTGGGTAAAAATTTAGATTTTCTCAATAATTTCATAAAATTGTAAATAAAGTGTAAATAATAAAGTGACTTGATGGAATATTTTAATATATAATACATAAAAATCACACACACACACACACACACACACACAAACACACATACATAAAAAAAAAAACATCTTCTCTGATAGGGTTTTACTATGCAAACTGTCTCACAGCTAAAGCGCAGCACACTGTCAGCACTATACTTGGATGTTGGATGTCTAGTCAACCATCATTATCCATCCCTAATGTGTGTGAGAAAGATTTCCAAAGTGTCTTTGCAACACGTTTATACCACAAACCTACATCTCAGCACATAACTGTAATACATTTTTGACCTTTTTGACAGTTTACCCTGTTTAAGCTTATAACTATGAGGCAGGACACAACTGAAGGCCAAATGACCAGTCCAGAAGGGACTTATGGTTGTTCGTGCATCAAATAAATAAATAAATAAATAAATAAATACTATAACTACTAACATAACTCCTGTCTGACAGGTCCACTAATCCAATGTGTCACTATGAGAGCATATGCATGTGCACATGCTTGTTCTCGACCTTCTATTAGCTGTACGGGTCAGCCATTTGTCTTTCAGTGACAGGGTCATTCACCCTGTGCCTTGAAGAAAGACGTGTCCTTATCATTCCATATCAGAATGATGTTATATCGCCAATACATGTGCAAGCCTGACAGTGTCACCAGAAGATATCATATCCATCCCCCTCGATACTACGATATCGTATGACAACATTTTGACAAATGGGTAAGAAAAATTGAAGAATATTGCATTGCATCTATGTGACAATGTTCTTTAAGTTAATAAATCATTTGAAATAGGCAACACTAAATGTAAGATAACCGCAAGGCAAGACTGGAACTGGACAGACTATCCACATTTTTACAGAATTGTCGAATATTGCTGGAAGCAGACTACATTTATATTTACATTTAATTATTTAGCAGACGCGACTTACAAATGTGGAGAACAGAAGCAATCAAACCAACAATAGGGCAACAATATGTAAGTCCCAGTTCTTCAATGACATCACGGTGAAAACCCCTTTTGGAACCTTTACTTTTAAAAGTGTGAAAAGATAAGATTGGTCTAATTTGAAGTAATATAAAAAGACTGGCCTTATTTGAATACGAAATACACAAATGATTACCTCTTGGTGAACTGCTAGTTGGTCAAACTAATTCTAAAGACAGTCTTAACAACATAGTGGCTATGTATGTAACTGGCTCCAGGTATTCAGCGGGTTTGAAAAGCTGGTCTTTTATATTGTTCAAGCGCATAGATGTGTGAAGTATGCCCTCTGCAGTACATGTTCAGATGCATTCTTTGGAAACTAAATTGAAATATATTTAGTGTTCTCTTCCAACACACTAATTTTACATAAGTAAAAGATGTACCAATAAACATTTGTACAGTGTATACATGATGACTATAACTTAGCTTTTTATCCTAAATATTTAAATGTTTATATATGTTGTTAGTGAGTTGTAAATTTAACATTTTAATTGATCTTTTTCTATTTTTTATCTGATGTTGGCAGGCTCAAAATAAAAATACTGAGTGCAGTGCACCATCAAAGTTTGGCTATTTTCCAAAACAAGCGCAGGGCCCAGTTGTTCAAAAGAAATTTGATCAAATTTCAGCTATTGGATTGGATCAAATCTTAAAATTATTTGTTAAAAAAAATTAAATAAAGGATTCTAAAATCAAATTAGACCACGTAATCCAGTCTTGGTTTTGATCTGGATCAAAACTTCAGTATGTGTTGTTCAAAACTTTTTAGTATGATTGGGATTCCTTTTATACATTTGTTCTTTACATAGTAGCCTGCATTGTGATGTAGCCTATAGTCACACTTATATCAGTGGTAACCCAGATTTGGTAATCTGGAAAAATATGTCTGGATCTGGACAAAGACGATAGATCAGGGTGAATGATCTAATCCAGTGTTGTTTTGAAAAACCAGAACAAAAATATTAACTAATCTTGGATAGCAAAAGATTTCCATTTCATTTTTTTTATTTTTTTTAACAACTGGGCCCAGAATTTAAAGACAAATACTGGAGAAAGTGTTTGAGTAAGAAGAAGAAAAAAAACAACAACATTTATTCGCCCATTCAATACACTCCTTGCTATCGAATGTTATGCCAGGTATTATGCCTATTTTAAGGGGGGGAAAGTGAAAAAAGTTTCTAAAGTATTGTCACAAAACCTAAAACGTATAAACGTTAACATGAGACAAGTGTCATAAAAAATGTCTTACTAACCTTGTCCGTACAAAGTTATCCAATTTTTCTCCTGTTTTGCGTAATACGCGGAGGGATAAGAGGGACTATTTTTCAGCCTGAAAAAACAGAAAAGTTCAACCTCCTAAAATAGTAATCCCACACTAAAATTACGATTTAGACAACTATCGCTAAAAATATTACCAAACATTTCTATGGAAGAATTTAAATAGAAGAAAAATAATTATTTAAAAAATAAGAGCTTCGATCAAGTTCTTTCACATCTTCCGCTACCGCTAACCTTGCCCCTGGCACTATTTTGCTGATATATGTCACAAACATGATTTTTTTCCTTCCCCAAATTCAACCTCAGTAATTAAATGTGTCGTTTATTTTGGAAAAATCATTAATTTTCTTTTCACCAATTCCACTCTCGTCCACAAGTATAAATCATAGCACTAGCAAACCCAGTTGGAGACAAGACCACCTAAAAGAAAACAAACATTGCCCTCTAGTGGACATGGTTGATAAAAGACAACATGACCTCTTGATTTTATCACTGATCTTTATTTAAAACCCGATGTAACAGCATGTTAGAAATTCTGTTTGCTTGCAGTTTAAATCTGAAATATTAGCATTGTTTTCAACGTGACAAATGAAGCCACATATGAATCTCCCACGTCTTTGGTGTGTTTCCCATATAAACGTATTGTTTAATAACAATATTGGTAACAGATCAAGTGTATCACAATAATTAAGAATTCTAACAATGTAGTATCAAACTAAAGAAATTATATACACAATACAAAGAGCTGTGTCTCAACCTTGACTTTTCTCTCATAGCCCCTGAAAAGTGTCTGAATAAAGTATTAAAGAAAAAAAATAAGCTGGTATTACTTATCAGTAAAGTCCATTTAGAAAGTGATCACAAAACAGGAAAGCTGTCTGTTTCTCCTGCTGGCTTGGTCCAAGTTCAGTAGCAAAAAGAGTCCTCCACGGGAAAATGCAGTACCATCAATACATTTACAAGACAGAAGAACTTGTACATTTATTTAAACAATGCAGAGCATTATAAAGGCTTGGCAACACTTAGAAACAGATCTTCTCTTGTACTTCTCTCTGGCAATCCCAGTTAGATATAGCCAGGAGGATGTGTTGTGTTTCAAACAAACCAACATTGTGAACAAGTTTGGTCAAACACCTAATAAATCAAAGACTTCACGAGCCACAGTTCTCTATCTCGTTCTTATTTATTGTAAGACTGTGGTGGCTTTGAACACTAGCTCCTTGTTTAAATTGCATTGTGAGTGTGTATTGTAAGTACAGCAACTGCATTGATCTATGAAATCTTGCAGCTCGTCCGTGCGCAGTTCTGGGATGGGCTCAGTGGCGGATAGATGATTTTGGATTTTTTGGTTCCGTTCCTTTTTTTAGCGCTGCTGGCTATGACCGAGTAAGAACGTCCATGCATCATCCTGGCGTTGAGGCCGTTGGCCATAGAGAAGGACTTCAGATGGCTCTTTAAGGCAACAGGAAGTGGAAGTTTGTCCACAAGGTGCACTGGAGTGCAGGAAACGATAGAACGACAGCACAGGTCCTGCAGACTCAACACTGGACAAAAGAAAACAACAGGTTTTGATTAAAGCAAAGGACCAGAAAAACATCCTCAGTTTACAGGCATAGAAAAATGCAAGGCTGAAGGATAAATCTTTGATTTTTTCTAATAAAATCCTGCTCAAATTCAAAATTCATATGTAGATTAGCAAGCTATCTATCATCATATGATTTAAAACAGTTTATTTGTCTTACAAGGATGAAGTCATGCAATGGAAACAAGAAGCTGTTTTATCATATTCCTTGGCCTTTAAATAATCTCCAGTCAAAATAAACATATGATGCTTTTATTCAGTAAATGTTTTCATATTGCTTGATCTTGTTCCTACAAGCTTTTTTTTTTTAGCATAAAGCAAAGCTATGATTATTAAGAGAAATGTGCTGTGGGGGCGGCATGCCGTTACATTGATATTTGAGCACTGGGTGACTCGCTGTGAGCGGTATAAAGTCTCAAAGCTTTACATACTTCAGGTTTCTTAAGCGTTCATTTGGCCTATACATAATTGCAGCATTGGTCTGAGAAAAAAAAAAAAAAAAAAAAAAACAACATGTATGGCTGTTGTTTATGTGGTCATTCTCAGAAAAGGCAGGACTAAAAGGTCTGACAGCGTTCCTTAATGCATCATCTCATGTCAAAAGCATTTATGGTGAAGCTTGTTTAATTCCCTGAGAGAACATTTCCAACCTCAGCAACATAATGAGTCATACGGAGATGTTGATGGAAGTGCAGTGAGACAACAGAGATGGTATTGTACCATTGACTATTGTAGAGATGTATCTGTCTTTTGTCTATTTTATATGAATTAATTACTTACGTTTATGTAATTGTAACTGACATTTTTACTACAATTTTTTACTTTTTTTGGCAATAGAAATATAACATTTTAATTGAATTTTAATATTGTAATATAATATAATATAATATAATATAATATAATATAATATTTCCTGTATCAGACATCAGAACTCCTAAGAAGACAAGACACTAGCAGGCATACAACTGTTTTTCATTCACAAATCATCAGTATTTAAATTTGTGTTGTTGTATTTCTGTACTAAACTTCCACTAAACATATATGAATAGATCATTTCACTTAGTTTCTCAACTATGTTAAGTATGATACTATGATAGTGAATGATTTGTTTAAATTATTTTTACTTCCTGGTTTATTACACAATATGTGCAAACACGCAAACAATGGTACTCCAATCTTATACTGTACAGTGTTTAACAACGTGTTTTGGGGCTAACTTGTAATGTAAAAACATACTGTAATAATGAGAACAATATTGAGAACGCTAACAACGTCTTTTTAACCTATACACCTGTAGAGACTCCCCAAAATATAAAAAGTCCTGATGCCTCCTACAGAGGACATAAAAAATAATAATGTCTTTCTTGTAAAGGAAAATAATACTCTGTGTTGTAAACTCACTGAAATTTCTATTTCCCAAAAGACAGTTTGAAAACTATTAAATACATCTGATAATTACAAAATATTGTTCCACTTTCCATATTTTGTAAGTGTGATATCAACTATTTTGAAAAACAAAAGACAGGAAGTTGACATGCCAAACATCTATATATATATATATATATATATATATATATATACACACTCACCTAAAGGATTATTAGGAACACCATACTAATACTGTGTTTGACCTTCAGAACTGCCTTAATTCTACGTGGCATTGATTCAACAAGGTGCTGAAAGCATTCTTTAGAAATGTTGGCCCATATTGATAGGATAGCATCTTGCAGTTGATGGAGATTTGTGGGATGCACATCCAGGGCACGAAGCTCCCGTTCCACCACATCCCAAAGATGCTCTATTGGGTTGAGATCTGGTGACTGTGGGGGCCATTTTAGTACAGTGAACTCATTGTCATGTTCAAGAAACCAATTTGAAATGATTCGAGCTTTGTGACATGGTGCATTATCCTGCTGGAAGTAGCCATCAGAGGATGGGTACATGGTGGTCATAAAGGGATGGACATGGTCAGAAACAATGCTCAGGTAGGCCGTGGCATTTAAACGATGCCCAATTGGCACTAAGGGGCCTAAAATGTGCCAAGAAAACATCCCCCGCACCATTACACCACCACCACCAGCCTGCACAGTGGTAACAAGGCATGATGGATCCATGTTCTCATTCTGTTTACGCCAAATTCTGACTCTACCATCTGAATGTCTCAACAGAAATCGAGACTCATCAGACCAGGCAACATTTTTCCAGTCTTCAACTGTCCAATTTTGGTGAGCTCGTGCAAATTGTAGCCTCTTTTTCCTATTTGTAGTGGAGATGAGTGGTACCCGGTGGGGTCTTCTGCTGTTGTAGCGCCTCCGCCTCAAGGTTGTGCGTGTTGTGGCTTCACAAATGCTTTGCTGCATACCTCGGTTGTAACGAGTGGTTATTTCAGTCAAAGTTGCTCTTCTATCAGCTTGAATCAGTCGGCCCATTCTCCTCTGACCTCTAGCATCAACAAGGCATTTTCGATACAATATATATATAAATCCTGAGATGTCCTTTTTAGCATGCACCAGGACTTAACAGTGAAAAATTTACATAAAACAAATGTCATATAGTGACAAAAGTGAATTTCTGAGACACAGTTGAATAATGACCATATCATATATGTCTGAATGTAAACGAAAACCCTATAATAAACACATGACCTATTTTGTTTGTATGAATCCTGACAATAGAGGCTTGTTACCTTTATTGGGTCTCCAAAGTCGCTCCATACCATGCCTCATGAGCACAATTCGGGCCAGCTCAGTGAAGGACTCAGTAATGTTAAAGTTACAGAGAGGGCTGACTTCGAAGAATGTGACGCCTAATCGCTCTGCAAAGGCCTGGGCGTGCTCAGTCGTCACCTGCCGCTTATAGGCCAGGTGAAGCCTGTTTCCCACCAGGATCTTGGGAACACCTGGTGCATGCTGGGTAAAAATAAAACAGTACATCAATGGTAATAAACTATCTCTTCAAGACATTACTGGTTTCCTGATGTGTTTTATATTTATGTCAAGACAATCGCTTTATTAATAAAGCAATTTTGAAACAACTCGCACAGCCAGTGTACGCAGTGCGCATCATCAGACCCCTGCTATCGACACAGATTAGTTACAAAGCCTCTTATTATCATTTATAATTGCAACAATTATAATCATAACCGAGTTGCATAAAACAGCACATTTCCTGATTTATGGAGATGCACATCTATCTTACCACCTTCTCAAGATGATTAGCTTATGTTTTATTCAGATCTTCAATGTAATTCCAAAACCACTAGCATGACCTCATGTCTGTTTATACCCATAATGCACATCAGGTTTAACAAGCTTATTACTCTAAATACTATAGTAGATTTCTGATCTGATAGATCTGATTTTACCTCATCAATCTCTTTAATCCATCTGTCGATGCCATCAAAAGACCACCGGTTTGTGATGTCATATACAAGGATAACACCCTGTGAGAAACAAATTGTGTTAGTTATAGATAACATACAGTTTATTAAACTTAAATGCATTCTCAATTCAAAATGTAAGATTTTTTTTAAATTTTTGCTAAGTTTTTGAGTTTGAATTAAATAACACATTCATCCTCATCTCAGATAAGGAAACGAATGTGGTACTGGAGGTGGTACTATTTATCATCTCATATTGTATGTGACTAAAATTGTTGGCAAAGAAGTTTATGATGTAATGTCAATAAAGATTGTGGCATTGCTCCAAGAGTTGCTGTTATTAGGATATCTGTGTTTGCCAGAACAAGGAAATGTCATGTCAACAATACCAGTCCACTCCGATTTATAGCATACCACACTTTCAACAGGAACTGCTGATCTTTGGGTGTGGCGTTTAACAACTGTCTGGGAACACTGGGATTTCAGAGATATTCAACAGCCCATTTCCTAAAGTCTATTTGTCTATGGAATTGTACATTTATTTTAAATCATTACATTTTTAAATGAATAATTATTAATGAAATAATTTAAAAGTGTACATTTAAAACAGATACTCACAAACTCAAAAAATGGAGACTGATGAAATTATTTCCCACTATTTTACATTTAAAAAAATAATAATTATGAACAGAATATTTTTTCAATTATATATAAATTATTTCAAATATAAATTTTTTATTATTATTTACATTTTAATTATGAGTTTTTTTATTTATTTAATTTATTTACAATTAAAATATTGTAAATAACTGTTAATTTTGTATTTACAATTTTTCCTAAGTGTTTTTATCCTTTTTTTGCTGTTATACCTGTGCTCCTCTGGAATATGAGCGGAATATGGTGCAGAATCTGCCTTGTCCTGAGGTGTCCCTGCAAAAACAACACAACACAGAGGGTCCGCATCACAAAGAGCACATTCATCTTACTTCTGTTCTTCAATACGTCTGTAGCTATTGTCTTTCCCTCTGCCTGGTGACACGAGGAGCTTTCTGTGGTTGGTGCCAGGGCAGCAGACTTTGAGTAGGAGCAGTGAAATGAATCATTCACCATCCAGGGCTGAGCGCAGCACCAAGATGTGCCAGTCATGTTCCAGTGGGTAGGACTGGAGTATCACAAACACTTCGCTCTAAAATGCTTCGTCTATCAAGGCCAGATTATCAATAATTCATTCCTGATTCTTGCAAAAATCTCAGTTCTCTTGAAATGTGCCAGAATATATAAACAACTTCTAGGCATGGCTAGTGGGATTGACTTGGCTGAATTTTTCACTGGAAGTTTATTGAGGAGCGCTGTAATTAACATAGCCAGACGTTTGGCATGTTCACTTCATATTTTGGAAACCAAAAGGACCTCATTGAGAGTACACAGGCGTGATGGAAACTTGAATCTCTCTTCATGCTCGGTTTGAGTTCAAGAAGATAACAGGAAGAAGTCAAGCTGAATCTTAAAAGTTGAACATGTATTTCAAGGAGCTGTCAGGTGCTGCAGTCATGGGTTTACGGTTTACCAGAAAAAGTAACTGTGATATAAAGCTACTCACCAAAGCTGGAGCTTGACTCTGCGTCCATCGAGGAGTATGGTAGTTGTCTTGTAGTCAATGCCTACAAGTGAAAAAGAAATAACAAAATTACTTAAAGGTGAAGTGTGTAATTTATGCAGCACTTGCATCACCAAGTCACTTGTGTAATCGCAAAAGTGACAGTTTTCGAACAGGTTTCCTGCACAAAGCAAAGCAAATGAACCCCATCAGACCCTGTGTCCATTGGAATGGACACCACATGGTATTTGGTTTAAACCAATCTTTTTTTTTAATAATAAAAGTAATTTCTGCTCACTGATTGGGTCCTGATCAACCAATCACAATGAAGATATGACCCCTAACTTAATCTGATTAATCTTCAGGCATCACAAAAGACAGGCATGGCTAACTGATTAGACAGGGGGAGAAGTAAAGCCTTGTTTATATCCTTTCGCCTGGCTCCGTACTGCGAGCCTCCGCTGACTGCACTCGCACCTCTCCAAACAAGCGAGGCGTTTATACTTGACGCGCTCACTGTTGTACTAGTCTTTGAAATGACAGGGGGCGACTCGGAGGAATCGTCCTCTAAACCATCAGGAAGCAGTGGTGAGAAGGTACACAAGTGACAATGTTTGTTTTTATTACGCTTCACCAAACCCAGAACCAAAGAATTGTTTAAAACCCAGCAAACCTTGAGATTATTACTTGTGACATTAGAACAAAATGTATGGATATGAGAACATATGTATAAAACTAAATTAAACAACAGTCTCTTAAATATTTTCTAATTTCATTTAATGAACATTTTTATTAAACATGGACCTTAATTTTCATTATAAAGACTTATTTCTACTAATGTAGGCTTGTTTTATAAATGTAAGCAATTCATTTAGACAAGCGCAAACTGGGTGCCGGTTTAGATGCAAAATTACAAAAAATGCCATGCACACCGCCACACAAAATGGGGTTGACGTAATTTTTTTCCAATGTTTTTCAAAGATGTTATTTTTGTCGCACACACACCTTCACACTCATGAGGATGCGGCGAGTATAAACCAGGCTTAAGCCCACTTTGAACCTTTTATATGCTAATTTATGTTCATGGTAACATCAACTTAGTTGCATCTATTATAATCTTAAGAGTATCAAGTGATAATATTCAAAGTTAATTGAACACAGGAAGTTGTAGAACACAGGAATTTTTTTAAGTTTAATGTCCAACACATTACATAAACATTGCATGACAGGTTGTATAAACTGCTAAGATAGTGTTGCTTGTAGTCATCAAATTCCTTTCTTTAAGCCTGTTCATAACTTTTTCAAGTCAGATACATAAAAACCCAGATTGATCTAATTTGATACCGAAAGGTAAGACTGATTACCCCTAACTAACTGCTAGTTGGTCATACTAAGACACAGTCTTAACATGATGGCTATATGTATGCAACAGTCCCCAGGTCTTGAAAGATATCAGCAGGAACCTCATAACTTAGTTGTGAGCCAGGTAGTTGTGTGAAAACAGCTATTTTTTAAATTGTAATAATATTTCAGAATATTACTGTTTTACAGTATTTTATTATAAATACGACCTTGATACATAAAAGACTTCCTTCAATGACAAAAAAGTCTGAACAAAAACTGCCAAAATAGAAACAAAGTAACACTGGCAAAATAAGTTAATATAATTGGCTACCTGAATTTCTTTAAATTGGATTAAAATTGGTAGGCTATTATTAAAAATCAAGTAATGACATTTTATTGGGACACCGGCACGGACATGGCCACTGGCACAGACACCGGCACCAGCATGGGCACAGGCATGGACCCCGGCATGGGCACAGACACCGGCACCGACACACAAACAACGGCAAGGACACACCAGCATGGACACCGGCATGGAAACCAGCACGGACACCGGTATGGACACCGGCACAGGCACGGGCACCGCCACGGACACCACCTCGGACACCGGCAAGGACACCGGCACCGACACTAACACACCGGCACGGACATGGCCACTGGCACAGACACCGGCAAGAAAGAAATTAATACAGGTTTGGAACAACATTAGAGTGAGTAAATAAGGACATCATTGTCATTTTTGGGGGAACTATCCCAGACAAGCGGCAGCATGTTTACTATTTAGAGTGAGTAAATAAGGACATCATTGTCATTTTGGGGGAACTATCCCGGACAAGCGGCAGCATGTTTACTATTAGGCTACTGTCGCTTTAAGACCGGCACGCATCTAATATACAAGAATATGACATGCACTCGATTTTCTCTCAAATATTTGCTTTCACTTTAGACATAATCAACTGTGTTTAAGTAAACCTTGTGTGTATTTGACAGTATTAAACCAATAAGACAGTTAATAAGTCCAGTAACCAGGCCCTTTTTGACAGGCTTTTAGGTGCCTGTGCGCTTCGGGTGTATGTGCTCAGAAAAGCCCATGTTAGAACAGCGCATCAGCACGCGATTGAAATGTTTAACCGCCATGGTTCAAAACACATGCAAATAATGAACTTTTGTGAATTGCAGTATCCCATTAGTGTAACTCAACCTCTGTGTTAACATGTTATGTGAATCGCATTGTACAGTATGTTGGGATGGAGGCGCCAGGACTGCAACTGATAGAATGCAATGTAGCACGATACTACGATATTTCTTCAAAAGCAGATCTGGAGACATTTTAATCGTCCACGATCAAAAATCGTGATGTTGCACACCCCTAAAGTACAGATAACTATACTTCTGCCAAGATTCTAAAGTGCATATTCGATGGACACTTCACTATCAAAATAAGTGTAGTACCTACTGTCATGATGCTAATTCATTGACTGGTTGCCAGGGTGCTGCTAAACAATAAATAATTTCTTATTAATGGTTTTTAGCGGCAGTTAAAGGGTTCTGGGCAGTTTAGTTGTCCAAGTTAAAAGATCCCATTAAGATCCCATCTAATTGATATTCTGGTCCTTACATATTGTCCCTGCCAAACTTTATAAGCCTGAATGCGTAGTAAAGTAAAAGCATCTCTCTTAAACAAGCTGCGCAATTTGAGGTATCATTCAGGTTTGTAACATAAACAGTGCAGGATGGGTTATAAAACAAAGCAGGGGTTTGTTCAAATTCCTAGTATGAGCGAAAGTATGAGTGATAATAATGCCCTAGCAAACACTACTAATAATCTAATAACTGCAAATGGGAAAAGCAAGTGGTGAGAACAGCTGTAGAGTGGTCCACTGAGAGTTTGAATATTATGTTCAAATAAAGATTGCATTTTTAGTCTTCACCGATTTCAGTTACAATGTCCCTCTTTTGATCATGAATTTGGATGACAGCAACTATGATTAAGTGATGTCTGTTGTTATGAACATAACACTTGAGGATGCCTGGGCTGAGATTGGAAAGCTTTTAGTGTCACCTCCATGGGGGTTCCAGGTTCCACACACATACACACTGGCATTCTGAACGCTTTTTCTCCTATAGGGAATTTCAGAGCTTATCACACATTCCACTGCGATGAGAAAGAAATCCAACACTGTGAAAATATACATGGAACAACTGGGAGATTCCATTAAGGTGACAGAAAGACGATTTAAAAACACCATGGCTGTCACTAAAGAATGGAATCAAGTGAACCAAACACAATCCCAAGTCACCCTGTGAACTGTGAGGTCACTCTTAGGGAGTTGCAGCATATCAAAATGGTGAGGTGTAACCCTCATGTTCTGTACATTAAAAATAAAGTATCAGGTATCAAGTCCTTCATGAAAAATGATGCATTAGTTCTGTTTGGAGTCACAAGGACTACATCTATAATATTTAATAAATGCAAAGGTTTATTTAATTGTGATACAACTATGGAAGTAAAATAATGTCAAATGTTTTTGAAACAAAAAGCATGTTGAATTGCACTACTTGGGAAAAAAAAGGCATTGCATTAACCATGCTTGCATTTTAATGCATTGTATTTTTAGGGCTTGCATTTTTATGGGCTGAAATTCAACAAGGTTTAATATTTAAGCTGTGAATATTTCAATTAAAAACATTTCAAACACATTTTCATTATTAAAAATTCAATAATCCATATTCACCTTTCATATTTCACTTCCTAAATATTCAAACTGTTTAAAAATACTACCTATAATATTCGACAGG
The DNA here is from genome assembly GCF_949319135.1 of Squalius cephalus. Classification (NCBI taxonomy): domain Eukaryota; kingdom Metazoa; phylum Chordata; class Actinopteri; order Cypriniformes; family Leuciscidae; genus Squalius; species Squalius cephalus. The sequence goes on from NC_137140.1 coordinate 26,553,270, forward strand.
CAATTTTCGGTCCATTTTATTTCGCTTTGCAAATTCGCTTCCACAAATTCAGTGGTTCAAATTCGACAGTAAATTCAAAGGAACTGCAGGAAAAGCAGTAGATTACCGAGCATACTCTCCATCTGCTGTTAGTCTACCTCACCAGCAGGAGGTGCAAAAGCGCGTGTTGTTGACGAAGACCAGCAACAGTTTAGAACAAGCCATTCATTCATAAAACTCATTTAACAGCAATGCAAGTGTATTTGTGCAATTCAACAGGCTTTTTGTTTCAAAAACATTTGACATTATTTTACTTCCATATACAACAGGCTATTATTAATATGCTTCAATAATATCTGTCAACTGGGTTTTGATTATGTCAGAGAAACGTTCACTATATCATTTAAAATATGGGGTTGGTGAGATTTTATAAATATTTTTAAAAGACGTCTCATATGCTAACGAATGTTGCATTTATGTGATGAAAAATACAGTAAAAATAATATTGTGAAATATTATCACAATTTGAAAAAAATCTATTTTAATATATTTTAAAATCTAATTTATTCCTGTGATGGCAAAGCTGAATTTCTAATTATAATTAGAAAGTGTCTTCAGTGTCACAGGATCCTTCAGAAATCAATCTTATATGCTGATTTGGTGCTCAAGAGACATGTATTATTATTATTAACAATGTTGAAAGTTAAAAATAACAGCATTTATTTAAAATATAATGTGTTTATGTTAAAATGTAAGTCTTCACAGTCACTTTTGATCAACTTAATGTGTCCTTACTGAATAAAAGCATTTATTTCTTTAAAAGTTGAGCAATAAATTCTTAAGATAATTAGATGATTCTTCATACTAAAGTAAAAAAATGTCATCAAATAAACATGATTACATCATATTTTCCACCACTAAATAAATCTTTTATCAAGTTTTTGATAAAAGGCTTATTGTGAATTATTTAATTCAACGTGATGCAGTTAGACAAATATTGTATAACACCAGCTTGTACTATTTTTTTTTTTTCTTTATAAAAATGTGTGCCTGTAGGATGCAGTCTTCCTGTTTGTGTGGGCAAGCTCTGATTCATCCTGACAGATTTTTTTCACACTAACTCTTTCTGTCTCCCCGCGCAATTACCCTGCTCTGCACCTCTCCTCACAACAACCAGCAGCGAGCCATAGACCTTTTCTGACGGGATGACACATACGCCGGATCAACGGGAGTCAGTGGATGAGGATGAAGCCTCCGTGGATAATGGTGTTCAAAATCTAGAGCTTAGAGAGAAACAGTTATGCTAACACTTACTGATCCATCCCCATGAAATTTAAAGTCATGAAATTATACACAAACCAAATATACTTCAAGCTGCTTTGTGGCCTGTGGAGATTTTGGTTGACCTGAAAATAACATCAAACAGATCAGCCAGAATTTAAAACAGCTTAATTAAACTCCTATAGGCCTTAGTCAGGGTAGACACCATATTTAAAGGTGCACTCAGTAAAACAACAGTACATTTGATGTCAAAAACTGACAAATTTCACATATGTTCACAAAAAATTTCATAGAGATAAATGAGATAAACACTTGAGTCATATCAGTATCATATAGGCATAAGTGCTGTCAAATCGATTAATTGCATCTAACATAAGTTTGTGTTTACATAATATGTGTGTGTGTGTGTGTGTGTATATACTATTTTATATATATATATATATATATATATATATATATATATATATATATATATATATTACACACACATATATATTTACACATATATAAAATTAATTATTGATTGACACTGTATATACATATTATGAACATATGTACGTATGTACATAGACACACACACACACACACAGAGAGAGCCAAATATATGATATATATAACATTAATAATATACACACACATATTTTATGTCAACACATACTTTTAAGTTAGATGTGATTAATCACGATTAATCAATTTGACAGCACTAGTTGTTATTTAAAATTCTATACTATTTTTTATCAATTAAAAATAAAATACTAAAAACTCAGTCAATGCTATAAATGAATTTAGGCATCACAGCAGTTTAATATACAGTATGGAAAATCAATGTACCTTTTCAGATTTGCTAAAGATTATAACAGTGTTATTAGTGTTTTGAAATAGCCTATAAAAGTAAGTGAATGTTGGATGACGGCAAAGGTAATCTAAATGAGCATGCAAAAATAAACATTCAATACCAAAATATTGACCAATACCAATGAATTACAAAAACCTAATGCTGGCCAATAAACAATATGGCACCCATAATTGCAAGAGTCGCTTTTGTGTGATGCTGCAAGGTGTCAGTATAAATCCAAGAAGGTAATGCAACATAAACTAAAAACATATTTAGTGATCATTTAAAATTAGATGTGATCTAAGACAATACAACATACAGAATAGACTGTTCTTCTACCCCTCACAGCCTCATTTTCATTTGTGCAAAATCAAATATGCCGTCTACCCTGATTAAGCTCCACAGACATTACATAACCTAAAACACATTGAGCAAGACATCAGCCTGTTCGTTATTTATAAGACGGTGAGATAAATGTTTCAGTGACGCAGAACTGATTTCTCTCTTAGTGAAGAACAGCTGCAAAGCTTCAACTGTCATTGTTTCTTTAAAACCAAGAAGTCACTGCTCCATTTTCATCGTTCAAACAAACAAATGGCTTGAGAGGTTCATGCAAGTGTTTAGATAAACATCAGAATGTTCCACTCCTTTATCGCCACATTCGCCAGCAAAGCCTGGCTGCATCCTTATTCCCCTCAGCCGCATTTCGCTCAGCAGTCACAGAGCACAGTGTTGGCCAGTGGTAATAATCTCTGTAAACAGAAATTTCAACAGAGACTTCTGCTGGCAAGAGTATTAGGCAAGAGCTTTCCCTGTCGAATCATAATGCAGTTTATCGACCATGTACATGTATGCACTTATAAGGAATTGTGTGAGTTGCTCTCAAGGTTATGATGCAAAATAAATACAAAAGTTATAGAATATGGTAGAACAGGATGTAGAAAGTGCTCCGAATCTGGTAAGCAACCTAAAAAGCTCCAGTGGTAGTCTAATAATTGCTTGCATACCCAATGTCTTGGGATCTGTTTTCTAAGTATTAGCATCCTGGCAGGGCTGTTTACTGGCCCAACGGGGGCAATATTTTTTCAAGAGAGTATGTAAATGAATGTAGTATGAAGTCAATTTCACAAGCCTGCGGTGGGGTATTAAATTTTCATCACTGTTGAGCTAGAAATGAGCAACCAGAGAAGAGTTTAAAGTCAACATGAAAACTCAACCCTATTTACTTTCTTAATGCACATTTCTGATCTTATTATGATTTAGTAATCAATGCACCTTATTTTTGTAATGATTCATCAAAATGCTTATTTGTTGACATCACTTAAGATGTTCATTTTGGTTTAGAAAGTCAGCTTTTCACAATCCACAAAAGTCCTGCATGCTCGGAAAGTCACGTTACAGAGGTAAAATGGGTTGCGAATGGCAATTCATGTCGACATTAGGAATATGTAGTAATAGTCCAGTCCAGCGATTCAAAGACTATTTAAGGGCTCTTGTTCTAAAGATTTATTTTTTTGTTCCTTCTATAACCTGTTGTCCCTCTTCTAAAAGTGGCTGGCACTGCATCCTCAGCTGCTTGGATAAATGAGTACACAACTGTGCAAGCCACCCAGACCTCAGTCAGCCTCTGACCCTAGAATGAACAGGTTGGCCAGTGTTGCCAAGTCCACAGTTTTCCTGCGGTACTGGGCTAGTTTAACACTGTTGCCGCGGGTTGTTTTTGTAGTCCCCCCTGAAGCGCGATTTGTAACCCCTGGAACATGGTTTATACTGGGAAACTGGTACCCCCGCACATCCTGATTTTGCTGAGTTAGACGTTTTCCTGGGTCAACATATTTTGTTGATCCTGGAACAACATTTCAGTCCGAAAATGTAATCCTAACCATAAGTTATATGGTTATGGTATCCTTAAAAACAGGGAAATGATAGGTGAATAACACTGATGTAGAAGCACCTAACCCTGGTTATAAGCCTAATCTTGACATAAACTGTAAACTTGTCTCTCAATTCTGATTGCTTGATTGGAATGTTGTTACATGTTGCACTTGGTGAAATCAGGTTCTGCTATATCAGCAATTGGGCTGGTTTAGTTGTTCAGACCTGGCAACCCCCCGTTGATTGGCTGTCAATTTACTCGCTAAATCACTCCAGTGTAATCTAAGCTGTTAAAATGAGACTCAAAATGTTCATCAGACCTAGGACTTTGACCAAATGCTGTTACAATGAAAATTGTGCGCATGGACCATATTGTTCCTCCTGTTCAAGCATGCATGGTGAAATAACAACAAAACCTGTGATAGCATTCTGAAGAAATAGAAATTACTAAGAATTAACAGACCTTAAGGAGTCACACTGAGAGCTGATTGGTACTTAGTTAATAAGTGATATACAAGTCATTACATGTAGGCCAAAAGATGTTGTGATTTTTTAGTTATGTGATACCAGCCACTTGCTTCTGTCACATAAAGAATTTTGATGGTCTTTTAGACAAGACGCATGAAAATATGTTATTTAGCTGTGAAATCCCAAAGGGGCGGGGAGTTCACTACAGTTGATTTTGTCCCCTGGGAAGAGTTTTCCAAAACAGGGAGAAACTCATTACAAACTACTGAGCTGCAAATAAGAGCTGGGCAAGCCGGGGCTAGAAGAGAAATGTGATCTATATGTTTAAAATATGTGGCATATTTACTGTAATAATAAATGAAACATTTTAAATAAATGTACTTCAGTGGACAATCGCTTTTTATATATTTTTAATAAATTGTCTGTATTGACAAGATTTATCGTGACAAAACACAGTTTACAACTGTATTGATGTAGTCATCATGATGCTTGGCATGCTTTTTTGCAAGTAGTCTGAACATCATGATACATGATAAAAATGCTGAAAAACCTACAATCCAATGAATCCATGATAATAGATTCACCTGAAAATGCATAGACTGTCCAACTTTAGTCTCATTTGTACAATACAAGGATCATAACTTACCCATATTGTATCCATAGGGTGATTCACTGGATCCATCCTGCAGACTGGCCAGTATTTCCCCTTTCCCCACATCACTATCTCCAACAAGCAGGAATTTCAGGAGGAAATCATAAGCTTTTGCTGGGCTGCTCCTGTGGTTCATCTTCACATCAGCCCGATGACCCATTCTGGTGCATCATGTAACTGTCCCTTGATGGACTTCTGTTCAATTCCTCAAGCCACCAGAACTGAACAATATAGCCGTTTAAAAAACAAAAACAAAAAAAAACCCTGCGTTTTCTTCACTAGTCTTTTCTTTGTTTAAAATGTCATATCCAGTACATCGCTAAAGCTGTCCTATTGTTCAAAGATTCTGGTTGTGGATCCACTGATGCTGTTGCGTCACATTTGTAGGTAAATAAAGACCCTGATATGTTTACAGTATAGTAACATAAGGCAAGTGACTCTTCTTAAATTAGATGTTTATACATGTAAAATAAATGTTAATCTTAATAAATCACTCCTAATGTTTTTTATCTTTGTATTTCAAGCAAACCTAGTCCATTGAGCTCTCTGGCACGATCCATCTCTTCTATCAGCCTCCCTAAACAGAAAAATGTAAGTTCATCCTTAGATTTTCCTTGATTGGTTCCTGTGTGGAGTTGCTAGGGCAGTTCTCCTCGTTTATTGGACAATACGCGCGTCCATTAAATCCCGTAAACGCCCATTTTGTGTTGGAGAGGGTGTGGCCAATCTGCTGTTTTGATCCTATAAGCGCTGATGGCAGATCAGCCCCCGTAAATTCATCCATTTAGGTTTTGTCGCGCGGACGGTGGCTCAGCTGATTCTGCGTCAGCGCTCCAGCGCGCTCCAAGCGCGTGCTCGGGTTTGTTGTTTTCCGGGGCACGAAGAATTACGTAGTGCTTTAATGACGTAATATTATTGTAGTTTCTAGACAGGTTATTGTAGTTTATCTCTTCTTCTAAAATCGCACTACTTTATTACTATATTTAAGTGTGAGAATAAAAGGCTATCGAATCCATTAATGCGTGTTAGTTCTTTTATATATATATTTTACCATGATAGTATTTTGCATCAGGTTTTCAGCCTTTACAAACACTCCAGCCAAAAATACTAACATATTTCACTTTATCTAACACTATTATAATACATCCACTATCATGACTACATTTACAGAAAAATATTTCGAAAAATAGAAATGAAAATATGTCTTTTTTATGTTTCATATATCCTCTCTATGGACCCCCTGCATCAACTATTATCTCATTTTGTGACTTGAATCTGCTTATGTAAAAGATGTTTCAGCATAGTGTTCTTGCTCAATATTGTTCACTGGGGCTCCAATGAGAGCACATGCATTATATAACATGGCATGCATCTGTTACAGCTGTATGATATCCAAAAAATCTATAGACTAATTTTTTTGTGCTGCAACGTTACATGCCCTGTAATATTAATTATTCCAACATTCACTCCAATGCAATTAAGTTTTGAATCATGTGCGCAAAATAAAATAAACATGCACACACTAAAATAAACATGCACAATTGCTGCCCTCTAGCGTCCTAAAGACTATATTGACACAAATTCACAAATGTTGCATATAGTTTAGTGGTTTGATATCAACGGGTTGTAGCCTGTGCAAAAATAAGAGCTTATATTTTATTGTCTTAATAAAATTCACGGAAAAATGCTCAGCTTTGATCACTCTTAAATTTTTGATATAACCATTTGATTCAGACTATTCAGTCATCAGACATTATCACATGTAGTAATCATTATCAAAATGATTACAGAACACAATCTCCTGAAGATAATTCTGATTAAAAGTCTCTGAATAATGCATAATTAGCCATAACCAGGGATTGGTAACCGCTGTCCTTCCTTGGCTTCAAAAAAGGTGTATGAGAGTATAATATTGTCAACTCGTGCCATCCTGGGGTCTTCATCAAACTCTGGATCAATGTAGAAGAATACAGGCATGTCTACCTCCTCATGTGGGTTTAACCTCTGTTCCTCGAAACAGAAACACTGACGGAAAAACAAAGCAGTGTATTAGAATTTAGCACACTATTCAGTGAGCTAAGAAGGTAACACATGATGGCATTTCTGCATACGGATTAAAGGAGACATATCATGCTTTTAAATCGTTCTTTTTTACATATAAATCATACATTTGTAGTCTATATAAAGCGGAACTGCAATGCTTGGGTCTGAATTCCTCATTATTATAGCTCCACAGGCCCCTTTTCTACCCCTTTTCTGATGTGCGTCTGAGAGCAACTCGTTTTGGTGCGGTCTCTTTAAATACAATTGAGACACTTCATACCCCGCCCCCTCTCCAGGTTGTAGAGGTGACACTCGGTTCAACTCCACCCCGTTCGGCCATTTTTGTAGTTTGATAGCAGAGATACGATTATCTAGCGGCACAGAAACTTTTTATTCACACGTTATTAACAAAATGTCAACAACGGAAGACTTGTCCAGCCAGCCTTACATGTTCGAGCCAGAGTCGGAGCCGGAGCGAGATGAAAATGAAGACGACGAACCTGCAGAACAACGTCTTCATTTGGATGTATCGCAATGGTGTGTTACTGTATTTACACATGAAACTTTGGTCTTCCGACCTTTTACCACCGTGTCGATTTATTTTGATTAATATGTGCGAGGGAGAGAGAGCAAGACAGCGTCTAGTTTGGAGACGGTGTCTTGTTTACACTTTCGCCTGGCTCCGTCCGAAGAGAGAGAGAGTGCGTGCGCGCGACCGGGTCTCTCTCTCTCTCTGCTCGTTCTTTCAGTTAAACATACGCCCTGTCACAAGCGCGGCAGTTCATCTACATTAGACGGTGTAATGAAGCGTGTGGGTTACTACATCCAACAACCGAACATTTTAACTTACCCTCTCGTAACTTCTGCATCTTTTAGCTTGGACTACAAAATTGCAGCGAGAAATAAAAATGGCGGATTGCTCGAAGTGTTTGGCTGGAAGTCAATGTCCTTATTTGGCAGTTCCGCTGCAAATACTGTGACGTAATAGTTCACAAAACGTCATAGATAACAGAAAAATCGGAACAGGTTAAAAAAATAAAGCCAAAACAGAATATAAAGATATCAACGAAGCACCTGAAGAGAATAATTTCAACTTTTCTGTACTTCTAAACACTCCAAATATACAACAAAATGCATTTAAGGGCTAAAAAAGTGGATTTAGCATGATATGTCCATTACGGATGTCAACTTTAACAAATAAATTGTAACATAAATGAACAGATTATAATAGTAATGTTAGTATGGATTCATTTAAATGCATCACATATTTACCTGTATCTTATTAAAATATTGTCCAGCCTCAAAAGGTACAACATTGTAGGTTGAAATGCCTATCACTGGTTTGCCTGTGGGATTCCGTGCCTTATAAAAAGCCAGCGCAGTTTCCCCTGGTACGACCTGGGAAAAAGATCAAACATCTTGGTAGTCTCCATCTTCAGAGAGATTATATGAAAAACATGTTGTTTATGGAATTCCCACATGAAAATGCATTCCTGAAATATTCATTCCCATATTTTCAAATATTTAGTACTGGGAGGCAGATCAATCTATCTATCTACCTATACAGTGCCTTGCACAAGTATTCAAACCCCTTTATTTTTTTTCGCATTTTGTTATGTTGCTGTCTTAAATTACTTTAAATTACTTTTATCACATCAATCTACACTCCATACACTATAATAACCAAGCAAAAAACATCTGTCAACTTTGCAAATTGCAAAACATGTTGTTTTTTATTTATTTATAAATTTGCAAAGTTATCACAAATCAGTTTTTTGCTTTGTCATTATATATTTGTTGTTTTTTGTATTATACACATAAATGTTTGTTGCATATAATAAAATTGATGTGTACATTTTAAAACTGAATAAAAAGATTATAATCTTACGTAAATCTCTGATTGCTGTGGACGGAAGTTCCATTGCATGCTGGCGTGCGTGTCTGCATTAAAGGTCACTTTAATAATACGCTCCCTAACTGGCTTCATAGTCTCCACTTGCTCTGCGTCATGTCCAGCTACTGCTGTGCCTCCCAGTCCTGCTGCCTGAAGCAAGAGAGGAACATGTTATTGTAATACTATAAATCCACCAAAAATGGCTTTGAGATTATCAATCTAATACTGACCTGACAGTACAGTCTGTAGAGAGGAACAGCAGCATATGACATGCCAATCATTCCCACTCCGGCGGCCGCAATGTACGTCAGGACGGTCTTGTTCCTTTTCTTCCAGTCATCTTCCTGGCTCTGATGTTTCCTCTTGTGAGTTTTAGCTCCTCGTGACTGGTTGAGGGATCGCTGTGGTGTTCTCCTGAGGAAGAGCTGGACGCTGGATGTGGCTAGTCCTCTGACGTTGCAGCAATTAACGCATAACCGAGTGTTAGAAAGTGCTTGCTGTATATAGTGCTTTGCAGTGCACCCACGAAGAAGTAACGGTAATAGCATAATCCTAGAATTACTAGTGGAGTCCCCTCAAGACAGGTTTGGTTCACCTAAAACATAAGACAAGGACAGATATGATTACTAAATGAGTCAGTCATTTCATAACTCAAATAAAGGCGTATTGCACATAGATGTGAATAAATGGTTTATTAATGAAAATGATCACACATTAAAAATTTAACTTATATATTTTTACAAGTACATAAGTCCATCTATCATTCAAAGTTTGGAATCATTAAGAAAATAATACTTTAATTCAGCAAGAAGCAAGAATTCATTTCATTTAACAAAAGTGACAGAGGACTTGTATATTGGTTTTTCATATGAATCCTGTTTATTTTTTATTTCTATTCATTAAAGTATCCTGAAAAACATATTATGGTTTAGCACAACTGTTTTCAACATTGATAATCATAATAAAAGTTTCTTGAAAAGAAACTGTTAATGATGTTGAAAATTCAGCCATTTCAAAATACATTAAAATATATTTTATATTTAATATTAAAATATAATTTTAAATTGTAATATTTCACAATACTAAAATGCAGCCTTGGTGAGAAACCAACAGCAAACTTTTGAACGATAGTGTATATGAAAACACACTTACAGCATAAAGAAATTATGAAACAACTTACAGTATAACTTAAGCCTTTTATTTGCTACTACGCTAATTTACAATCATTAAGATGTATAGTCAATCTAAACAACAATTAAGTATTTTTCTTAAATTATAAGACACTTTAAACCGATAACCAAACAATAACACAGAATAGATAGTCCTGTTACAGTACTACAACTTTAAAGAATGTAGCATGCTAAGATTCATTCTGTTAAGCCGGTTATCAAGCCTTTCCCATTTCTGTGTATGTATATAATGATCGCGTGACTAAATATGTAATTAAAACGGCTTTTAACGCGTATTTTAAGCAGAAGATGCTGAAGCATTACCTGATTTAAATGATGAAGGTATGTGCATATTACTCACCCTTCAAAAACATGTTACAAAACGCTAACCTATTGGTGCAACAGTTTAAAGTTCCCCGGGTACAGGCCGCTACTGCTAAAGTTCCGGTGGGTTCCAGATTGAGGTAGGCCTATTGTATTTGCTTGTTGCTTGGTGAAAATGTGATTATCACATTAAACATGTTGCATATATTATAATAACCCTTTTAAGTGTCCATGGTAATTGTGGTAAAAGTTCAAAAATTGTCGTAATCTCTTATCAAAATGTGTATTGCGGTCTGAATAGGTGCAATCATATCATCACAATGGACAGCTATTTAAGTAAAAAAAAAAAAAAAACGTAGCCTAATGAGCACAAACGATAGAGAAATTATGTTTCTGAAATTATGTAATTCTCTAGTTAGTCCCTTTCGTGCAATAATAACAAACAGCAGTACATTTAAAAGTCATGCATAATTTTAATAATTATCCTACCTGCAAAAGTTAAATTATTCCTGTTTTTGTTTTTTCGTTTGGGGTGGGGTTGTTAGGTTGGTCTTGCTTTAATATTACACAAAATCCCTGAACGTGGATTGAAAACTATACTGTGTTTAGATCGTGATGCAATAATAATAATAAAAAAAAATAGTTGAATAAAAAATCCATTTGTTTTAAAATACACTTTCAATATTTTGTCTTACTTTGTTTACAGCCTATGCTTCACCTGAGGATCTGCTGGTGTTTGAGGATGTTGTGTAATTGACTAACACTGTATAGAAAACATTTATTGATGATAATTTATGAATGTAACGCTGGAATTTGTGAACTTCTAATTTGATTGAATCTGATTCATTTGTGTTATAAGTTAAGTGACACAAGGGGTAAAAAAAAATTCTGAGGGAAAAAATGGTCTAGTTGCACTCTACTGTACGTCTTCACTGCCAGCAAGGTCTCTCTCAATATTGTGACTGTGACAAAGCGCCTCCTCCTGGTCACTGGCTGAATGGCAATGTTTAACCTCACTTCGCCTATAATGACATTCAAAGAACCAGAGTCCCCCTGGGCCTGTGGTCAATAATATGTATCCCTTAAAACTATCTTTGATAAGCACAATAATATATTTAAACGTTTTCTTCCCTGTAAAAATAAATTCTTCATACCTTAAAATGACTTGAATATAACTACACTACACCCTCACTTCATTCATTAAAGTCCCCATGAAATCAAAATTGACCCTATTTACTTTGTTAGCGCATATTACTAGTCTTGTGGTGAACAATTAATCCGTGCAACTATATAAAAAAAATTTTTTTTTACCATGGTAATCTTTAATCAAAATCTGAAAAGTTACTTCCGGTCTGGAATGGCGTCTTTTTCTGATGACGTAGGTTTGACGGCTTGGTTTGAAAACGCTTAACCACTCCCTTCAAACCGTTAGTCTGCTATGAGCAGAGATGGAGAGGAGGAGCGCTAAGTAAAACCCTGCCCTCTGTTCAATATTACGTTTCACTTGGAAATACGTCATAACACTGGAGAAAAGTCGTTTGCAACTTCCGGTTCACGGGGACTTTAAACGCGGATGCATGAATATGCAAATTAGTCCCTGCCTCCACCCAATCACACCAGCTCGGACTACCTGATCCACTTGGTCAACTGTAGTAAATGCTGCACAATGGCAAGTGGAAATATTGGTTTAATTCAGCCATATAGGTTTGAAAACAGATCTTTGGTACTCAGCAATGGTGTTGAAAAATAAATTTTTGCCTTTCATTTCAGACGCAATGTCCTCTTTTAGGGGCCGTTCACATATCAAGTCTTTTGTGCGCTCAAGTTTTTTTATTTTAAATGTAGGCATGCGGCAAGCACGCTCATAATGGAAGCGACACGGAGAGCGCAGTTCATGGTTGCATAGCAACGACAGACGCCATTGGAGCGCAAGCACTTGTGGAGAAAACATAGGGGAAAGAAGGAGAGCGTTTTTAGACGCGATATGTGAACTGCTCCTTACAGAGTTGGCAAATTACTATATTTTTGTCATCCTTGATGAAATACTTACACACATCTGATGTGTGGTGTCTGTTGGTGACGTTTGCCATTTTGAATTAATATATGGTTAATGGGCATTCGAGTTGTCGATTGTCTCCGACAGCGCCGACTAGTGGTTGAAGTAGTCGATCTCTCGACTAGTCTGTGCAAGCGCCGCAGAGCTGCCAACTCTCACCCATTCACTGACTCACGCAACTGACACTTTTCACACGCCACACATCCATTTTCTCACGCACAGAAAAATCGCGATGCAAAGAGGACACGGAGACCGACAGACTAGACAGAGCATTACTTATGATATATATATATATAAAAAAAAAAATCTCAGCTCTCAGATTCTGTCAATTTTATTACGAAATTCAAACAATATCGTTTTGGCGCTTGTAAATGTGACGTGAGTGACAGATCCCTAGCGGCAAGTGAACCGATCATCTCTATAGTAAATAAACACAAATGAACACTGTTGAAAGAAACAGTAGGCCTACAACTTACCGAAATGTATATTCCTCATATAATATCGATCAAACAGTGTTTTTCAACCACGGAAAGGGTCAATAAAACAGCTGGAGAACAATTATGTCACATAACATTTACCTCAGGAAAGCCATTTAATGATCATAATATAGGCTATAGCACATTAGTTGGCTAGGAAAAAAAGAGCTAGAGAGTATTTTGCTAAATATGTGTACTATATTACATATTTCTTATACTTTTACTTATATCATTAAATAAAGTTGTTATTATAATAAATGCATTATATTTAATTTGAGTTATTTTTTAACCTTAAATAATACTAGCTGATAGTGCTCTCTGTATGTTTACAGCATTAGGTGAGATTTTTTTTCTCTTGAGAAAAATTAAAACCTATCTTGTGTACCTAATATTTATCCAAATGAGTCAATATTAAATCAAATCACAAGAATTGAATTCAATTTAATTGAATTAAACTGAAATCGTGAAATTTGTGTCAAGCAATAATAAAAAAACATAGCTTACTAGAAATTGTACCATGTAAACATTGTAACATGTTGTCACTAAACCTAATAAAATTCAGTTTAGTTATTAAAATGTGATGCAAGATTATTATTATTTTTTACATCCATACATTTTTTAATGACGCAAACACTAGTAAATTGACGAGCGCAAACCTTAGTAAATCACCTTGCTTAATTCATTTAAATCCCATACATTTTTCAACTGAAAGGGAAACTCCTACAAACCCTGTCCATGCCTTTTCACTTTCGTCTTTAGAAAATCCTGACAATAGTTTTTTAACGACAAAGAGGGTTTGCGCTGGCGCAAACTGTTTGTAAATCTGACCCAACGTTTTTATGGATATCTGTTTGCGTTATTTATCATGTTTATGTACAGTGGATATAAAAAGTCTACACAAAATGCCAGGTTCACACTTAAACTAATACTTTGTTGAAGCACCTTTTGATTTTATTACTGCACTCAGTCTTTTTGGGTAGGAGTCTATTAGCATGGCACATATTGACGTGGCAACATTTGCCCACTCTTCTTTGCAAAAGTGCTCCAACTCAGTGCACAGCCCTCTTCAAATCACCTTCAATTGGTTTCAGGTCTGGGCTTTGGCTGGGCCATTCCAAAACGTTAATCTTCTTCTGGTGAAGCCATGCTTTTGTGGATTTGGGATGTGTGCTTTGGGTTGTTGTCGTGCTGAAAGGTGAACTTCCTCTTCATCTTCATCTTTCTAATGGTTATTCTGAAGGTTTTGTGCCAAAATTGCCTGGTATTTGGAACTGTTCATAATTCCCTCCACCCTGACTAATGCCCCGGTTCCAGCTGAAGAAAAACAGCCCCAAAGCATGATGCTGCCACCACCATGTTTCACGTGGGTATGGTGTTCTTTGGGTGATGTGCAGTGTTGTTTATGCGCCAAACATACCTTTTGGAATTGTGGCCAAAAAGTTCAACCTTGGTTTCATCAGACCGTAATACATTTTCCCACGTGCTTTTGGGGGACTTGATGTTTGTTTTTGCAAACTTCAGCCGAGCTTGGATGTTTTTCTTAGTAAGAAAAGGCTTCCGTCTTGCCACCCTACCCCACAGCCCATTCATATGAAGAATACGGGAGATTGTTGTCACATGTAGCACACAGCCAGTACTTGCCAGAAATTCCTGCAGTTCCTTTAATGTTGCTGTAGGCCTCTTGGAAGCCTCCCTGACCAGTTTTCTTCTCATCTTTTCATCAATTTTGGAGGGACGTCCAGTTCTTGGTAATGTCTCTGTTGTGCCGTATTTTCTCCACTTGATGATGACTGTCTTCACTGTGTTCCATGGTATATGCTTTGGAAATTCTTTTGTACCCTTCTCATGACTGATATCTTTCAACAATGAGATCCCTCTCTGCGGACCATGGCTTTTGCTCTGAGATGCATAAGAAAATGTCAGAAAAATCCTACTAGAACAGCTGAACTTTATTTGTGATTAATCAGAGTCGCTTTAAATGATGGCAGGTGTGTAATGACTTCTGTTTAACATGAGTTTGAATGTGATTGGTTAATTCTGCACACAGCCACATCCCCAGTTATAAGAGGGTGTGCACACTTATGCAACCAGGTCATTGTAAGGTTATTATTTTTCATTTTTCCCCCTCAAAGATTTCAGTTTGTTTTCCAATTGAATTGTTCATATTATACTGTAGGTCAAAAAAAAAAAAAAAAAAAAAGTCACAATCACAAAAATCACAAAAACCTGGTATTTTAACAGGGGTGTGTAGACTTTTTATATCCACAGTATATCGTTTTTAAATTGTATTTGGACAAATCTAATTTGTTTCTTATTTTTCTTTTCAGTTTTACATAGACTCCACAGTGCTTGTCATTCAGTGTCCCCGCGTCAGAAATCATGCTGTCAGACTCCCGTCCCCTCGTTCCACATCACAGTCCGGCGTCAAGTTTTGAGCCTTCCTGCCTCGGGAGAGACAGAATCATCATCAGCTGTGACAGCGCAGAGAGAGGTGAGGCAAACCATGTGACTGTGGAGTATCAGGACAGATTAGTGGATAGGTAGGAGTTTGTCTGTTACTGTCTGGGTAGATTGCTGTCTCTCGGTCATCGAGACTGACCTGATTTGAACCACCGTTCTCCCCAACCCGGTGATATCGTAGAATTTTACAACACATCATCAGTTGCTCGTGGACCTGCAATGGCACTGCTTCCAGTGGAGGCGGAACACTTTGACGGGCTATCACTCCTCTACTGGTAGGAAATGCCATTATCCGCTTGTTTCTGTGACTTGAGATTAAGCAAATACTAATGCTTTTAAAGCTTGTTTGTTTTCTGTTGTAGCCTCATTTGCTGTGCTTGTGTAGTTACCCTCATGTTTCTGCTTGTTTGTCTGTTTCAAACATGGGCATGGGTATTACATTTGCATTGGAACATTTCAGCATATCCTAATATTCTGTTTACTAATTTGTGCTGCTCTAATAATGCATATAAAATTGCTTTCAATGCTGACAGCAATTACTGTACATGGGTCATTGATGAATAAGGTTTTTAAAAGTGTAAAAAAAATAGAATGGAGATATAACTATATTTGAAACCATTTTTTTAGTTTACCTAGGTGTTAACAATAAGATTTTGTGGTTTGTACAATCAATTAACACTGTTTTTTGTCATTTTTTTACAAGATGGAAAAAATGTCACCAAAAAAGTCATTCCGTTTGATTTGACATTGATGTTGAGATAGTATATAGTGTGTACCACAGAAGAAATATTTAAAAAAATTATCACTGATCTCATAAATGTAATCATTTATTGGACTACTCTAAACACATATTCAAGTAAAACATTGCACAGGGAAAGGAGAAAAGGGGAAATGTAAAAAAAAGAGCCTTATCTGCTTTATATTTGTATTATTGTAGTTCCTTTAGTTATTAAAAACAATATTATTCCATTTAAATGTTTACTATATCGGTTTTACCGAATGACCTTTTGACACTTCAAAATCTTTAAAATACCTTTATATGTAGTAAAATATAATTAAAAGCTTTTGGATTCAGTAAAAGAGTTCAAGTTGTACTACCTTACATACTTTGGATGTTATATATTTGTTTTTTTATTATTATTAAGGCCTTTGGACAAAAAAAATGACCCGTCACGTCATTGACCCACATACAGTAGGAACAATTAAAGTTCATCATTATGGTGATGAACCAGCAGGAAGTGGAATGTTAGAGCAAGACAGATAGGATGCACTCTGTCTGCGTGCTTTCGCTGTAGTCACTTGAGTGCATATCCTTACATGGCTTGAGCAGGGTAAAACAGATTAGGTAGAATTAAGTGATCAGTTTAATGCTGGATCTTTTGTAACACAGTCGCACGCACTACATCTGAGCTCTGTTTGTTCAGGGTGACTCGTTAAAGACAAATCCTTTTATTTCCCATTATGCTTTAAAATTGTGTATTTGAAGTTTGTGTAGGACAAAAGCATGCATAACCATTTTGATACAGATCCGATGGAAGTAAACACGCCGTATCCACGACCTGCCTGTTGCAGTAAAGGACAGAGCATCATTACACTGAACTTAATTCTAATTCTCTTTGTTGCTCTTAATGTGATCGAGATTAAAGTGCACTGTTTACAGTGCAGCAACGGAGATAACGAAGAAAACTAATTGCGGGGATAGGAATCAGGTTAAATACATCACTAGTAGGAAGCACAAGAGTTTGTCCTTGTCATCCTGCTCAGTCCTGGCTGACCGGCAGATGAACTCAACAAAACAAAAACAGCATTTTAGTCTGAGATTACAAATCCTGGAGTTGAACCATCATCTTAGTCTTTAGCTACTACATATGTTTGTTGCCATTTAGTACTGTATAAAAAAAGGATTGCTTTTTACACCAATACAGAATATATATATTTATTTTAAAATCATAGCTTGTATATTATGCTGCCATATATAATGCAAAACATAAAAACTAATATTAAGTTAACCTACATTTTAATATCTCAAAAACATACTTTTCCTGATCTGATTGATTATACTCGTCAACTCGATAATACGCCTCTTCACATTGCATTTGTGCTCTCAGTGACCCCAGGTATTAATAGACGCAATGCATTTTCACATCTATTGTGCACAATGTACGAGTACACTCCTTCCAGATGTTTCCTTTGATTTGTTTTATTTTTCTGTAGTGTGTTTTTGCAGGGGTTTTATTGACCTCAAACAAACCCAACATTAATACCGAACACCAATCGCCTTTTCAAAAGAGCGCATTTCTTAGTCAAACAGAAGGATAAAGCTTCAGCAATATCTGTCAGATTCACATAACAAATCTGAAGTGCAAATTATAGGTCAGTTTTGAAAGTACTATTCATATATTGTACACATGCAGCATTGTAAAATATGTACTAGTAAATTTTAACAACATGAGGGTTAAAAAGAAAATATGTAATGATATTTGTTTTATAAAAAGAAACACATTGTTCCGAGCTTTATTAACATCTCACTCAATGTCCTAGTTAAAGTCAAAATATTGTATTCTGTTGCTTTGTCTGTTATGGGGATTAAATGCAATAGAGATCAAACTGCAGTTTACTGGATTGGATGCATACCCTCTTTCTATAAGGATTTATCATTTGGCGCTTTTATTGTTTACCTACAGTACATGCTTTAGTGATTTTAATATAAGCCCATAAGCACAATAACCTACTTCCTGTATAAGCATTTATTTTTTTATTTAGGATTTTTTTATTTATTTTGGCTGATAATGTTATTACTTCAACCACTGTTCTATTTACTGTAATCAAAAACATTATATTATATACATTATATAGAAAAATATATAGAACCTAGGCTTTTGACTAAATTTATGCCAAAAGGGTACTATGTAAGGAGTGGCTGCATAATACTTTCATGTTTAAAGGGTTATTTTATTTATTCCCTATGATAAAGTATGTTTACGAGATGTTTCATTCCTAAAATTTGACTATAGTTAAAAGTGAATTAAAACAAAATGAATTAATTAAAACTAAATCCATTAAATGATGCCATGATGGGAAGTGCTAAACGGTTCTACATATGAAGTGTCTGAAAACCCTTTAAGGTTCTATATAGAACCTTTTCTTCGTGTAACCCCACTTTGAAATCATACATTGCGATATTTTTATATTCTGAGTGATATAACCCTCTAAAGCATGTGTCCATTACAGTACAGATGTTAAAAAATCAATTTTAACCATTCAGGTGTTTGTTACATCCACATTGGTATTTCCTTTATTCTTTCTTTATTCATTTATACTGTATGAATGTCCTGGAATATTTACCATGATCTTCTGCTGTAATGTACAGATTTGTAACTCTCTCAATATGCAGCATTTTGGCGGGAAAAGATTGGGAATGATTATATTCTTTTCTTTGGGATTTAATAATTCATGCATCAGAGGGACGACCGCATTATAACCATCCATTCGATAATCTGTATTTTTAAAAACAGTCTGCAACAAAATCATTTTTTTTCAGGACAATAATGGGGCCCCAGGGCATCAACCGTGCTGTGGAGAGACTAGACTTCACAGACTGTAAAAATGGACTTGGTAAGAACCACAGCACAATTACACTGCTTCATTTTTCAAGGCATTTGATGCACAATTTAATTTCACCCCCATGTAAGGAATTAATCCAAAAAATCTTGTTCTCAATTCGATAGGCGTGAAGATTATTGGGGGCTACAGGGAACAGAGCGGTGAAGAGTTTGGTATTTTCATTAAACGGGTTTTGCCAGGTGGCGTGGCGGCACAGGACGGTATGTTCTTTCTCCCAAAATCTCCAATGAATGTATTTATTTGGATTCTGGGAATGATGGATGATGTTCCTTTCTGTCTTTCAGGCCGTCTTAGAGCAGGGGACCTCATTTTAGATGTTAACAACATGAATTTAGGAGGTGTTACAAATGAAAAGTAATGTATTGTGTATTGGTTATTGGTCTGCAATAAATTATAAGATGACTTAAGTGTATTAAAACGACTAAACTGATGTTTTATTAGGGCAGTGGAGGTTCTTCGCATGGCATCATCTACAAATCACATGTCTTTACTGATAGTACGTGACGACCCTTCCAGGTAAGATGACTTTTAAAGGGGTAATGAACTGCATTTTTAACATTTTCATAATGTTCTCTGAGGTCTACTTATGTTATTAATATTTTTTACATAAAAAACAGACTAATTTAGAAGAAAAAGCAATTTTCTATCCTGGTTTTGACCCTCTAAATGAATCCTATAAATGGATGAGTACAGAGGAGTGTCTTGATTTAAATAAAATCTAAAAATAGTCTTAATACACTTAAGTGCATTAAAGTCTTTAGCACTTTATTGAGAATTTTGGCACTTGTTGTAGTGTGATGGCATTTTTCCAGCACAAATGTTTTGCCTTTTTTTATGAACTCCAAACACGAGTCTAGCTGTTTTAAAATCTTCTAATCAGGGTTATTATCGTTAACTATAACTAAAACCAAAACGGTAACGCTTTTCAATAAGGTCTCATTTGTTAACATTAGTTATACACTGAGAACTAACATGAACATGAACATTTTTAACTAACATTTACAAATGCTGATAAAATGTATTGCACATTGTCAAATGAGACCTTTTTGTGTTATCACTTAAACTATTATAAACATTTATGTTAATTGAAATAAAGCTGAAATAAAATAAAATATAAATATTAATTGAAAACTTGAATTAAGTGAAAATTTCAACTAAAATAAATTTAAGCTAAAGCACTAAATTATTTACTGAAAATAAATAAAACCTAAAGTGGAAATAAATATAAAAGTAGCAATGTTAAAAATAAAAAATAAAATGATAAACAAAGCACATTACAAAATGACTAATAATTAAATAAAAATTAACATGAACATGTACAAAATTTTAGACTAAAATTAACATTTCAAAATATTAATATAAAAACTAACATAACACTGCTTCTTAGGAGACTTGATCTATTGAGTAATTCTGTTCTTGCAACACAAATTTGTTGTTGTTTTGGCACTGTCTGCTTAGCCAGAGGTCTCGGTTTTGGGCAGTTGTCAAGTTCTTTCTGTCTGTATTAGTTTAACTCGAGCTGGCATTTTGCTGGTCTCAGTGACTTCCTGATGAGCACTTTTGTTCTCCCGACAGAACAGCTGTTGACGTATTTGGGCCGCAAGTCTGTCATATGTGTCCTGAGTTAAACCAGCTGGGGTCAGGTTTAAAGCTGGAACGGTGTTAAAGGATTACCCTCATAAATAATGGACAATCAATCACCTTAAACAAACTGCTTCAGTACAGTACACAGTTTTTGGGAACATAATGTCAAGAATTTAAAGATGACTGCTTAGATCACATTTCAGGTTTGGAAACAGTCCGGCTTTTAAATTTGATACCAATTTATCTGTGATTACGTCCGTAATCTAATTAAGTGCTTCTAAGCTTCTTTGTGGACTAATGAGGAAGTTTCATTTAATGGGAGTTGTCAGATAACTAGGGACTGGCTTGCAAAATGTAGTTTGACGGTTTAATAGGGGTGTGTTCATTATTTTTTGTCTATTTTAAAAACTAAGAAGAATAATATCATTCAGCATTTTCCTTTAGAACACAACAAGTGCATTCATAATTATGTAATGCACGATTTTGCAGAAAGGAAAGCCCACATAATGTTTACTCTCTGAACACCACAGAGACAGAAACAATTAAGTAAGAGTGTTAGTCTGTACAAAAGCCCTCCTATTATGAACCACTGGAAAATTATGGCTCCAGGAAAGTTGAATGTATATATGATCTTGCATGTTCCTTTATATGTTTATCATTAGGAGGGAATTTGCTGAACTAATGGAAAAAT
Organism: Squalius cephalus; assembly: GCF_949319135.1. NCBI lineage: Eukaryota > Metazoa > Chordata > Actinopteri > Cypriniformes > Leuciscidae > Squalius > Squalius cephalus. The sequence goes on from NC_137140.1 coordinate 26,574,681, forward strand.
ATGGCTCGAGCTATAGTACCAGTTCTGGATCAGACATCTCTGTTTCCACAGGTATTTTCCATTACGTCTATCACTATACTGCATTTCAGGAGTGAATGACTAATGTCTGATTTTGAGAGAGTATTGAAATGATGGACAAAAACAGCCTACAGTGTTGCCAACTTAAAAGCTTTAGTTTAGTTCTTCCATAACATCATTTTTCTACATAAAGAGCCAAGCATGCATCAGAATATACTTGAACCAAAATGTATCAGGATTAGTAAGATTTTTTTAAAGAAATAAATACTTTTATTCAGCAATTATGCATTCAATTAATCACATGTGACAGTAAGGACATTTATAATGTTAATTTTTCTTTTAAAATTTCAAATAAATGCTGTTCTTTTGAACTTTCTTTTCATCAGAGTGTCCTAAAAAGTGTTTAATGGTTTCCACAAAAATAGTGAGCAGCACAACCGTTTTCAACTGTGATAATAATAAGAAATGTTACTTGAGCACCAAAATAAGACTGGAGAAATGGCTGCTGAAAATTCAGCGTTGACATCGGAAGCCCTGAACCGCAACGTAAAAAAAAAAACATTCTAGCATTTCGAGATTAAATTAGAAATATTTAGAGAATAAAGTCGTAACGTTGTTAGATTAGCACCTGTAGAATTTCCTCTTGTTTAGGAAGTTCGACTTCACAAGCTCATTTCTTTATACACACACACACACACACACACACACACACACACACACACACACACACACACACTCACACTCACACACACACACAAAAAACCCTCTACGGAAGACTTCTTGTAATTTTGACTTTGTTCTCAAAATATTACGATTTTATTCCCGCAATGTTTCGGCTTTAATCTCGAAATGTTTCGACTTTCATCTCGAAATGCTAGAATTGTGTTTTTTTTTTACAGATTATTATTATTTAGTTTTTTTTTTTATGTTGCAGTTCAGGGCTTTCGTAAAATACAAATCAGTTAAATTAATAATAATACAGTTTTTTTCTGTATTTTTGATCAAATAAATGCAGCATTGGTGAGCGTTGGATACTTCTTTTTAAAACATTTAAAAAATCTTTCCGACCCCAAACTTTTGCACATTAGTGTAAAAATAAATGGGTAAAAAAAAAAAAAAGTGTAGGTTGTTCTTATTATAAGTGTACTGTTATTTCTATTGTAGCATTCATTAGTGTTATTTTTAAGTGAAAGAGTAGCAGAAGTTTAGATTGAGAGTATTAAAAATCAAATCTCTTGTCTTCAGGAAAGATGACCGACACTGCCTCCTCCTCCTCATCTTCCAGGTCAACCAGTCCTCTGCTTCTGAGCCCTAAAGACCCAAACCCAGTATACACCACTGCCTGCATTACCTCCCCACCTCCACAAGTCTGCACGTAAGAAACAAAAGACACACTGTAGATCTAATTCAGATTTTATCCAGGGGTTTAGTATGATCCTTTCGCATATACTTAAAAATAAATTCTACTATCAAATATGAGTGACAGAACCCAGCAGGTTTCTCACACTAATGCAATTAATAGTGTCCTGATTGAAGAGTTTAAGCCTGAAAACACCAGACCTAGCCCGAGTGAGAGTGAAATCCCACAACAGATTAATTTATGGTGATTGAAAAAAAAACTAATCACCTCAGGATTCATTGTTTCTGCTGTTGATCCTAGCCCTTATCTTAACCTCTTTTTCCCCAGAAACTGCATGATTCAGTTGATATGTGTTGCCAAAGGGACAGGATTAGGCTTGGTCATCAGGGGCGGAGCTAACCGTGCAGAGGGGCCAATGGTGTTCGTTCAGGAAATAATGCAAGGGGGCGACTGCCAAAAAGTATGTTTATGTATTATTATTGTTAATTTGTAAAATTGCAACAACAACAAAAAAACATGTAGGGTCCTATTTTTTTGTTTGTTTGAGAAGACAAACTGGTTAATGACCAAACAAAAAAACACTTTTTTTTTTTTTTTTTTACATAATTTGCTTGTGAAACACTGTAGTAGTTTGTGAATGAAGTGAAGTAAATTGAGGTGAGGTGAAGTGAGATAAATGAAGGTGAAGTTAAGTGAGTAAATTGCACGACTGTTCAAAAGTTTGGGGTCAGTATGTTTTTTAAAAATAGATGAATACTTTATTTAGCAAAGATGCATTAAATGAATCAAAAGTAACTGTAAAAATGTTACAAACAATTCTATTAAAAATTAATTGTTCTTTTTAACTTTCTATTTATCAAAGAATGCTGAAAAAACACAGTTTCCACAAAAATATTGAGCAGCACAACTGTTTTCTACTTTGATGATAATAAGAAATGTTTCATGAGCACAAATCAGCATATTAGAATGATTTCTGAAGGATCATGTGACACTGAAGACTGGAGTAATGATGCTGAAACTTCAGAGTTGCCATCACAGCAATAAATTATATTTTCAAATTCATTAAAATAGACGACACGTATTTCAAATTGTTATAATATTTTACAATATTACTGTTTTTCTGTATTTCACACATATGCAGCTTTAGTGAGCATCTAGACTTCTTTCAAAAACAAAACTTTTGAATAGTAATGTAAGGTGAAGTAAATTAAGCTGAAGAAAAATTGTAATTAAGTAAAATGTTTTTCTCTTTGTGATTCTAGGATGGGAGACTAAAGCCCGGGGACCAGCTCATATCCATCAATAAGGAGTCTCTCGTTGGAGTAACACATGAAGAAGCCAAAATCCTACTCACTCGAACAAAACTCAGGTTAAAACTCAGACATATGTCTATATAAACACGACCTTTCAAGACAACTTTCCCTGCATGACAACATAGGGATATGCATAGAGATTTCGCTTCTGTCCAAGACAAATGCTGAAAGACTGAAAGGTCATATGTTTGACCCTACAGACCAGACCCTACAGTAGAGATAGCGTTTATCAGACGAAGGTCTTCTTCTGGCTCCAGCAGTGGACCCCACAGCCCCATCTCCATTCAACCTCCCTCCAGTACAACTCCCCAACTCAGGCCCACTGGAGCTCTCATTCCCAAGATAGCCAACACCCCCAACTCTGGAAGTGAGACGTTGCCTTCTGTAGAACTTACTAAGGTAGGACATAAGACTGTGGCTGATTACAGTCTGGTAATAGAGATTCAGTAATGCAGTAAATGTTCTTCGGCACTGCTTGAGATAATGCTTTCTTAAAGCCTTCAATTTGTGTCTTTCCTTACAGGTACGACCAGCAATAGGAAAGCCTAATCTCACCCCCGTGTCCTCACTTGAGAGTGCCTGCACCACAGTGGCCAACTCTGGTACTGGTACCCTGTATTCCCCCTATAAGAATCCCCTAAGTTTAATACTAAGTTTGTGTCATAAAGTAGGTTATTACAGAATATTATCCAAAGGAACACAAATAGTACAATAAGAATCATACAATGAAAATACATGGAGGCAAAGAAGTATTAAAATGCGTTAGTTTTGAAACTATATATACATATGCTGTTCTATATGCATTCTCATAAAATACATTTCACAAAAGAAAAAAGTTTACAAAAAACCAGCATAAATTAAAATGCTACAATGATATATAAATACTTGGTACCGTTTTAGTTTATTGTCCAATTCTCACTATTAACTAGTTGTTTATTATCATGCATATTACTAGAACATTGGCTGTTTATTAGTACTTATACAGTAAAGCACATATTAATGCCTTATTCTGCATGGCCATATTCTACATCCCTTAATCCTACCCAATACCTAAACTTAACAACTACCTTACTAACTATTAATAAGCAGTAATTAGGAGTTTTTTGAGGCAAAAGTCGTAGTCAACAGTTAGTTGATAGGGAGAATTGGACCCTAAACTAAAGTGACCAAATACTCCTGAAATACTTACATTTGTCAATTAAACAACGCGTGTATGCGTCAGTAAAAAACAACATACTTTAAACAAATACAAGATGGTAAGTGCTTTACTATAACTAAATTTAGCTTTAAAATAGTCAAAATGAAAAAATTCGAAGATCTTTTCTGTGGTAAGAGTATGCCACAGATGTTGCTATCTTAACTTGTATTGCACCCAGAACTAACCATAGGCACTCCTATTGTTATTCACAGATGGTGTTGGACTATCTGTGCAGCCTTTTACATTCTAATGCATTGTGAATGGAATTTTACTTGTGAACAATTTGAAACTCATAGATAAGGAACATTCTGTCATAACCTGGATTAGACTACCTGTTCAGCAGACGTGTAGACAGCCATGTGCCGATGAGATGCTGTGTTTGTAACTCAAAATAATCCAGCTGGCATGGTTCTGAAAATGGATATTAGCGTCAACATGACATAACTCCTGGTGAAATCGAGGATACCGAGGTCTGTTCAGGACAGGGTTTCATTTCATTGACGAGAACCTTTGATAAAGCTCCTCTCAGCTGTGATTTAAAGCAGATTTAACCAGCTGTACTGAACAACAAACATGAAATATGAAATGAAGAACATTACTGTGACTTTTTTTAAGAGTATATAATATCTAATTGGGAATACCTTATAAGGATCATAGTAAGAACAGCATGTACGTATTCTATGGAGCCCCTAAAAGGACATGGTGAAGAAAAACAATATGAGATAGGAGGAATAATTATTTTGCGTTCTCTTTCAAATGTTTTGCGTTCCCACCGAGAAACTTTGCGTTCACTCTCAAAGAACACAAAAGTTTTGTGAGCGAACAAAGACGTTTTTGCGAGGGAACACAAAGGTTTTGGGAGTGAATGCAAAGTTTCTCAGGGGAACACAAAACATTTGCCGGAGAACGCAAAACCATTTACTTAATATTTTTCCTTCCATCTCATATTGTTTTCCACCACCATGTCCTCTCTCCATAATATTCAAGTCTCACTTCACATTGCATAACAACTTAATTAAGACCCCCTTTTATGCCACATTTGTGAAGGCAACTGTCTGATATTATTCTAAAAGGGCTTTGAATTTCCAAGAAATCATTGTCAGGAAATAAATCCCCCTCCAAAAAAGATAAATAAATAAGCGGATAATGAATGAGTGAACAATAAATGATGAGATAGTGAGTTCACGGTCAGAGCACACACCTATGAGTTCAGTTACACTTTGCAGTTATTCATCGTAAGAGGATTTGACAAGGTTGGCACTATTTTGAGCAAAGCATTGTGCTTTCTCTCCAGTCCACAGGTCTGGTCGGGGTTGGGTTTATGGAGGAAAAAAAACAGCCTGTTCAAACAATATTAATTCCTGTTGTACACAAAGCATTTATACGAGCCATCATAAGGGATCAAATATAATGGTGTAATATTTGAATGAGATTTTAAATTGTGGACCCGAAGTGCCTCAGATGTTTTTGGAGTGACACTTACACTACTGTTCAAATATTTGTAAGACTGTACAAAAAAATGTCTTTACTCTTTAATGCATACTTGCTGAATAGAAGTATTAATTTAAAAAAAAAAGAACAAAAAAAAAGAAATCCTCACTGACCTCAAACTTTTGAATGGTAGCGTAAGAGTGTATAAATGTCATTGCATTAGATCCAAAATATCATAGCAAATGCCTTCTGCAAACAAATGATTAATTATGAACACGTTGCGCTAATGTCTGACAGCTAGAAAGTGAATATATTTTGAACAATTAACAATATATATTTTTGTAAAATGTTTTACTTGAAAAGTGTGAACTATTTTTTTTTTATATTTAAAATAAATACCACTTGGTTTGATATTTTGTTATATAATGCAGAGACACTTTTTTGCACAAATACTTTACTGGGCCCCCACTGTGAGCAATCTACTCGGATAGATTATACTCCCATTGAGTTATGTAAGAGTCTTACTAAAATATGTGATGTGCTTCACAAAAATTACAAACAGCTGTTTTTTTTGTGCAGTTTAACTTATTTGGATTCTCTTTCTATTTGCCCAGATGCAACCGCTGCCTGTAATTCCAGCAATACCTGCAGACCCTCAAAACCTCCATCCTCAATTCCCAGCTTCGAACTCAAGCCCGAGAAAATAGAGCAGGTCTGCATAAGCATATCCTTTCAATTAGAGAATGACGGTCTCTGTCAAAGTACCGAATTACAGACACATCTCATGTTTACGGCAAGGTCAAACGCTGGTCATCCCCCCCCAGCGGACTTTAATGATTAGTTACCCATCAGTCTCAGCACTGTATTGATCTTTTTTGGTTTTACTATCATGTGTGGAGGGAGTTAATCCCACTGTTGAACAATATGTGCAGTTAGCATGCGATCCCATATCCACTTCTACTGTTGTATGATGGGAAAATCAATAGAGACTGTGCCACAGCTTCAGTGCAATACAGCGCAGTCTGTAGATCTGTTGATATAGAAAACAGTCTAAAGCATGGACAATTTTTAGAAAGATTTCTATTCCAGAAGGTTGTTTTACAGTAATATATACTATATATATATATACTACATATATATATATATATATATATATATATATATATATATATATATATATATATATATATATATACTAACTGTGTAAAACTTAATTTATAATATTTCTTAAGTGGATGAATTTATCAAAATAAAATGTAATTTAAATGGCAATTCATATTATATATATATATATATATATATATATATATATATATATATATATATATATATATTTATATAATATTTTATTCAAAGACATTAAGCATTGAGGCATGTGTGTGTGTGTGAGAGAGAGAGCGAGAGAGAGGGGGAGAGAGAGGGAGAGAGGGAGAGAGGGAGAGAGAGAGGGAGAGAGGGAGAGGGAGAGAGAGAGAGAGAGAGAGAGAGAGAGAGAGAGAGAGAGAGAGAGAGAGAGAGAGAGAGAGAGAGAGAGAAAACCAGTGAGCACATTATGCTGGTGTAACTAAAAGGGCAGTTGTTCTGTCCACAGACACTGGAGGCACTGGGATTGAAGCCTAATGACTCTCAGGTCCTGACTCTGAGAGAAAGACTGCGTTTGAACCCAGGAGGGACAGTGGCTTATGGCGGTGAGAATCATTTCTGTCAGTCCTCATTATGTTGTAGTGGTTTATGTACTGGTGGCTTTTTACCTCTCCTTACATGTGTGCAGTACATTATTCCAGGTTTGTTTAAAAAATAAACCTCTAAACCTTTTTTTACATTTTGTGTGATTGAACATATTTTCATAAGAATTTTTTCTCCTGTAAGATTTTGAGGGAGTGGCAAAGGAACTCTTTAAACTACCATCCAAGTCTGACTTGGAACAGGAAGCAGCGAGATTGACATCAGATGATCTCAGTGAGTCTCCATCAAACCCTACAGTAAGTGCAAATGATTTTAGTTATTGTAGCAGAAACACACATACTAAATCTGCATTGATAAATTATAATTGTATATGTATAATATTATAATATATAAAAAATTATAAATGATATTTTTTATTATTTGTCAATGTTTTTAAAATTATAATTTATATAGAATTTATATAGAATATTACTTTTATATATGATATATTATTTTTTATTTTTTATTTTATGGAGCCCTGCATATGACATGCAGACAAAAAAATTATACTGTATATATGTACTTAGTAATATATATATATCATGGTCAAATTATTACATGTGGCCACGATTTAGTAAAACGAGTGAACAATTTATTATATCGTGCTGATGTATTAGTGAGTCATGGGAACTAATTTGTTAATTTGTGGCCACGATAAAGATATTTTTCCCGCATGTCTTGTGGGGCTCTGTATTTTTCAGCGTTTATAATATAATATTTTACAGTACAGGTCAAAAGTTTGGAAACATTACTATTTTTAATGTTTTTGAAAGAAGTTTCTTCTGCTCATCAAGCCTGCATTTATTTGATCAAAAATACAGAAACAATTTTAATATTGTGATATATTATTACAATTTAAAATAATTGGTTTTCAATTTATTATACTTTAAATTATCATTTATTTCTGTGATGCAAAGCTGAATTTTCATGATCATTACTCCAGTCTATCACATGATCCTTTAGAAATCATTCTAATATGATGATTCATTATCAAAGTTGGAAACAGTTCTGCTGCTTAACATTTTTTCATAACCTGTGATACTTTTTTAGGATCCTTTGATGAATAAAAAGTAAAAAAATAAAAATAAAAAAAAATAAGCAAATTTTTTAAAAATAGAAATCTTTTGTAACAACAATATACACTACTGGTCAGTAATTTGAGGTCAGTAATTTTTTTTCTTTCTTTTTTTGAAATAAATCAATACTTTTATTCAGCAAGGATGTGTTAAATTGATAAAAAGTGATAGTAAAGAAGATTTATATTATTAGAAAATATTTTTTTATTTTGAATAAATGCAGTTCTTTTTAACCTTTTATTCATCAAATATATTAGGCAGCAGAACTGTTTCCAACACTCATAATAAATCAGAATATTAGAATGATTTCTAAAGGATCATGTGATAGACTGGATGTCACATGTGACACTGAAGACTGGAGTAATGATCCTGAAAATTCAGCTTTGCATCACAGGAATAAATTATTTTTTAAAGTATATTCAAATAGAAAACTATTATTTTAAGTTGTAATAATATTTTACAATATTACTGTTTTTTTTTCTGTATTTTTGATCAAATAAACGCAGCCTTGATAAACATTAGAGACTTCTTTCAAAAATATAAAAAAAACGTAATGTTTCCAAACTTTTGACCTGTACTGTATATATATATATATATATATATAATTATTATTTATTATTTTATAAGCCATCGTTATCGGACTCTGATGATCTGGATGAGATGGAGAGAATAAGAAAAGACCACATTGAGGCCTTGAGAGAGCTCAAGAGAATACAGGTACCACTATGACAACAGTTTTAAACACTGTCACATGCTGGAACGTGTGACATTCATTCATGTGTTATTGAGCGAGGCTCTCATTAATCCTATTTGCTAGAATGAGTGAGCTAACTCTAATGCTGACTCATGTGAAGATCTCTGTTCTAACAGGATAAGCTTGCAGAATCCGAGAGCCTTAATCATAAGATGCAGCAAGAACTGACAAAAGTTAAACAGGTACGCAACTCATTCTTAGGCCTGTTTTGCACTGTAAGCAAAGTCAATGGCACACATTCATTTTGGTGCTCACATTAGCAGGTTACAGTATTCACACTGCATGTGTGCACATCACAACCCAATGCAAAAGCTGACCTATTTATCAGGACTTTATTAGGCAACAAAATCATTTTTTTAAAGTTGTTGAAGCAAGTTTCCATACATTTTATTTTGTTTAGTTTTTCTGACATTGTTACCGTACTGTGTTAGATATGCCACAGGGGGGAGCTCTGGGCACATGTACCATTAGACCCTTAAAGGTGAGATTCAGGTGCTCTGTACATGAATGGTAAATGCTGAAAATGCATTATTTTCTTAGAAGCCCTGTACAGAAAAAAAAAAAAAAAAAAAAAAAAATCTATGACCAATATCCAAAAATCTATTTTCGGTGCGTTGTGCTCACTATGGAAGCTTGAAACACCCACATTAGAACATTATGTGGGAGATGAAGTATGTAGGGCATTGAGGGATGGCAATCGGTGTTTGGAAATAGTTATTTTCTATGAGTTATAAAGAACAGGCTCCCACTAGCCCTTTGGGTTCTATCTCAGAGCCTCAGAAGTGTCTGTTACATAAAGCCAAATCCAAAGAGCTTCAGGATTCTATGCAAGATTAATTTGACTTGGTTTTATTTGACCGTTAATAAGATAGCAGTACGTTCTGATCCTTCGCCTGCGTGTCAATTGGTCAGATTTGTGTTGGCACAATTACATTAGATTATGCTTAATGTTAGGAGTTTGTTTAAATTAATAAACTTGCTTGTATGTGCTACGGCCGTGAATGATACATCAAATCATGTGATTTGTTGAGAAGAGGTGTGCTATAAACTTTCTAAGCAATCGATTTTCATCTTGAATACATTACTGTTCAAAAGTTTGGAGTCAGTAAGACTTTTTTTTTTTAAAGAAATTAATTATTTTATTCAGCAAAGACATTAATTTAATCAAAAGTGACAGTAAAGATATGAAGGTTACAAAAGATTTCTCTTTCAAATAAATGCTGTTCTTTTGAGGTTTCTTTTCAATCCTGCAAAACAAAAAAATTATCATGATTTCCACAAAAATATTAAGCAGCACAACTGTTTTCAACTTTGATAATAATAATAAGAAATGATTCTTGAGCACCAAATCAGCATATTAGAATATTTTCTGAAGGATCATGTGACACTGAAGACTGGATAAATGGCTGCTAAAAAATAAATTACATTTTAAAATGAAAAATAATTATTTGAAATTGTAATGATATCAAGTTTTTACTGTATTTTTAATTATACAGCCTTGGTGTGGATAAGAAACTTAAAACTTAAAAAAAAAAAATCTTACTGACCCCCCAACTTTTGATTCGTAGTGTACAATAAAATGGGCAACAAATGAAATATATCACACTGAAAGTGGTTTTTGAATATTTTATTACAAAAATCGTACATATTGTACCTTTAAGCAACCACATAGCAAAACACATAGTTAAAAACACCTAGAACACCTTCACATTGTGTCGGCAAGTTTTGGGCAGGAGGCACTCCTCACATTTTCATAGAAAATGTAAAAACTCGTTTATATGTATGGTATATGGTGTTCGGTAAACTATTAATGCCCTCGTATCGACCCGGCTGCTGGCAGTATCGTTTCTCTCGCAAAACCATTCAACCTCAATTTCACTTGCGATTGACCTTAAGAGATGATCTAAATAAAGAGGAAAATGCAGTTATATCTTTATCAAAGAGACGCACTGAATGTTTGGTCAGCTGTTCGAGGCCCTGTGGCGTTTCAATTGGCGTCAGGGTCAATGCAACTTCTGTCTCCCCTTCCCAGAGTGCTTTGCTCCAGTCTGCGGAGTCGCAGCTGCACCCTCTTGGAGCACTACAGAGGGCTCAGTTCGTATCCAGTTCATCATGTTGGAGCGCTAATAGATGTAGTACGTTCCCCGTGGTGTGAAACCAAAGCTTTTTAAAGCCCTGCATGTTTCTGTAAAACTTCGTTCTGTAGTGCTGAATCCTTTCTGCTCTCTTCACCTCCACCCACACTTTACCTTCTATATCTGCCATTAGAGCAACAGGTAGGCTGATAGGCTTTTCAGCATTGAAGCTGTGGGCTTTTAAGCCTCCTCTCTTGCAAGAAATGTGCTGGCAACATCACCATCCACGCAGTGCACACCCGGCTACATTACAGTAAAACGTGTGCGGGGGCAGCGGTGACCGGTGTGAGGTGTGACTTGTGACTGGTCCATGTGACCCTTAAGATGAGAACTCTCCATTTAAATCTTATCTTTGCATTGTGCTCTGGGGTTACGGGTACGATAGAGAGTTTGTTTTGGTCTTTGAAGAGCCCTGCACTGCAAAAAAAAAAAAAAAAAAAAAAAAAAAAAAAAACTATGATCAGGGAGTCAGCTATTTTAAGGGTCTCAATTTCAAAATCCTACCAGTGCACTGACATATTCGCTCCATTAAAAGTCCAACAATGCACCATGAAAACCAGGGAGCATTGATGCTCACCATGTTCCCTTATGGAAGGTCTGAAGCGCAAAACATAAATCGCGTGAGCCAACTCACTACACATAATGACACGCAATAGATGTTTATAAAAAGGGCTTATTCACGACCTTGGAAGCTAGGGAGCGAATCGAGAAGCACCCTATATTTTGTTTTGTTTTCTCATTTTAAGAACATCTTAACATTCTTAAAAAAAAAAAAAATTGCTTTTGAATCAAAATTGCGTACATTATTAACACTTTTGTTCAGAGAATATATATTAAATAAAATGGTAATTTTACTACACAAATGGTTTTATTCTTGATTTAAGCAAAAAAGTAATAAAATGCAGTGATATTATGTTTAAAACGAGAAATATATGAAGAGTTCAGATGCAAAAGCCTCTAAGTGCCATCTGAAATTTTCTTCTAGCATGATCATTTTTATCAAGCTCGTATATTTAAGTTCAGTAATTTCACTTAAATAATAATTAATA